>NC_048228.1:91000908-91134455 GCF_002007445.2 Ailuropoda melanoleuca
AAAAAAAAAAGATTTTATTTATTTGAGAGAGAGAGAGCACAAGCAGGGGGAACCTGATGTGGGGCTGGATCCCAGGACCCTGGGATCATGACCTGAGCCTCACTTTCTTTACTTGCAAAGGTGGAGTTTCACTCACTCGATGCTTCTCTTACTGAAGCAGTATTATTTGGGCATTCGGATATCTGGTAGTGCCTGGGGATGCAGTGATGGGCACAAACACAGTCCCTTGCAGATAATAATTTCTATTTTATTTTATTTTATTTATTTTTTTTTAAAGATTTTATTTATTTATTCGACAGAGATAGAGACAATCAGTGAGAGAGGGAACACAAGCAGGGGGAGTGGGAGAGGAAGAAGCAGGCTCATAGNCTTGCAAAGGTGGAGTTTCACTCACTCGATGCTTCTCTTACTGAAGCAGTATTATTTGGGCATTCGGATATCTGGTAGTGCCTGGGGATGCAGTGATGGGCACAAACACAGTCCCTTGCAGATAATAATTTCTATTTTATAGCATTGTTGTGTGAATTAAAGGGGGGATAATTCAAATAAAGGGTCTGGTACAGAATATATTGGTATTGTTACTATTAACCTTAAATTGTGTGGGATTCAAATGCCGAATTGGAGCAGCCAGGCTAGGGACTTGGTCTTTTTTGTTAAAGATGTCCAGCTTTAGGAGGAGAACCTGCTGGTTCTTACTCTGCACTGTTCCCTCTGGCCTACAGAAGTCCCACCACCACCTCATTCAGTTCGGTTAACTCTGTGTATCTGAGCAAATTATTAGCAAAAGGAAGGAAGTGGCCAGGAGGTACCCTCCCACCCATTCCAGATTCCCCTTGGTTAGTGCATTCTAGGGGAGATCTTTCATTCTTTCAAAATTATCGAATATCTTTTGTACATTGGATCATGTACTAAACACAGAATAAACAAAACAAATGAACTGTGGCCTTTGTTTTTGAGAAGCCAAGAATATTCGAGACCCAAATTCTAAAAATGCACCAGACCTCAGAGTATCCAAAAGTGTAATAAGGAGGGTGTTCTTCAATGAATGTCCGGGATGGTGTTTGGAAAAACCTAGGTCTTGTAATTTTTACAAATTTAAATGTAACTCAGTGTCACTTGGGGATAGAATTTTCCCTGATGTCTTAACCATCTGCTCACCAGCTTTCTGCCTCCCTTTCCATTCATTTTTATTTCAGCTGGACAGCTCCTAACATCCTGAGAAGGAAATGTTTCTGAGCTATAAAGAACTTGGAGTGTGTTTTTCAAAAGTACATTTTTCAATATGTAAGGAATTTCAAGAAATGTGCCATTTGCCTAAGGGCAGATGATTTAAAAGGTCTCTCTTGTGATGGCTTCAAATAAGTTAGTGATTGGAAAGCTGATGCCTGAATATATGGCATTATTATTCTGCACTGATGCTTCAGAGGAGGGAACTAGTTAGGGGAATATTTTCCTCCCGAACATTTATCCCTGCTGAAATAAGTCAAAATACCCAATGTTCTTTGTATTCAGAGGTGACACGGGTACCAGCATGCCTGTCAGTTGCTGTCAATCCCAGGCTTCTGGAAGCAATGTCACGTGCTTTAGCTTGCTTTTCAGTTTGCTCAGCATGTCTTTGAAGCATCACCTCTCTTCGTCTCTTCCACAGCTCACTGTTCAGCCAAATTGCACTATTTCAGCAGGAACTCGACTAAATACTTAAAAGCTAGTGGGCAAGCCTCCTCCTTGTTGAGGATTTAAGCCTGTGGTTTTTCAAACAGTGATCCACAGACAGGCAGGCAGCCGCCACACGGCCTGGGGTGCTGGTTGCATTACAGACTCCTGGACCTCATCCCCAGACCAAGGCCTTCTGAAGTTCCGAATGGGAGATCAGATAACCTGTGTTTTTTAACAAATGCCCCAGTGATGCAGGGATGGTTAAGATCTATGAGTTGAGGGCTTTTGCAATCACCAGCTCCGTTTTGGTTGAGGCCTGTGTCTTTTTTTTTTTTTTTTTTTTGAGGCTTGTGTCTTTCTTTACACACAGGGACGTCAATGATCAGCAGAAGCCTATTCCCAGAAATACACCTGAAGGGCAAGTCTGTTCATAGGATTCAAATCTTCCCATAAAACTATCCTTTAAATACATTATGGCTTATATTTTGAAAATATCCCACATGCAATCAAGTATACCTTTCTAAATGGCTAGACAGCAAACAAATCAAGTTCAAAACATTAACGTACTCTGAAGGAAGAGGAACTTGAATAGTGGGAGTAGAATTACAACTTGCACAAGAAGGGAAGAAGCCCTCTTGGCTGATATACAGGCAAGAGCTCTTTGGGGCATTTCCTAAGAAAATTAAATGTGTAGCACCTTCCTAGGCAGGTATACCCCTGGCCCTGCTTGGGGGAGGTTACCCTCCTCCCTCTGGCTGCCTAGATGCGGTCCCACTGGCTCAGAACCCCATTTCCATCGATATTGTTTCTACAAGCACAGACAGCATTTCTGCATATTTTTTTTAACTTTTGCTTTTGACATTGTAGATTTGTAGGAAACTGCACAAAAACAAGTATACAGGGAGATTCCCTATACCCAGTCCTCAGTCTCTCCAAAGATAACATTTTGTACAACTACAGCAAAATAGCACAGCCAGGAAAACGATGTTGGCCGTCCACACAAGCCACACAGCTTATTTGGATTTCTCCAGCTTCACCTCTGTGATTTCCCCCAATTATTTTTTAATTGCATTTTAATAGCCTTGAGGCAGGCAACTTCCAACCATGCTGAACTTCCTGCCTGGACTGTCCGAGTTGTCTCTCAAGATCCCAATGACTGTTTTTGTTAGTGCCCTGGTTACAAAGTGACATAAGTGTTCAGTGGTCTGACTATAATTCTAATATTCCTAAAAGCATTATTTTGAACGAACAATTTTTCCAAATGTGTGTTTTTCAGCAATGGCTATTTCATGTCATAGCAAAAATATCTGTATCATGGCTCCAACACAGTAGTTTATTTTTTACCAACAGTAGAGTGCAAGAAAGATGTTCTGTCTGGCAATTAAAGTCACCCAGACTCTTTTCATCTTGTCGCTCTGCCGCTTTGATGGTTAATTTTAAGTGTCAGCTGGACTAGGCTGGGGTACCCAGATATTTAGTAAAACATTATTTCTGAGTGTGTCTGTGAGAGTGTTCCTGGGTGAGGTTAATATTTGAATGAGTAGACCGGGTAAAGCAGATTGCTGCCCCCAGGTGGGGAGGCCTTATCCCATCTGTCACAGGCCTGAATAAAGTAAAAGGGCTGAGTAAGAAAGAATTCTTTCTGCCTATCTTTTTTTTTTTTAAAGATTTTGTTTATTCCACAGAGATAGAGACAGCCAGCGAGAGACGGAACACAAGCAGGGGGAGTGGGAGAGGAAGAAGCAGGCTTATAGGGGAGGAGCCTGATGTGGGGCTCAATCCCATAACACCAGGATCACGCCCTGAGCTGAAGGCAGACGCTTAACCGCTGTGCCACCCAGGCGCCCCTCTGCCTTACTATCTTTGAGCTGGAACATGGGTCTTCTCCTGTCTTTGGGCTCCAGTGTGGACTGGAGCCACACCATCAGCTCCCTGGTCCATAGGTCTTTGGACCTGGGCTACACCGCACCACTGGCTTGCCACATCTCTAGCTTGCCAACTGCAGACCTTGGTCTTCTCACCATAATCATGAGCCAATTCCTTATAGTAAATCTCTTTCTTTCTCTCTCTATATCCTCTGAGTTCTGTTTCTCTGGAGAACCCCTCCTAATGCAGTCATCCTCTAGGGCCATGATTGCATTGTCAACTCTCTAGTGGCTGGGGATAGAGGGAATGGAGGACACAGCTGCTGCTTCTGGCTTGGACTAGGAAATGGCACATTTCATGTTCACTTACGTTCCATTGGCTAGAACTCAGTCATGTGGCCACACCCGACTGCAACGGGGGCTGAGAAAAGTTGTCTAGATGAAAGGTTCTCTCTCTTTAACTTCTAAAAAGGGAGGTTTTCTTAAGGGGAAGAGAGGAGAGAGGGAATGGCTTTGGAGTAGGCAAAACCTAGTGTCTGAAATAAGAATGAGTGCCTAGACATGACTACAAATTTTCATCGTAGACTCGTTTGTAAGAGTGAAAATGTTTTAACAACCTAAACAAGTCATAATAGAAGACTGGTTAAGTACGTTATAATGTAGTCACACAACAGGAAAAAATGCAATGTTAAAAATGGTATTTTAGAAGAATACATGGCTTTGAAGTACATTGAAATCGTTTATAATGCATTGTTAAATGTCAAAAGCAGGGAACAAAACATGTATATGACATGTTCCCTTTTTTGGAAAACAACAACAGCAAAACCAGTAAATATGTGCTGGATGAACATATGCCACGAATTTAACAAGTGGTTATCCCTCTGTGGGCAATTACAGCTGATTCTTGTTTTTGTCTCTTTTTTAATCTGTATTTTCTAACTTTTTTGCAATATAACAAAAATGTGTCATACTTGAAATAATAATTATGTTGTTTTTTAAGAAGGGGAATTAATATAGGTGACCATAAAGCAAGGATAAAAGGGACAAGGTCACAGAAGTCAACTGGTGATCTGGGTTTGAATTTTTGCTCTACCACTTACCAGTTTGTGACCTTGGATGAGTAATCGACCTTTCTACATCTCGATTTATCCATAGAATGAGAACTCTGGTGGTGAAAATACTGACCTCCCTGGCTTCCTGTGATGCTTAAATAAACTATTGTTCTCGTAGTTCAGTACTTGGCACACAGTAAGTTCTTGCAAACCTTCACCACTGTTATCATGACTATTATTAGTAGTAATGGTAGTAGTGTCTTGGGGCAACTTAAGGTCATGGGGTAACATGGTGGTGTTTGAATGTTCTCTCCACTCCGGAGCCAAGTGCCAATCTTCCTTCAGAAGTCCCTGCTTCTCCCACATCAACATTACTCTAGTTTCATCTCAGTTTCAGCACTCTTCTTGTTCATAGACTTTCAAAGAGGTTCTGTATTATTACCATCTAACCTAAACTCTGATCTCATTTAAAAAAATCATGAATTACAACCTTCATTATTTCATCTTAATAGAAGATCATACCATCAATCAGTCATCATTAAAGATTACTTCTAAAGAACTGGGGTTTTAAGCAGGTGCATTGACCACATTTTACAGAACACATCTCTCTCACTACCAGCACACACATACGTATCACCATTCCCAGTGTTTCCTTTTACATAGGGGTCACTTTCCTGGTTTTCTCCAGTCCCTCGCTCGCTCCTCTCCCTTCCCCCCAACCAGGCTTTTCTTCTTCCTTCTCTTTGGGGAGACTGCCTTGGGCTGGCACTGGTTGTGGATAAATCCGGCTAATTCTGGGTGCTGTATAAGAAGCCCATTTGACAATGTCTCTGACATAGACTTTATCAGTAATAAAAATGATATTTTGGCCTCTGTCTTACCATTTGTCTTATTTCTTAACTGGTTCAAAACCTGGATAAAGCAGTTTTATTTATAGGGCCGTTCTCAAAGTTCCCAAGAAACACACACACACACACACACACACACACACACACACACGAGTTTCTTGATAATACAACTTAATAATAATAAAGGCGTTTTTTTGTTTGTCTTTCTTCATTTTTTACTAAAGCTATGGTAGGAAGCAGGTAGGGAAGAGGGCATACTGAACTATCGAAAGAAGTAAAACAATCTGACTACAATAGGAAAGATTAGGTGAGTGCCCAATGTAGACTCAGTTTGCATTGTTAGGATAGTTGCTTCTCTACTTTAACAGTGCCAAAGAATCACTTGGGGATGTTGCTGAAATTCCAATTCTGATTCAACCAGTCTGGGGTGGAGCCCAAATTCCATATTTCCAGTAAGCTCCTGGTGATGCTGGTGCTTCTGGCCTGTAGACAACACTTGAGCAGCAAGGGTGTAGGATTTTATGAATTTCTACCTTCCACACCCAGTACTCACTTATCAACTTACTTATTTTGAAGCTTATTTACATTATTCTGTCTAATCTAGTATTTATGATGGGTCTCCAATTTTCCAAGTGCACTTCCATCTGGATAGCATATCCTATCTCTCACCTGCCCCTGCCTTTTAATGGTTCCACATTATCAGCAAGATTTTGCCGATTAACAAACCACTCCAAAATGCAGTGGCTTAAAACCACCATTTATTTTGCACAGTCTTGTAGGTTATAATTTGGGTTGGGCCCAGCTGGGGATTCTTTTGCTGGTCTTCCCTGGGTTGAGGCTTGCATCTAGGGCCAGCTGCAGAGCACGAGGTCGCTGTCCCCCCGGCAGTGCTGACTGCTGACTGGGGCAATGCAGAGGAACTGGACCACATGTTTGTCCTCATCATCCAACTGGATAGAGCAGGCTTGTTTGTGTGGTGGCAGAAAGATTCCACATGCAGCATCGGGATAAGTCCAAATGTGCAAGCCCTTTTCATACCTCTATCTGAATCACATTTGTTACCATCCCCCCTACTGGTCAAAGCAAAGTGCATGACCAGTTTCAGCATCAATATGACAGTTACCTAAGGGTGCGGAGGCTGGGAGGCAGAGGCATTTGTGGTTGCTTTTGCAGTCCAACTATTCAGTTCAAGCTGGCCTTCAAGGCCTTCTCCAGAAAGGCCTACCAGGCTTGTTTTTTTCTCTATGCTATTGCTCTTTCTTTTCCCTTCTCCTGGAGCACTCTTTCTGTTTTTGGACAGAGCCTTAATCCGCTTTCAAATGCTACTTCCCACTTAAGTTTGATGTCTAAATTGAATGGAGGTCTTCAACCATATAGCACATCGCATTCAGACTATTGTAGTTACCTGTATACAGATGGCATCCTCCCCTACTAGATGAGATATTTCTAAAGGGTTTCTGATTTGGTTTGCTCATGTTTGTATTCCTGCAACATTCAGCAAATAATATCAATTGCTACAGTTTATTGAGTGCTACTATTTATTGAGTGTGGTTACTTTGTAGATCTGTCATCTCATACAAAGGAGGTATTCACATTGGCTCCTTTTTACACATTAGGAAAGTAAAACAGAGAAGTTAAATAATTTGTCCAAGAGCACAGAGCCAGGAAGCTGTGGAGTCAGGATTTGAACCCATATCTCTTAAAACCAAGAGCTTGGTCTTTTCAATTAGTCTCCTAATTGAATTAAAATACATGATTTTGAATAAGCCACATGCAGATAATCAAGAACTGACCAAAGAGTGTATGTTTGTCTTCTTGGGAATGCAAGTCAGTCTTTGAGGACAGAAGATGGTCTCAGAGTTAATGGGCTTTCATAGAGTCAAGCTCAGATTCTGACTCAGGTCTATAGGTTCACAAATTGTTTTCAGTTCTCTGAGAAATGGTTCTCAGGCTTTGTAGAACTGAAGCATTGATAAGATGATTTCAGTCTCACAAGGCTTGAAATAAGTCTAGAACGCTAACTTATTTGTGTTTGGGGGAGATAGAGAAGGGATAACCACACCAGCAAGGAGTCAGATGGTCAGCACGATATCAATAGGGAAACTAAGATGAGAAAGTTACAGAATGTGTTTATTTCCTGTCTCTTTCCAAAAACAATTTGAGCCCATTGCAAAGGGAGTGGCTGTTTTTAAGTAATACAGGCATGATGAGTCATTCTTGATGAAAGGGCTGAATTTGCCAAGCTAATTGGAAGACTCATATTGAGTCATCAATGTTCCATTTTTCTTGGGCAATACTGGACAAATTCTTTTCTCTCAATGTCTCCATTTTCAACATTCCATAAGAAAGTCAGCATTGATTGGGGTTCACTTTCTTGGCTTGGGATTGTGAAGCCGGCTGTATTCTGATACACTCTGACTCCGATAGTCCTTTCCCAGCATTATAATTGCAGTTTGGGCAGCTGTCATAGGGGATGACAATGCCTTAGGCTTAGTTACTTAGGGATAGGGCATATTGTCATTCTTTCTGTAGGTGTGAATAACACAGGAAAAATAATTTTTGGTGAAGTGAATGATGCTTTAAACTTGTTTTTCACTTGTAAAAAATGTGGTACATAAGTGAAATTTTGAAGGAAAAAAATGCAAATGCCTAGAGTGGCAGTTTGGATGGAGTGCAGGAAGCAGGCATGACTCTATAGATATTTGAACTATGAAGGGACTTAGCGTAGGGAATAAGATGTTTGCAAAATCATTAGCTGGTCTAGAAATGTGGACGCTAGACGGCTTCTAGAACCGACTCCCAGAATACTGCAGAACTGACCCACCATGACAGCTACCACCTCCAAGACCACGATGCCAGGAAACCATTCCTGAGACTGTTCTTGCATCAGGAAGCCACACTGTCTCTGGACACCCAGAGAACAGACCCTAAAAGGCCAAAAACCCCTCACGTGTCCACTGCCTTTCTTGCCAACGACAACACAGTTGAAAGAAGCAAGAAAATGCCCTCCACCTCCAAGTCTGATGCAAGTATATCTAATGGGCTACACTTAATTTGCTTCTAGAATGCTCTTCGGGAAGGAGTTTGGAGAATCACTTTGTACTTACCCAGACTTGGGTAAGGTCCTTGAGAAGGAAGCTGAGCGAGCCAATCTATACTCGGGGGTTCAGTGGCTCCCTTGCTACCATGGCTTGCTAGCTGTGACAGCAGAGATCATGGCCTCATATTCACTGAATGCTCCTCCAGGCCACGTGCTGTGCTGAGCCCCTGACATCCCTCATAGCCTTCCCCTCACTATTACAATGCCCCTTTCGCAGAGACGCAAGCTGGGGCCTAGAGAAATCAGGTAATTTGCACAAACTTAGAGGGAGGAAGAAAAAGAGCCAGTCGTGGACTCCATCTGCCGGATTCCAGAGCCACCGTCCTCAACACTGTTTGACCACTCGCCTTTATCCCAGCTCTACCTCCCGCCCTCTCTCTGTGTCGAAGGCCTGGGAAACTCGTCTTCACTCTCTTTCAAGTGTCAGCAAGCCCTAGGCTCTGGGCCAGTTCACAGCCCCTGACAAGTTTCCTGCAGCTTTTCTCTTGCTCCTGCTTTTACAGGGGATTATATCCATCTCTGCAGTGTGAGTGTTGAGAGCCAGCTTTCTCTACCTACCTCTCCGCCCTCTGGAGAGAGAACTGCTTTACTCATCCCAGAGAAGGTCTTAAATTACCTTCTGCTAAATCCACATCGACTTTTATTTCATTTCTCTCCATCTGAAATAGAGAAGATGAAGGCGAGACCGAGCTTTCTGAATTCTGAGTCTCAGCAAAATGTAATTACTACTCCCCCCCAGCCCCAATCACAGGAGACTTCTCTGAGTAACTAGGTTGCTCAGTAACGGCTCTTCCCCCACGTCCTCCTTCCAAGTGCTCTTTGAAGCTTGGCGTTGGCGTGGAAGTTATTTTGCTTTGAATTGCTTACGAGGCCTCGTTAATGAGGTTGGTGACAGCCAGATCCTGCCATGCTTCTCAACACACTTGTCATTTCCCCCAAACATTCTGGAACACATGTGAATGGAATGACAAAATGGCATGGTCATTATTCGTGATTTGCATCTGCCAATGGAAAAGATCTCCTCCACGATTCAGAATGCCCTCATGATCTGAGATGTCACCGCTTTGTTCTCTGGTGTCTACCTTCTGTCCTCTCTCCTCACCTGGGTTCATTCAGCAACCACTAAATGATAAGCAACCTTTGGAACCCATTCTCATTGCTTCTCCATTCAAAAACGTTTGTGAATGCTTCCTGTGTGCCCGGCGCTGTACTAAGTGCTAGGGAGAGCAGGTGAATAAATAGGGTTCTTGTCTTCCAGAAGCTTCCATTCCAGTCACTACATAAGCAATCAATTCATCAAAGAATTTTAAGGGAATATATATAGCATTAACTTCAAATTAGGTTCCTGCTTAGATAAGACGTTCAGGAAAGGCTTCCCAGATGAGGTGACATTTATACTGACGGGGAGCCAGAAGCCAGCCATGCATAATGGAGAGGGCAAGGTCATTGAAGGCAGCAGGCAGAGCATGTGGATAGGTGCTGAGGTGGGAAAAGAGACAGGTGTGTTTCAGGGTCTGTGGGGAGGTCAGTGAGGTGGGAGCTCACCAGTTGAGGGAGGATAGTGTTCAGGGCTAGTGGGGGGCCAGACCATGCAAGGCCTTCCAGGTCAAGATTGGGAGTCTGGATTGCATGCTCAGCGTGATGGGGAAATTTTAAATGGGAAGCATGTACTTTGATATATAGTTAAAAGATCCTTCTTGCTGCTGAGTGGGGACTGGAATGGGATAAGGCGTGATAAGCCAAAGTGGAGGCAGAGAAGCCGCAGCATTTGTCCAAGGGGAGATGGCAGAGGCCTGGTCTAGGTGGTGGGGTGGGAGGTGGGGAGATGGGGGTGTGGTGAGGCGTGATGACATTGCTGACAGGTGAGGTGTGAGTGGTGCTGGAGCAGAGGAGTCTATGATGCCTTCCGCACTTCCAGCATCAAGGAATCCCAGCACCACTACGGTAGGGTGCTCTTCTGTTCCTGGGGTTTAATGGGCTTTGTGACTCAGTACATGTCTTGGCAACTTGTCCTCTCTCCCCTTCTAGTTCTGATCTTGCTATCCCATCCACATCCCCATGGACAGAACCCTGACACTACATACCGACAGCGTGGGGGAGTGGGAGAGAGCACAGTCTCTGGAGTCAGAAGCCTGGTCACAATGCTGGCTGTTGCGCTTGACCAATGGGGCCATCCTGCCTGGCTTTTCTGACTCTCAGCTTCTTCAGTTGGAAAATGGAGTGAGGATACTCATACCCGCATTGTAGTGTTGCTGGGAGAATGGGATGAGCCATTGCAGATAAAGTTGGAGCAGCATGTGGCGCTTGGGCTGGGTATGAATGCTTATTAGTGTAAATCAGAGAACCAGGCACTTTTGAGCTGCCTTTATTTCACCCTGTGACCACCCTGACAGCAGGGTTAGGTGCTGCAAGGCTTCCCCCAAATAGACCCAAACCTATAGTGGATTAACAAGAAAAGACTATTTTACAAAGTGTTTCAAGGGAAATAGAGGATGGGGATTTCCTCTAGAAAATGTCCCTTCTAGATTCTCCTCTAGAGAGGAATTCCTCTAGGCTTCCTCTAGAATGTACAGCATTTCACCAAATCCCCCATTGAAAATCTGGCCCCGTCTTTCTCTCTCTGGTCCCTCACTGCCCTTCATCCTCCCCACACACTGCATTCTTGCAATTCCCCTGGCCCTTGGACCTGGACTCTCCTCACTGCACCTGTAGCTTTTTTTCCCAGAAACCACTATTGGTTTTGCTAATCTCTTCTTTGTTTTCTAGTTCCCTAATTTCTGGTCTTTCTTATTTCTTTCCTTCCATATTCTTTGGGTTTATTTTCTGTTCTTCGACTAGATTTTGAGATAAAATCTTAGCTCAGAAAGTTTTAAGCCTTTTTTTTCTTTTCTACTATATACTTTCCCCTCTATTTCCCCCACTCCCCTGCTGTATACTCTTAAAGTTTTCTGCTAAGTATGGTTTTAGTTATTTCCTATAAGTCTTGATATGTGATGTTTTTATTACCATTCAGTTCAAAATTCTTTTTAGTTTCTACTATAATATTTTCTTCGATGGATGGATTATGCTTAATTTCCAAATAAGCCTTGTTTTTGTTATTGATTCTTAGCTTAGTTGCATTGTCAGAGTGTGCTTTGCATGATTTCACAGTTTTGAAATTTGTTGTGATTTGTATAACCCAGGATATACTCAATTCTGGTAAATGTTTCATGTGAGCTTGAAAAGAATGTGTACTTTGCAGTTTGGTATAGTATTCTATGAATGTACATTAGGTCAAGTTACTCAACATGGTGTTTCTGTATCTTTACTAATTTGGGGGTTAAATTGTACTATTAGTTCAATACTGGGATATTGACTATAAATTTGTCTATTTTTCCTTTTGTCAGTTTTTACTTTATATATTTTGAAACTATGTTATTATGTATATACAGATATAGAAATATTCTATCTTCTGGGTGAATTGAATCTTTTATCTTTATGAAGTATTCCTCTCTATGTTTAATACTACCATTTGTCTTAAAGTTTACTTTTAAAGTCTAATGTTAGTAATCTATGGTGGCTTTCTTTTTAGTATTTGCAAGTTATATCTTTTCCCTTTCTTTTTCTTACAACTTTTAATTTTTTCATAGTTTTTGGTTTTAGGTGTGTTCTTAGTAAAGAGCATCTAATTGCTTTTGTTGTTAAAAATCAAGTCTAATAATCATCTTCTAAAAGGAATATTTAGCTCATTTATATTTAATACTGGTTTCTATTTGTCCTACTCATTTCTTTTTCTCTCTTTCCTGCCTTATTTTGAACTGATCATTTTTTATTATTTTTCTTTTTCCTGTATTCATTTGGAAATTACATAATCTTTTACTATTTCTTTATTGGTTACCCTAGGTATTACAAAATAAATTCTATATTTGCAAACATCTAATGTCAATTGGTACTTTTACTCTCTTTTGAGACAATACGTACCTTTAGAACAGAATTTCCCAAATTTTAATGTGAATATAAATCACAGAGGACCATGTTAAAATGGGAATTTTTGTTTAGCAAGTCTGGGGAAGGCCCAAGATTCTCCTTTCTAATAACTTCCATAGATCACTCTAGGAATACAAAGCCTTAGAACACTTCAACTCAATTTACTAAGCCCCTCCCTAATTAAATGTTAATTAAGTGCTTTGATTCTGTACACATATAAACCCCTCAACACATTACTGTAGGGTTTTTTTTTTAAAGATTTTATTTATTTATTTCACAGAGAGAGAGAGAGGGAGAAAGCATAAGCAGGGGGAGCAGCAGGCAGAGGGAGAGGGAGAAGTAGGCTCTCCACTAAGCAGGGAGCCCATTGCGGGGTTTGAGCCCAGGACCCTTGGATCATGGCCCAAGCCAAGCCGAAGGCAGACTTCTCAACAACTGAGCCACGCACGTGCCCCACTGTAGGGTTTTTTTTTTTTTAATAGGTAATATTAACCCACATCCACTCACAATTAACTTGCCATTTTTGTTGCTTTTTACCCCTTTTTGCATCTGATATTCCATCTGAAACCATTTTTCTGTTGCCTTAAGGACACCCTTTAGGTTTTCCTTTCATGGTGTTCTGTTGGTGAAAATTCTGTTTTTATCTGAACATGTCCCCTTAATTTTTAAAAAATAAGCTTTTTATTTTGGAATACTTCTAGAATTACAGAGATAAAACAGAAGGTTCTCAAATATTCTTCACCCAGCTTCCCCTAATGTTAATTTTATCTTACCATAACACATTTGCCAAAACTAAGAAGCCAACTTGACACATACTCTTGACCACACTTCAGCCTTTATTTGGATTTCTGTAGTTTTCTCATTAGTGTCCTCTTTCCGCTTCAGAATCCAATCTAGGATACCATAAGTGATTAAGTTATTTGAATACCACATACACCTGATATGAGAAGGGCACTGCACCTCCTGGTGTTCTCTAAAACGAATAACCCTATTCTAACCATGAGAAAATATCCAACTCCAGTTGTGGAACATTCTAGAAAATACCTGACCAGTGTTCTTCAAAACTATCCCAGTCATGGAAAACAAGAAGAATCTGAGAAATTATAATAGACTAAAGGAAAGGAAGGAGACAGGATAACAATGCAATATGCTTTCCTGGATTGGCATATTGAAAAAGGCAAAACCAAGATCAACAGGAAAGCAACTAACTTTAGGTAGAATTATGCCAAGAAGATATTTGGGTTAGGTACTAGTGGGAAGCAAGGGAAAAAGATGTTATTGATTGTCCTAATGTCTTGAAAAAATTGATAATCCTTACCTGTTCGGTTTCTTTACTGGCGAGAGTGGAGTGTTACAAAGGGCTAGTGTAGGGTCTGAGAAGACCTTTGGATATAAGACTTTCAAATATTTTACTTAGGGGAGGGGAAGAGGGAGAGAGAGAGAGAGAATCTCAAGCAGACTCTGCACTGAGTGCGGAGACTAGACACAGGCTCGATCTCATGACCCTGAGATCGTGACCTGAGCTGAAATCAAGAGTCAGACGCTTAACCAACTGAGCCAATCAGGTGCACCTGGATATAAGACCTTCAACTACAACTTTGAACACTTCCTTTGCTTCTGGCTTCAAGGGATATTGGAGATTTTGGGTAGCAGTTTGATAGGATCTATCTGCTTTCTCCAATTATTTTTTCTGCATCTGGAGACTTTGAAGGTCATAGGATGTCAGGTATGATGGCAAGACCTTTATCTGGGAGGGCAAATATATATATATATATATATATAGCAGACACAACTTAATTATGAATAGGAGTCCTCTGGAACAATAGATCCTTCATTAAGCATTTGATATTATAATTCCATTTGCAGAGTAAGTCTCTCCTTATTAAATTTGCAGGGATGCTATTGCAGAGCAAAAAGTAATGTTTTTCAATCAAGGGTGCAAGTGCTACAGTTAAGGGCTGGCAGGTAGGAAAAAATCTGTGGGTTGTTTGAAAGATCTTTCACTTGTGTATATGTTTACTCTGAGGAAGAGGTTGAGCAAGATGAAGGGTTTAACGTATGTAGTAAGAGTAGCACCCCTATCTACCAGGAATTGATTAGGCTGACCATCTATATTTATTCATTTGAGTGTTTAAGGGTAAGTCAGGACATTGGGAACTGTTTCCTTCTTCACAGTACCTTCTTTGATCAGAATTGAGGGTTTTTCTTTGTACCTGGTTTTTCTTTTATAAGAGGGACATTCTTTTTGGCAGTGTCCCTTCTGTTGACAATATCTACAATGTCCTTGTAAAAAGTGTTTGCTTGGGAGCTGTGTCTCCTAGCTGTTTGATCTGCAAGACCATAGTTTATTTTAGATTCTGTCTCATTTTTATTCTAAACCTTCTCTTTTTTCGAATTTTTATTTAAAGCCTAGTTAGTTAACATAATATTGGTTTCAGGAGTAGAATTTAGTGATTCATCACTTACATAAAACACCCAGTGGTCATCACAATCAGTGCCCTCCTTAATACCCATCACCCATTTATTCTAAACTCTTCTTAAAATGTTCCAGCAAGTGTTCAGGTAAAGGTGCTATTTCCTATTCTATTATTGAATCAGGCTTCAACTTCAGGTTTAACTCCATTGACAGATTGAGATGAAAGGGCTGTTTTTACACTGACACCTTTGTGAACTCCTGAATGTTGTCAGAGGGATTTTCTAGTCTAGCACAAAAATCTCTTACATTTTTTTTTTTTACCATTTTTCTGTTTTCATGATTAAATTATGGTCCAATCAATTTTTATTGGAAATGTTTGGAGATACTACTGGTAAGAGGTTTTGCCCTACTTTTCAGGCTTTTTTTTTTTTTTTTTGACCTTAGCTTCATTTTGGAAAAAGAGATCCTGTAGATCCCTTTCTGGGTCAATCCAATCAGCTTTTGCTATTCAAGATTTAGCATCTGCGCGCTTGACCAACATGTGCACAAGCTGATGTAGGTTAGGTAACCCTGAATCATATGCACCCAGAAGAATTGTAAATTCTCTAGGAATGTTGCTGGTCTTGTTGGGGGTCTTGTAGGGAGGTCCTTAACTATAGCTCTTAATTCATTTTGGGTCCAAAATTTAAATCCTCCAGTTGCCTGCATACCTGGCTCGTAAGAGAGAGAGATCTTTAGAGGCTACTGACATTATACGGTGTTAGGAGGTTGTTGGGAAAACACAGACGGTCTGTTCAAGAGGAAGAGACAGATGTAGTTGACACAAGTGAGGAAAGACAGAAATGAGAAAGCTAAAAAGGAAGAGGGATATTGGATATAGGGAGGCAAGTGGAGGACAAGGAGAGGGAGGATTTACTAGGAAATGAGCTTAGTTTCTTCTTGCTTAGGTTTGTCAGATTCCTTGCCAAAGAATCTTTTAATGAAATAACTTTTGAACCAGAATTTCTTTTGGAGGCTTCTGTATACCAATTAAAAACTGCTGCGCATTGACCTAAGAAATCCTAATTCCCCTTCTTTTCTAGGGTGCCTATTAAATACAACATTTATTCAAGTCAAATGTTCCGCAGAATGGCCTCTTGAAGGCATAAATCCTCACAGCTGAAGTTATGCCATTTAGAGAGACAGCCACCAGAACTGGGAATGTAATGACAACAGATATAAGAAGCAGCAGTTTTTCCTGGAGGAGGAGAGGATTTGGGTTTAGACAACCCCAGGAGAGCCGGTAAGGTTGGTTGAAAGTGATGTTTATGTTTTTTTGTGTGTCAGGCCCCCCCACCTGAGGTTTGGCCCCCTCCAAACACTGACCCCCTGGCAGGTAGAAAATTAGAGTGAGCCCTCTCTCTAAATTAAAGGCAAATTCTCAGGACAAAAAAAAATCAAGGTGGAAGGAGTGCCTTACCCAGTTTTATTGGTGACCCACGGTGAAGTTTGTCCAAATGGATGCCCATCTGGTGAGAACTGCAAACTCATTGGTCTGTGAGGCTGGCTTGAACAACAGGCTTACAGGCTGGATGGCTGTGCTCTACCCTTTGATTCTCCTTCTTATGACAAACAATACTTTCAAACAACACAATACAAAATAAAAGTACAAAGGAGAGCCAAAAAAAGGAATAAAAGGAATAGCCTGATTCCACCAAGGATAGCGTAAATAGAATAAATAACCAAGGAACTCAACGCAAAGATAGCAGAGTTCAGACCCAGCACTGATGATGTTGGCACAGACTTGACAAGCTACACGCAGCAAGGCACAGGGGTCTGCTGTGGGACCCACATCTGGTCAAAGGCTGGGTGATGTCCATGGTGATGGAGAGTGCAGACCATGTCTCAGTGGAGTCTCCAGGAAAACTGTGGCAAGAAACAAGGACCACGCAAATGATAAACAGAGCCTATCCATTCAGAGCTGGCTAGAGCAAGGGAATTAGTCACCATCACTTGCATTTGGCAGACTTAAGGGCAGTGGAAAAGCTTTAAGGTGAAAAAATGTGAGGGGTTCAAGTATGCTCTGATTGGAGGTTGTTGGCAAGGGGAAGATGGAGGTAGGCTAACTAGAAAAGAGTACCTTAGATCATTGGTTTAGGGAGAGCGTATTTGGCTTTCTCTGCTTGGTCCTGAGTTGGAAGCGAGTGAAAAAATGGAAGCTGGGAGGCATTGACTGAGTCCTAACTGTTCTGGCAAGATTGCTGCAGGGGTTTTGGTTTGGGATTCTTATCCTATCACACAGAGTCTAGTCCTTGTCCAGTCTATCAAGGCGAAGATGGCAGTGAGCAATTACATCTCATTTAATCATCATAACGGTCTCCTCCATGTCTCTGTTTTACAAGTGAAGAAAGCAAAGCTCAGAGAATATGAGTCATGTATCCAAAGTTAGACAACTAGTGACACAATCAAAATTCAGACCCATGAATGCTGAATCTATTTTTAACTATATTACATCTTGTAAAGGCAATGCAATTATTTTGATGTTGCCCTATTAAAAATATTAGTTGTTCAATAAGTATTCATTGGGTGAGACAATGAAGGAAAATAATTTCAGAACACTTCTTTTGCGATTGTCTCCAGAGCCTGTTTTTTTTTTTTTAAATAACTTCTATGAAGGCAGAGCCTGATGATGGATTTAATTTCCAGAAACACATTTTTCCAAATTAAGACCAGTAAATAAGGTGAGAGAAACCGCTGGCTCAGAAACCTAGCGTGTCCACTCAGTAATGAGATGGATCTTGTGATTTTTGCGCATGTGCCTGTGATCGACAAATCAGCTTTGAAGGTTTTCCCAAAGGAGAAGTTGCAAGAATATTTGTATTTTGGGAGTAAGAACTCAACTCTTCAAAAGTTTAAAGGCTGATGCTTACTTAAGAAAAGCTAAATTCTCATTATTTTTGTGGTTTATCTTTCTGGGTAATTTTATCAAGTTCTCAAATGGTCTATCATTCAGTAAGTAGTTGTCGAATATCTATTATGTGTTTAGTTCTGCGCTTTGAACACAGATATCAAATATTGCTGTTGTCAGACAGGGACTCACAGTCTAGTTGAGGAAAACAGGAAATTAACAACTGGGATACCGTTTGACAAGTGCCAGGCTGACAAATGGTGGGTATCGACACCCTGGGAACATGTAGTAGGAACAACGGTGAATTGGTACTTGCTAAACAACTAATTCCTGGGGAGTGGCAGGGAGGTCAGAGCCTGATTTGCAGCATTTGTTGATTTCCATGGTATATATACTCCCACCATGGCCAATTTCAAACTCCCAACATGATGCCACTAAAAAGGGAGTTGGAAAGACATGTGCAGCAGTACACCATTATGCCGTATTTCCACTTTCCAGATACAAAAGATGTACATAATACCAAAAGCGCAGATAACAGTAAAATGTAGAAAAAATAAGTAGGAAGTGATAAGTTTGTGTATTTACCACGTTTGCTTTTCATATAGTTAACTTTATTGTAAAATTACATAATCCATTGTTAAAAAGCAGCTGTATTTAAAAACCAGCTCACAAAATTACTGAACATTTAATAATCAGCTCTTGCAAAGCAAGTATGAACCAGTTTGAGTGGACTCTAGCACACCAGTGAACAAGAGCAATGTCAGGAATTACGGTAGGCTCACCTAAGGAGAAGAGTGCAAGGAAACTGAAGGCAGGGATCCTACCTCTTTATTTCTGTATCTTCCATACCTAGCACTAGGTTGTTGAATGGTCGAAGCTATTCATTAATTAAATATGAATTTTTTTTTAGCCCCTACTATATTCTGGGCACCGTTCTAGGCGCTTTGGGGGTATAGCAGCGAAAACCAAGTCCGTACCTTTAGGAAGTTTACATCCATACATGTGTGGGTGTGGGGTGTACAAAAAAATGTAAAGTCAGGTGGTGGGTGATAAGTGTTGGGGCTAAAAATTCCGTAGTGCATAGGATGAAAGGAGTGAGGCACTGCTATTTCATAGCGGGCTGTCAGGCAATAGCACATGTTGAAACCTACGGAAGTAAGGATGAAAGGTTCTGGAATATGAGAAACACGGTGTAAGTTAAGACTAAAGCACAGACTGCCCAAATCTCACCATTCAACGGGATTGGAACACAGAGTAAGCTACGGAAGTTTTTCTGCAGAGAAACCCACAAAGTTCCCCTTTACTATGCTCAGCCCCTCTGCACAAGTGCAAAATTCTTCCTCCAAGTCCGTCTCAGGAACGCTCTCCGAAACACGCTAAACGCACTGACACCCCTGCGCATGCTCAAGTCCACGGTTTCTGGTGCACAAGCTAGGGTGGTTTGCGCATGTGCAAAAGCGAGACAAGATTTTTGTCCCAAGGCCTTGCCGTACCGTCCGGGCGGCGTGTTGCATCTTGGTTCAGTGTGTACTGCGTGTGTCGAGTGTTTCCTCGCCACTGTCGCCACCACCAAAATGAACCGCGAGAGCTTAGCGGCGGGCGAGCGGCTGGTGTCGGCGGCTTACGTGCGGCAGGGCTGTGAGGCCCGCCGCTCGCATGAGCACCTCATACGGCTGCTTCTGGAGAAGGTACCGAGCTGTCGGGTCCTCCCCGGCTGCCGCGCCCCCCAAAGCCTCTGGCTCCGCCCAACACCCCTTTAGTCCCGCGTCCTGCCCACCCGCTCCTGTCTGTCAGTTGAGACCTGTCCCGGGAGTCTGTCTCAGCTTCGCGTGCATTGTGCTGACTTGCTGCGCTCAGCTCCTTCTCACCTCACCGTAAACTAGCAAAACCCAGAGAGTGTTATTAGGGAGCTTCTGGGAGTCGGGATTTTGAGTCCTGTTTTTTCTCTAACTTCGGGATGTGGAAGTGAGGGGAAAGTCCAGTTGCTTCGCTGTTTTGTTTGCGAAAAGGGCAAAGTTCACATCTTCCATCTTTCACCACTCCCCAGGACTCGGGGAACGCTTTGTGTTTGTAAACCAGGATATAGTAACTCGAACCAAAAACTGCTGCAGAATTTCCCAGGTCTCGTTCCTGCCAGTATTCCGAATTTTAATTTCACTCAAGTTTGACAAGCCCTAGTCTTAGTCCGGTTTGACGAATCCTCATTGAAGATGCGGTTTATTGGTTTTCAGTTACCTAACTTACTGCAACTTTAAACCTGAGTAAACGTCATCGTATTCATTTATTATCCCTTTTAGGAAGCTGTAGATAATTGTAATGCAATGTAGCAAATGTTTTGCTTCTTCGGGGTTTCTTCGTTGTGCTGAATTTATGTCTGAAGTTCAGAAAGCAAGGAGCATGGCAAAATACACATTCTAAAGTTTAAAAAATTCGTTGAAGTACGGTTCTAGGGGATGGTTTTTTTGAAATACAAGCTCTTTTTATTCTTTTTTTCTTTCTTTTTTTCCCCCCCCAGGGCAAGTGTCCAGAGGATGGTTGGGAAGAAAGTACACTTGAACTTTTTTTACATGAACTTGCAGTCATGGATAGCAACAATTTCCTGGGCAATTGTGGTGTGGGAGAAAGGGAAGGGAGAGTGGCATCTGCCTTAGTTGCTCGGCGTCATTACAGGTATATTTTTGAAGTAGAAAACCTTTCTCTCTCTCTCTCTCTCTCTCTTTTTTTTTTTTGTTGAAAACAACGGTGTTAATACTAATCATGTTAAATTATAAAACATCTGTTGGTGACCTACTTCTTCCCTATTCAAATGGGCATATAAACCAGATGCAACAGGGAGATGGAAACAGTTTGAGTAGTTGCTTTTCAAGACAGTCCGGTGAAGGTTCTAGTTATCCTGTCATGTTCTGGATGTTTAACAATACTGTCTATACATTTAACATAATACACCTATCTGGTTCTAAGAATTTAAAATATGTTAAGGTGGTTTATAGTTTGCCATATTTCTTTTCTGATATTGCAAATTTTTTTAAAGAATGATATGTAGGTAGAACTTTAAAATGTTCATCAGTATCTGAACTGAATCCTCTTTTATAAATAGCTTGCTTTGTTGCAGTAGATGCAGGAAAGGTATGCTAAACTTGATTTAAGATTATTAAGTCACTTTTTTCTTTTGCAATATTTTAGAAAGTTTTTCATCAATTCTGCTAATCATTTAATTGGTAGTGTTCCCAAATATGATAATTTCTCTGTTCTTCCACTTTTCTGCGAAATACAGGTAGACTTTTAAAAAGTTTACCTATATGTCTTGAAATTTTCAGTGAAGAAATATTCCTGGGGATGATAGAATTTTATTTCAATCAAAACAATTGCAGTCAGAATTAATGATAATGAATCTGTAATTTGGATGAAAAATTCATGGTTAAAATGGGGGAATAACAGTTTATAATATTTGTAAAACAATGCTTTGTACATTAGGTTTCAGTGGTGATGAAGTATGACACCAGTGTTCTGTGATAATCCCAGTGTGACGGATTTCTGATTTAATTATAAAGTACAAACAGACTTGTGATTTTGAAAAATATTCAGAGGTATCTTTCATGAGTATAATGTCATCTAATTTAAAATGAGTGGTTTGCACACTGATTTTTAAGGAATATATACAGTTGACCCTTGAACAATATGGGTTTGAATTGTGCAGGTCCATTTACATGTGGATTTTTTTCAGCGGAAGCAGGACGGTATTGTAAATGTATTGCTCTTCCTTATAAAGAGCATTTTCTTTAACTTGCTTTATTGTAAGAAAACAGTATATAATACATATACAAAATATGTGTTAATTGACTATGTTATTGGTAAGGCTTCCCAGCAACAATAGGCTATTAGTTGTTAAGTTTCGGGGGAATCAAAGTTATACATAGCCTTTTGCCTGTGCAAGCCTCCCCTAACCCCCCTATACAAGGGTCAGCTGTAGTATTTTTTAAATTAAGGCTATATTTGAGCAAGACAGTGAGGATGGTGTTCTACCTGAGAGTGAAGTTTAGGAGAAAGCCAATTAGGCATTTCTTTGGGGGGGGGGGCTGTAAAATTCTCTAATTCTTTTTTTTATTATTATTATATTATGTTAGTCACCATACAGTACATCCCTAGTTTTTGATGTAAAGTTCCATGATTCATTACTTGCGTATAACACCCAGTGCACCATGCAATATGTGCGCTCCTTAATACCCATCACCAGCCTATCCCATTCCCCCACCCCCCTCCCCTCTGAAGCCTTCAGTTTGTTTCCCAGAGTTCATAGTCTCTCATGGTTCATTCCCCCTTCTGTTTATCCCCCCTTTCTTTATCCCTTTCGTCTCCTACTGATCTTCCTACTTCTTATGTTCCATAAGTGAGTGAAACCATATGATAATTGTCCTTCTCTGCTTGACTTATTTTGCTTAGCATTATCTCCTCCAGTCCCGTCCGTGTTGCAGCAAATGTTGAGAAATCGTTCTTTTTGATGGCTGAGTAATATTCCATTGTATATATGGACCACATCTTCTCAATCCAGCCATCTGTTGAAGGGCATCTCGGCTCCTTCCACGATTTAGCTATTGTGGACAATGCTGCTATGAACATTGGGGTGCATATGGCCCTTCTTTTCACTACGTCTGTATCTTTGGGGTAAATAGCCAGTAGTGCAGTTGCTGGATCATAGGGTAGCTCTATTTTTAACTATTTAAGGGACCTTCACACTGTTTTCCAGAGTGACTGTACCAATTTGCATTCCCACTAACAATGTAAGAGGGATCCCTTTTCTCCACATCCAATCCAACAATTGTTGTTTCCTGCCTTGTCAATTTTTGCCATTCTAACTGGTGTAAGGTGGTATCTCAGTGTGGTTTTGATTTGAATTTCCCTGATGGCTAATGATTTTGAACATTTTTTCATGTGTCTGTTAGCCATTTGTATGTCTTCATTGGAAAAGTGTCTGTTCATATCTTCTGCCCATTTTATGATTTGTTCAACTAGTCATTTCTAAGTACCAGTTTTTAGTGTTATTTCTGACTGAGATGTTTCTTTTTTTTAATTAATTAATTAATTTTTTGATGTAAAGTTCCATGATTCACCACTTGCGTATAACACCCAGTGCACCATGCAATACATGCCCTCCTTAATACCCATCACCGGCCTATCCTATTCCCCCGCGCCCCTCCCCTCTGAAGCCCTCAGGTTGTTTCCCAGAATCCATAGCCTCTCATGTTTCATTCCCCCTTCTGTTTATCCCCCCTTTCTTTATCCTTTTCTTCTCCTACCGATCTTCCTACATCTTATGTTCCATAAGTGAGTGAAACCATATGATAATTGTCCTTCTCTGCTTGACTTATTTCGCTTAGCATTATCTCCTCCAGTATATTTGAAATAGCAGCTCATCCCACTGGAACTTAGTCCACTGCTGTGGTTAAGGAAATGGAAAGAAAGAGAATCTAATGTTGCATATATTCTGGTTTTCCATTGCTGCTAACAAACCACTACAAAACTTAGTGGCTTAAAACAGTAATTTATTATTATTTCTCACAGTTCTCTGGGTTAACTGGGCTCAGCAGGATGATTATTGCTTCCAGTCTCTCATGCAGTTGTAGTCAGATATTGGCTGAGAGTTTAGCCATTCGGTTCAACTGGGCAGTTTATCCAGATTGACTCACTTAGACAGCTGGGAGCTCAGATGGTCTGTGCAGGTGGCTTGGGCCTCTCCCAGCATGGCATCTGGATTATAGGAGGGAACTCCCACAAGAACAAGCCCTTCAAGAGGCCAGGTGAGGCTTTAAGGCTTCTTTGACCTAGATCAGAAATTCCAGAACATCATTTCCACTAGATTCTTCCTGGCCAAGCAAGTCACTAAGGCCAGTGCAGATTCAAATGGAGAGGAATTTGATTCCATCTCTTGGTGTTGACAATAGTGTGTGGGCATAGTGGAGAAAAGGAATTGATGGTGGCCATCTTTGGAGACTAGCTACCACAATGGTAATTGATGAATTTGTTTCAGTTTAACTAGGGTATTTTTACATTATTAATAGTTTATGAAATATATCTGCAATAGTCAAGTGTTCCCTCTGGTGTTTTTTGATTATTGTATCTGTATATTTATACAGTAGATTACTTAGAACACCGAATATTTTTGTACAGTTCTTGGCCCATTTTTTGCTTAGGTTCATTCATGGAATTGGACGATCGGGTGATATTTCTGCTGTGCAACCAAAAGCTGCAGGTTCTAGCCTTTTGAACAAAATTACCAATTCTTTGGTCCTGGACATCATAAAGTTGGCTGGTATGTACTATATTAATCATAATACTTTTGGCTGACCAGCAGCCACACACACCTTTATTTAATCTTTTATTAATGCCTCTTTCCAAACAAGTTCTAAATGGCTTTTGAAAAGACACATATATATATTTAAAAACCCGCTAGAAAAAGATAGAAAATCAGAGCCATAGGCCTGAAGGATGAATTTGGCAGTGAGTTTTCTGAGGTCAAGGACAGAGGAAGCACCGTCTATAACTCTTACTATTTGATTGAAGAATTATATCATTTCTTCAAGAAGGATGCTGGTTTTTCAGTGGAATAACTAATTTCTCCTTTACTTCTTAATTTTAGGTGTCCCTACAGTGACCAACTGCTTTGTAGTTCCCATGGCAACTGGTATGAGTCTAACCTTGTGTTTCTTAACATTACGACACAAAAGACCAAAGGCAAAGTATATTATATGGCCGAGAATAGACCAGAAGTCCTGCTTTAAATCCATGATCACTGCAGGTAAAAGAAGAGAAGTGACATATATAACGTAGAAAATTTACCCTTTTTATATAGAGATAGGTGAATGAAAAAGAAACTAAATGTGTTCCTATTCCCCCTTTTTACTGTAATCAAATACACATAACAAGATTTACTATTTTAATCATTTTTATTTTATGTATTTATTTATTTTTTTAAAGATTGTATTAATTTATTTGAGAGAGAGAGTGCAAGCACGAGCAGGGGTGGGGATGGGGGGAAGAGGCAGAGGGAGAGGGAGAAGCAGATTCCCTGCTTAGCAGGGAGCCCAGCGCCAGCTGGATCTCAGGACTCTGAGATCATGACCTGAGCCAAAGGCAGACATTTAACCAACTGAGCCACCCAGGCGCCCCAGTTTTAACCATTTTTAAATGTATGGTTCCATGACATTAAATACATTCACAATGTTGTACAGTCATTATGTAACACCATCTCCAGAACTTTTTCATCCTCTTAAACTGGATCTCTACCCATTACACAATAATTCCTCCCTCCCCACTACCCCCAGTTCCTGGCAATCACCATTCTACTTTCTGTCTCTCTGAATTTGACTACTCTGGGTTGTTCATATAAATGGAATATAGAATATTTGTTCTTTTGAGACTGGCTTATTTCATATAGCACAGTATCTTTAAAGTTCATCCATGTTAAAGCATGTATCAGAATTTCTTTCCTTTTTTTAAGAGTAATACTCCACTGTATATATTTATATCTTACATTTTGTTCATTCATTCATTCATTCGTTGATGGACACCTGGGTTGTTTTCACCTTTTGGTTCTTGTGAATAATGCTGATGTGAATATGGGTGCACAAATACCTGTTTGAGTCCCTGCTTTGAATTCTTTGGGGTATATACTCTGAAGTGGAATGGCCATATGTCCCTATTCTTTGAAATGGGGATATAATTACCCGTCTCACAAGATGGTTTTGAGTATTAAGCAGGATGACATATGATATGCCCAACAGTGATCCCTGGAGCATAAACAGTACCTAAGGGGCTTCAGGAATGGTGGTTGTATATAAGTGGAATACACATAAATTATTAACATAAATCAAAGTGTAAAGAGCCAGGCATCATTACATATAGGTGAGACAAAAACTTTACGTTGGTATTTTAGTATTTAGCTTGCTTAAGTCAAGGTAAATTTGAGAATTTAAGGTTAATTTTGAATAGCTTCAGTCTTTTGTATGAAGTGAACTGTATTGGCCTGTAATTAAACTGCATAAATAATCCTAAAGAAATTCATGTAAAGGGATTCATAATTAGGACATACAGCAAAAACTGATAGACTATTAAAGATATACTGATTTATTTTAAGTGTTATAAAGTTGTCAAGTCTGTTTATTACATGCTATTAACCAAAAAACTAATAACCATACTTTTCCAGATTGCCATATTGAAAAATTGGAACCTTTTCCAAAAGATATTAGGATTTGTACTAAATTTACATTTTATTCTTTCTTAGGATAGCCTATATTCTTAGGAAGCAAGATAGTTGTATTCTAAAAAAACCTTGCATTTTAAATGTTTGAAAGCAAAAATAGGGTTGGGTCTAAAGAATTTGAAAAATAATAGAAAATTAGCTGTCATTAAGAAGCATTAGTTATTTAAGTTTTGTTTGTTTTAAAAGTTGTGAAGGTATAGATATAAAACCTGGACATCTCTGAACCAACATAATTGAACTGATGATTTTTTTTTTTTAAAGATTTTATTTATTTATTTGACAGAGACAGAGACAGCCAGCGAGAGAGGGAACACAAGCAGGGGGAGTGGGAGAGGAAGAAGCAGGCTCATAGTGGAAGAGCCTGATGTGGGGCTCGATCCCATAAAGCCAGGATCACGCCCTGAGCCGAAGGCAGACGCTTAACCGCTGTGCCACCCAGGCGCCCCTGAACTGATGATTTTATAGTTGCCAGGTTTTTATATTTCTATAGATAGAATGCAGGCAACTTGATATGGGTTATAAAACATAGAAAAAAAAATGACTTGCTCGTAACTGTGCTTTAATTTGCTGTGTGACCTTGAGGAAACCACTTAATTTTCCTGAACTTTGGCTCCCTTATCTCTGAAACGCATTAGCTGAGCTAAATGGTTTCTAAATCTCTTATAGCCCCTAAATGCATGAGTCCAGCCTGCTATAGATTCGGTATTTGGGAAGACTGAAGATGTGACTACATAATAACTTTATGTGTAAAATTTCCCAAGTTTATTTGCTACCCAATTTGTAAGACTTAAGCACTTAGATTTTACTTTTACCCTAAGTACTTACTAGCATTAGAAATATTTAGTTATCTAAGTGCTTTGTGCATTGTTTAGTGTATGTATTGCACACACAACTCTTGAAGTTTATGGATACCTAAGTATTCACCATACAAGATTACATAGTTATTTGGGCAGACCTTTGATCGTGTGCTAGTTAAGTGTACTAATTCAGTTGAAAATTGAGAAATAGTTTTTATATTTAAATTGTAGAAGGCCCTTGTAAACTATGGGATAGGTCAGTGATCGGTAGGCTACTAAAATTCATTACTTTTTCTGTAGGAGTAAAATATTAAGTTGATGATTGTGATTTGTTATAGTACTTGAATTACATTATTATTCTTGTCCATCTCTGAAATAAAGTGAACTTAAAAATGAAATGTTGCCAGAAAATGAGTAGATATACTTTTCTGTGGTCTGAAATTGAATTGTACCAAATGATCCTTTTTGTCATCAATGACTGTGTTATTACTTTTTTAGGTATCTATTTGACATTTGTTTTCCTTCCCAGAATTAGCCTTCCTAGTCATATCTAAGTGTTAAGTAGATTTGTGGTCCTAATTGTGGTCTACTAGTCCTTCACATTATTTTGGCTTGCTTTTGACTCCTACCAATATTGAGCCAGGTCTCTATTACTTGGGAAGGGTTCACTGACCAGATGTAGAGTTCTTGTGTGGAATAGCACTGCTTCCTAGAGTTCCAGGATCTTCCCTTATTTTAGTTTATCTAACATTTTTATTTTCAATTGGCTTGGTTAGGTTTTGAGCCTGTGGTGATAGAGAACGTTTTAGAAGGTGACGAGCTGCGCACAGACCTGAAAGCAGTGGAGGCTAAAGTCCGGGAACTTGGGCCCGATTCCATTCTGTGTGTTCATTCCACCACAGCCTGTTTTGCTCCAAGGGTGCCTGATAGGTAAATCTTTTGCAACTATTGTCCTTTAGGTGTTCATCGGGTCTTTTAAACGAAATGCAGATATACTGATTCTCAAAGATGCTTAAGTAACATTGAGCAGTAAATAGGTGAATAGACTAGTGGAGAAACAGCACGGTGGTTTGGGAAAATAAAAAATTTGATATAGAAGAAAGAAAAACAACTTATACTAAGTGGAGATCCCTTTATCACCTGCATGGACACAGAGCATCTCTGTTTTCTTGCTTTTTTTCTGTTTCTGATCTCTTTGCATCTTTTCTTCGTTATTTGGTAGAAGTTTCTAGCATAATGTTGGATTTACTTGTTTCCATTGCTATCTCCTTTTCTTTGATCTTACAGTTAGTTTTCCTATGTAAGAATTATCAGTATTAACAGATTTTCTGAGTAGAAAATTTTAGGATTATTTATTGCCTTTTAAATTTTTTAATTGGAAGATGAACTCACATGTACACTGAAGTCTACACAGTGGTTGTCTTTGGATTTTGAGAAAAATGCATGTACTTAAGAAAATAAAAGCAAAAAGAAAAAAAGAAAATGTTTACTTTTCTAAAGGATGTCACATTTTATTCTGAAATTGTAATAAGCTTGGCTATAGTAATACAGATTTCTAGTTTTGACAGCAGCTGTTTCGGTTTAACATTTTGAACAGAAGTGCTAATAATTTGTAAAAACTATATTGACTTTGGACTATTTTTTAAGACCAAGTTATACTTTAGTTTTAATTCATGGAATCACACAATTTGGCGTAATGAATGTATGCTAGTTTTTATTATTTTATAGACATGTTTTAAGAGACAATTTTAAGACCATGCTTTTGAAAATTTATCTTGTTTCATTTGTGACTCTGAAGTCTATTTTAAGATTATGTTGCATATGCTTTCCTTGTTTATTCATTACTTACCAGTTTTTAAATTTGTATTGAAATATTAAATAAACATCTCTGTTCTTTCTTCATTGATGATTTTGTTATCTAGAAAAATTTTAATGTGATAGAAATAAGTCATATTTCCAAAAATAGCACATGGGTATTTGTGTTAGATTGTTTATGCTTGAGGATGGTTTTGTTTTATTTTGATTTTTTTTTAGATGTTTACAGTATACTTGGTATCGGGTTAAGTATTTTACATGTATTAGCTCCTTTAGAGAAAAAACCACAGAAGTTTTTTATCAGCAAAATTCTCATATGCCACTTTTTAGTTGTATTATATAATGAATGTTTCTGATAAAAGTGAACTTTGGGAAAATAGTGATGCACAGTTATTAGTAATATGTTTGAATTTCTGATTTTATTGAATTTAAAATATATTTTGATTTCTTTTCATTAAGCTTATTCTTTGTATCCTTAACTTGAATAGGTGTGTGTGTGTGTGTGTGTGTGTGTATGTATGTATGTTGTCTTTATTAGTTAATTAATTAGAGTATTGTGGGGCAAAATCAGTCAAAAGAAATGTGAAAAAATGGGGATATCATTTCTATCTGACAAACATATTAAATTGGCTGCTAAGTTACAATACAGCTTGATCCACATGGAAAGTATTTTTTGTCTCTCCTTGCCTTTCATTAAATACCTTTATACACCCTCTAAATATTAGCAGATTTGATTAATTCTGAATATTTACAACAACTCATAAGTGATTTTTTTTCTCTTTTTAAAATAGTACTTTATGTTATTATAGCATCGTACTTTCAAGGAGCTTTGTTATTAAGGGATGCTTTTATTAGAACCCAAACATGTAAAAGTGGCTTCTATGAAGAAGTTACTTGTTTGTATCCCAGAAGGTCTATTTTTCAAAAACAACATCTGATTAATTTGAGTAATAGAAAGGTTCCTCTGTCAATTTGTGAGGTTTATGAAAATGAATGATAAAATGACTTTTTAATTCATAATACTTTAAGGCAGTAGATTGAAAACTTCTGACAGATGAATAGAATAATGTCATTTGTATCTGTACTTCAAAAACATATTAATGCGCATCTAAAAAAGAAAATTATTTTGCAAAAATAAATAATAAAACTATATAATATATATTTGAAATACATCCTTATGGGAAAGAACTTTTATTGCTTTGCTTCCAAATTCTTTATATTGTAGAAGGAACTTTTTAAAAAAATTTAACTTTATTAAATCATAGGTGTTAGTCTTAGCTTCATAGCTTGTGAAGACATTTCTATTAGAGATGGCCTCAGTCACAAGTAGTATTTGGTTTTGCAAAGGAACATTATTTATTACACTCTAATTGAAATTTATTATCTTACTTTGCATAGAGTTAGACTCTCAAATTGTTTTAATATAAGGAGTGTCAAATGAAAAAGTAAGAGTGAATTTAAAACCAGCATCTATTTAAAAAATTCTTTAGTTTGCAAGTTGTTGGAAAATGTTATTTTGGTACTGAAACATTTTAATGTTCTGTATTTTTTAATACATTAAAGTCTACTTGAAAATGTATTTTTTACTTTATGAGATGTTAAATGTGAGATTTCTTAAGATTTCAAGACATGCTAATTATTTTGCAGCTATTAGCTTTAGTATGATAACCAACCAAAAGCATTTAAAAATGAGCATACCACCTTGTTAAGGGGTCATTATAATCTGCTTCTTGCTTTTTATATAGGAAATTTAAAAGTGATTTAAAAGCTACCACCTATAGATTTTTATAAATACCCGTTTTTCTCATTTATTGGTAACATTAATTTAAAAGCTTTTTTAGGTTTATCCTAAAGTGCCTGCTGCTGAATTTTATGCTAAAATACTGCTGTAGAAGTTTCAGTTTTCCCTTTTTTTCCTAGTATACATTAAGAATAACTATTGAATTAAAAAAGTTTTCACACTGTAATTTATAAAAGCACAGTAGGAATATGTCTTTCTGTTGAATATTTATGTTTGTAGATTAGAAGAACTGGCTGTGATTTGTGCTAATTATGGCATTCCACATATAGTCAACAATGCTTATGGATTGCAGGCTTCAAAGTGTATGCATCTCATCCAGCAGGTAAGAGAGTTTAAAAAGATATGTCAAGAAAAAATGATTTTAACATATTACAAGATTATTCCTTTGTTTTTCTTACTACTTACTAATATAGTAAAATCGACTATCTAGCATCTTCAGCTTTGTGGAGCATGAGAAATTGGAATCTAATATCCATACAGTAAAAGTCACTCTTCTTTGCTGGTAATTGGACTAATAACTTTGGTCAGGAACAACACAGAAATACTTAATAGCTTATTTTTTTTTTAACTTTCTGAGATTGTTTCATTACTAGTATTCTCACTTTTCTAATATACTGGGTTATTGTATTTTTAAAACTATATTGATGATTTATTCCATATTTAAGGAATTACTTTGCCTTATTATCCTAGGCTGGAAGTGGCTTCATTTATAATCATTTTAGTGTGTAACTATAGAGTTGACAGGTTTTAAAAAAAAAGTTGATTTTGTTCTTATAATCATCAACCAGATCCTGGTCATCTGTGTTAGATCCTTTTTTTATTCCTTCTAATTTTTATTTATTTACTTTGAGGGAGAGAGAGAGAGCAGAAGTGCAGGAAGGGGCAGAGGCAGAGGGATACGGAGAAACAGACTCTCCACTGAGCAAGGAGCCTGATGTGGCGCTCCATCCCGGGATCCTGGGGTTATGACCTGAGCTGAAAGGCAGATGCTTAACCAACTGAGCCACCCAGGCGCTCCAAAGTTTCTTTTTCTTTTTTTTTTTGAAGATTGATTTATTTATTTCAGAGAAAAGAGAGAGAGTGTGTGTGTAGGGGATGGGGCAGAGGAAGAGGGAGAGAGAATCTCCAGCAGACTCCATGCTGAGCGCGGAGCCTGATGCAGGGCTCGATCCCACAACCCTGAGATCACTCCCTGAGCCGAAACCAAGAATCAGACACTTAACTGACTATGCCACTGAGGCACCCCTGTTTTAGTTAGATTCTTATTTTGAAAATATACCTGGGCATCCCATCCTGCTCAGAATAAGAGTCATAGCCATAGCACAAGGCTTCGTGTATTCAGGCCTCTGCAGCTTCTCTGGTTTCATTTACTGCTACACTGTCTCTGACATTTTTTCTGTTCCTCCATTGTGCCACGTGTGTGCACACTGCCCTGCTTTTGCTCTTGTTCCTTGCTCTTGCTGGAACCCTCTTCCCGGGAGCTGCATGTCTTCTTATGTCTCTCAGACACCCTATCTCAAATTACAGGTTCCTTTTTCCTGCCTGCATTTTCTGTCTCCTTTTTTCCTATTTTATATCATACTCATTTGTTTTAAGGTACACATTTTTCCACATTATAACATCTCTAAAATTGGGGTGTCTTAGAATCAGTGGTGTCTTACAATGTTAATTGACAAATTTTTTCTTACCTAGTGGTGTGGAGAATTTGGGTGCTTCTTAAAATTGATGGCCCTGTTGTTCGTTTTCTCCATAGCACATTTCACCATTTGATACGATGTTTATTTTTTTTATTGTCTAGTTATTGGTAGTAACTAGAATTAAGATTCTGTCAGGGAAAGGACTTTGTTTCGTTCGCTGTTGTGTCTTCATTACTTAAGACGGAATCTGGTACATAATAGATACTCAGTAACTGGTTACTGAAAAAAATTGGATGAATAAATGAAATACTATATCTACTTACAGTGATTATTTATACCATATTAAGATGTGGGTAGATATTATCCATATATGGTATGAATTATATAATTTGTGTGCATAATGGTGTTAATCACACGCTCAGTTTGTACACACATGTGGTTTGTGTTATGTGGGCAAGACTTATTCACAGATTATCTGGGGCCTTCTCCAGTGTAATAGTGAATGCTCCTTAGCTCAGTAGATCCTAGCTGGTAAAAAAATTGGGGGGGGTATGTGTAATAGTATCATTTTTCATATAAATGTAGTTTATACGATAGTATTAGCTGATTTGCTTAACTTCTTTACTCAAAGTTGTACCTGTTAGGACACAGTTGGCTGCAAGTAACAGAAACCCAACTCAAATTAGCTTAACCAATGAGGAGATGATTAGTTTACGTAACATAAGAAGTCCAGAGGTGGAGTGGCTCGTAGGCATGTTATGTCAGAGGAAGCCTATTTATCATTTCTTTTGTATCCTTTTCCATAATTCCTTAACTTTTTAAGGAATTTTTTCATCATAATTCTAGACTAGGTTATCTCCAATGTGTATGATAGCTGAGAGGGGTTGTATAATTCTCTACACTAGAAATCTTCTTTTTTTTAAGGTTTTATTTATTTAATTGAGAGAGTGGGAGCAAGAGAGGACACGAGATGGGGGAGGGTCAGAGGGAGAAGCAGACTCTGCATTGAGTTGAGCAGGGAGCACGATGCGGGGCTTGATCCCTGGACTCCGGGATCATGACCTGAGTAGAAGGCAGATGCCTAACTGACTTGAGCCACCCAGGCACCCTCTATACTGGAAATCTTGAAAAACATTTTATTTCAGTGATTTGTTTTTATGTCTCCTTTCCCTTTCCCCTTTTGCCCTTTTCCTCATTAAATTCAGCAGCCTCAATTCTTTTGACAGTTAAGTATATCAGCATTACTAAAAGTTCAGGAACGTGAGGAAGGAGTAGATCACTCATGATCCTGTACCCTAACAAATACCCTTAATGATTTATGTGTCCTTTTTTTCTCTTTTTTTATATGTGTATTGCTTTTTACACAGTGACAGTCATTGCGTACAATTAATGTTACCTTTTTTAAACTTTGTGCAAAAAATATACTTAATTTTTATAGATTATATTTCCGTATTCCCCACATCCCTATAAAATCTTCATAATGATCATTTCTGTGGCTCCAAAACATTTATTCAAATAGTACATATTTAACCCAGAAGTCCTTAGTGTTGTGGTGCTCACAGTATAATTTTGAGTACTAGAAACTTTGGCAGCATAACTGGAGAGAGAGTAAGACAAAGACTATGAGCTCCAGGATCTGGTGTAAGAAGATGCTGTTGGAGTTGAACATCACAAATGCCCTACTTTGTCATCACTTCTCTCCATTCGTGAAGTGGTTTTACTAAAATTTTAACCGGAAAAACACTTACAGATGGGTGAGTGATATTTAAATAGTTACTGTGTTGTTGCAGGTACTGTATTCCCTTCCAAAATTAGCATTTCTTAAAAAGAAAAAAAAAGCCAGTACTGAAATGTTTTAATTTTCCCAAATTGGCCTCACAAGAAGAGGTGGTGGCACTGTTGCTTTAAAACAAAGAAATGCTTGGGTCTTATTGAGTGCTACTTGCTGTTCATGACATTCTAAAAAGTTATCTCAATAGTTCTTCTTAGTAATAGATGCCATTTATTGAGTACCCACCATTTGTCAGGCATCCTGCTAGACTTTTAAAGTTTATTAGCGTAATCTTAGCAATTTAAGGTGTACTTATTATTTCCTTTCTACAAATGAAGAAACAAACTCAGAAGGATTAAGTGACTAGCCCGAGGTCCCATAGCTACAAAATGGCCCATTTAGTTCAGTGTGACTTCAGAGCCTCATATTTTCTCTTAAAAAACAAAGTGCTGAAATTACAAATACTTTCTTGAGAAGATAGTTTTGCAGTAATCAAACATCAGTGGAGAAAGAGCTATAACTAAAATGTTTCAGCTTTATTCATTTTATTTTATTTTTTTTAAACGATTTTATTTATTTATTAGAGAGAGAGTGAAGGAGAGCATGACAGCAGGGTGAGGGGCAGAGGGGAAAGCAGACTCCCCTCTGAGCAAGGAGCCTGATGCGGGGCTCAATCCTGGGACTCCGGGATCATGACCTGAGCCAAAGGGAGATGCTTAACTGACTGAACCACCCAGGTGCCCCAATTTTTTTTTTTTTTAAAGATGATGCCCCACAGTGGTTTACTGAAGAGCATATACAACATTCTGGTATGCACGTGTCGTCCCCAGGAAGGTGGCTTTGAAGAACCAGTACTTCTGTGTATATACTAAGCTGACTAATATAGGAGCCTGATGGAATACGGATGGTAGGACAGATTAATGAAGAGGAATGTTGTAGAGTCACAGAAACATAGGATTGATTATTTTATTTTATTTTTTTTTTTTTAAAGATTTTATTTATTTATTTGACAGAGATAGAGACAGTCAGTGAGAGAGGGAACACAAGCAGGGGGAGTGGGAGAGGAAGAAGCAGGCTCATAGTGGAGGAGCCTGACGTGAGGCTCCATCCTATAACGCCGGGATCACGCCCTGAGCCGAAGGCAGACGCTTAACCGCTGTGCCGCCCAGGCGCCCCAGGATTGATTATTTTAGAGTCAAAATGGATTGTAAAGCTCCCAAAGTGTGGGAAGCAGCAGCTTCACTTACTAAGAATTTGGGAAAAGTAGGTGTTATACTACTTATTCACAGACCCACTTGTCAGTTCATTCAACAGATATTTACCAGGTTCCCCCTGCTGTACTAGGCATCAGGTGAGGCACTGGGGATACAGTAGTGACTACAACAAAATCCTTACCTTCATGGAGCAGAAGCAGACAGTAAGCAGTAAGTATGGCAGGTCTTGATAAATGCTCCGGATTGGGGAGGGGGTGTCGGATTAGGTGGAATGATCCAGGAAGTCCTCTCCCAGGAAGTAACATCTGAACAAAGCCTTGAGTGATAGGAAAGCATGAGCCCTGCAGTTCTCCAGAGTCCAGACGGAAGGTAAGAGCAAGTGCCAAGACTCCGAGGCAGGAGTGTGCTTGGAGTATGTGAAGAACAGCAAGGAGGCCAGTATGGCTCGACCAGGGCAAATGAGGACGGCAATGGAGTAAGATTGGAGGTGTGCTAAGGATTGGGAATTTTATCTTTGGTATGTTCGTCAACCGCGGGAGGGTTTTGAGCAGGAGAGTGACATGTAATTTACATTTTTCAGCCATCATTCTGGCTGCTATGTGGGTAATAGACTGTACGAAGGCAAGAGTGGAAGGCTGTGGCAGAGCCCACATGAAATATGGTGGTGGCCTGGGCCAGAGTGGTGGCCGTGAAAGGGTTGAGACATGGTTGGATTCAGATGTATTTTGAGAGTGGATCTTACAGGGTGTGCTAATGAATCAGACGTGAGATATGAGGAAATGAGAATTCAGGGACTCCAGGGCTTTGGCTTGGGTAGCTGGAAGAATGGAAATGTCACAGGAGTAATATTTTATTTTATAAACATGGGCTCTTCCTCCAGATTACCTAGGTTTTAGTCCCTGCTGTGTCTTTGATTGCCTGGGTGACTTTCAATAAGGTACTTTAACTGCCTGGATTTGAATCCCAGCTATGCTATTAAGTACATTTCTGACCTTGGGCAGACCACTTTAATTTTATTGTGCCTTAATTTTCTCATCTGTAAAATAGCTATTATAGTAGCATCTACCTCGTATGGTTATTATGAGGGCTAGACGGGTTAAGAATGTACAGTACTTAGAACAGTGCCTGTTGCTTAGTAAGTTCTCAGTAAATTCCGACAGAAATTATTATTATATGAACAGTTATCTGTTTTATTTGCTACCACTATTCCTAGAACCTTAAGCAATGTTTGGCAGCTGATAGATGCCCAGATAATTTCTTTTGTGAATAAACAAGGAAACGAGTGAACTGATAAATGGCAGCCCTTTCCTTCATAGCACATGCTCATATGTTCCCTATTTTATTGAAGCCCTTTCAGTCTTCTGGTGTTTTTTTCCTCCTCATTGATATCCTCTGACTTCAGCAAGAGTGGGTCTGGCTTGGTGGGTTTTTTTTTTTCTTTTTTTGCTAAGCAGTAACTTATTAAGCCAAACTTGATGGATATTAACTAAACTTACTATGGCAATCACTTTATAATATATGCATATATCAAATCATCATATCATACACCTCAAACTTACACATAATGTGTCAATTATATCTCAGTAAAACTGGCAAAAAATGTGTTTTCATTTTAAAAGATGGGAAAAAACCCCATACTTGACTTCCACGTTTATTTGCAAAGTTTTATTTTTCTTTTAAAACATATGTAGGCATATATTGGAGCTTATTTACTCTGTTTCTTTGATAAAACCATTTGCTTTTTGTGAGGCTGTTTTCTTTTTGTTGTTGTTGTTGTTGTTTTTATTATATTATGTTAGTCACCATACAGTTCATCCCTGGTTTCTGATGTAAAGTTCGATGATTCTTTAGTTGCATTTGTTTTCTTACCACGGAGTGTGCTACCCTTTATGCTTTCTGTGTTTTAGTGATGAAGGGTTCTAGCAAAGTCTGGCGGTGATTGTTCTCTTAATACTCCTGCTCCTGATTGAGTCTCACATTTCTCTCAGGAAGCCTTGGACAGTACTTAAATGTTAATAAAAGACAACTCTAAGAATTCCTCTTTATTTTTACGTTCTACTACTTTGTGTGCTGTTCAGTTATTTATTCTATTAGTCATTATATGCTTCTTTCTGTTTTCCTGTGATATGGTGAGATTTTCTTTGGTCATAGTTTATGGGGAAATTAGAAGAGTACCAGGGGAAGGTTAAGATTTAAACAATCATGCGGTAGCTTCCAAAGGAGTCTGCTTCCCTTTCCTGCTTTTGTGCTTCTCCCTATTGCCGGGATCTGGTCTCTCAGATTAGGCCAGCTATCTGCTTCTTCTATTCTCCCTGAGATATGGATGTGGAGGGAAAGTGTGAAGATGAAGGTCAAATGTGGTTATAATATTAATAGGAATGTAGATTGTGAATACAGATTGAAAATCTGTTGCTACAGATAAAGAAAAAAACGATCTTGGTTGAAATTTAGATAGTATCTCTATTTTTAAGAGGAGAAAATTGAAGCACATTAGCTAGAAGGTCACAGACTATGTTGGATGCGGACTAGAACTTGGTTTTTACATTTCTGGTAAGTAAGTATTCAATTTTTCACCGGAATATTAGATTTTCACTTGAAGTTCATTTGCAGTGGAATGAGATCATCTAAGATTATAACATTAGGAAACATGAGGTATATAGAAACATTGCCAGGAGTATACAAAAAAATTCCATTCTTCCATTGTTGGTGTTAAAAATAAATTTTTTTTCCCTTTTGTTATCTGAGTGGTGGTGGGAACAGAGCTTAGTGCTTAAAGTAGTCATGTGGGTAGTAGATTATCCAGCATCAAAGAGAACTATGTGAATGTGTAACTGATTGATTGGCCACATGGGTGGCTACCGTCCATTAGATTATGGTGGCCACTCTTGAACTCACAGAGGGTGTTTAAAATTACTTAATAGTTGCAGGACCCACTGTTGGCATTTATTGTCAAATAGAAAATCACAGATGAGAGGCATGGGGAGGAATCTATTCTCCTAGCCAACTTTAAGGTGAAAAGCTGAGTTCCCACCTGAACTAATGCTGAAACTCTGCCTTCTTCCCAAGGTTGCTGTAAGGATTTAATGATTTTTTTTGGTGTGAAATCAGGTTGTAAATAAAGTGCTCTTTCACATAAAACGAGCAGCATTTAAAAACTCATTTTCATACTTAATCCTTTATTGGCACTGTTACAAAGAAAAGAAGATATTTGATCTATTTCTCATTTTTCATGCATTGTTTAATGGTATTTCTTTCTTAATAGCAGTTGTCGTTTCTTTTCCTAGAAGCCAATATGTAATATTACATGTTATTTCATTCTAGGGGGCTCGGGTTGGCAGAATAGATGCTTTCGTTCAGAGCTTGGACAAAAATTTTATGGTTCCAGTAGGTGGCGCTATAATTGCTGGCTTTAATGATTCCTTCATTCAGGAAATCAGCAAGATGTATCCAGGTAAATAAATCTTCAGAAAAAAATAACAAACAAAAATCCCTTTGTACCTAGGCTACTATAGTAAATCTTAATTTCTAGATGTTTCTTCCCCCTTCCTGGATGTAACTTGTTTATCTTGTTTCAGGAAGAGCTTCAGCTTCACCTTCTTTAGATGTCCTTATTACTTTATTATCACTTGGATCAAATGGCTATAAGAAGCTATTAAAAGAAAGAAAGGTAATCTTTCCCTTTAGTTGTAAAATAATACCCTTGACTAAAATTATTCCAAATTATTGGTGTTTTTGCCTTTTGGTTTGCCACTTTGAGACTATAGATAGCTAGTGTGTGGTCCTAGGGGATTTACTTGAATCTGGAATCACTCCAGGTGGTTTTCAGTTAATCATTGTCTCCTGTGTGTTCAGATATTGTGAGGGATCGTGGACAGGGGAGTTTGCTTTTGTTTTTTTTGTGGGTTTTTTTTTTTTTAGGAACTCCTACATCAGAGATTCATATTTAATTTAGTAAAATTCAGTTCATTTATCACTTAGAGGATCTTGAGAGACAAATGGAGACGTTTTTTCTTTTTAGTGTTTGGAAGTCTGAAGACTTGTATAGGTGTGATATGTCAGTCACAGGAGGAAGAACCAGGTCAGAAGTTGGCCAGCTTCTCATTCTAAAATAATAAATTCATCCCTTGTCATTACTGGAATGCTGAACTCATTGGTTATGTTGGCTGTGAAAAGAAAAGTGACATTTATGCTTGAAAACCGGACTTTGCCTCCAACACTAAAAACTGGCTTAATTAATTCAGGACAACTCCAGAATTGTAGCCAGAGACAGTGTTGGCAGGGCGGGTCAGACTAAAATGTTTTATTCATCTCCCATCTGGGAGAGCTAGAGGCTCCTGGTACAGTTTTTGTATCTGTAAGTTTCTAACATTTAGTAGCAATTACAGTCCCTTAGATTTATAATAGTACTTTATGTATTTTAAGATATGTTATAGGTATTATCTGATAGATCCTCTCAACAGCCTTATGAATATGTAACAGAAGTTGAAAAATTTTGTTCCCTAGTTTCCTGTAGTCACCCCTCCGCCCCCACCAATTCAGTCCATGGAAAGTAATTGCTTACTTTGTATTATGAGGACATCTCTTAAGATTTACATGGTATAGGAAATGAGGCTCAACATCAGTCTTTAGGAAATGCACCTGAAAACCAGGCAGATATCACTACACCCCTAATAGAAGGGCTAATATAAAGAAAACTGACAGCACTAAATGCTAGCATGGATCTCAAGCAAGAAGAGGACTCTCAGACATTGCTGGTAAGAACACAAATGGTACAGTAACTTTGGAAAACACTTTTGCAGTTTTTATAAAGTTAAATGTATGCTCACCATATAAACTAGGCCATCTCACTCCTAGCTATTTACTCAAGGGAAATGAAAATTTATGCCTGTACAAAAACCTATACATGAATGTTTATAGTGATTTTATTCATAATTGCCAAACCCTGGAAACAACTCAAATGTCCATCATCTGGTGTATGAACACACTGTGGTACATATATATACTCAGCAATTAAAAGGAACAGATTACTGATAGAAGCAACAGAATAATGGCTCTCACATGCATTATACTAAATGAAATAAGCCAGACTCAGAGGGCTACATATTGTATGGTTTCATTTCTGTGCCATCCTGGAAAAGGCAAAAAATATCAGGACAGAGAAGAGATCAGTGGTGGACAGTTGTGGGTTGAGGGAGGGGACTCATGGGATGGGAAAATGATCTGTATCTTGATAGTGGGAGTAGTTTCATAACTGTGTGTGTTTGTCCAAATTCATAGAAGTGGGCCCCTAAACACTGGGCCTCTGAAATTTTTCTGTATGTAAATTATGTCTCAATAAACCTAACAAAGATTTTCAAATGATTAGAATAAAACTCCAGTCTGATAAACTCCCAAAGGTAATCATCATGGTCATAGATTGTTGTAGCTAAGAGAAGACCTCAATAAATCTTCCAAGGAACCTTTTTTCCATATGACAGATGGAGCCTGATACAGATGAGCGAAACTATCATGGGTTTATATTGTTTATATGAGAGTTCAGTTGTTTTAGATGCCAGTGGGCCTTAGCTCTCCTATAACTGGTTGTTTCCCTGTGGAAAAGATATTTGAACTCACAGATTTTTTTTGTGAGGTATTCCCATTATTCTCATTTTTATAGGAAATGGAAGGATAGAGAAGTAACACATATGAGGTAAATTATGGGATATGGGTTTAAAGCTAGGCAACTGGGCCTCTGATCCTGTCTTAACCTCTAAACTCTACTGCTTTTTTCTTACATGGCTAAAATAGTCTAGCCTGGTAGCTATGTAGTTCTCTTATAGCTATAAATCTGAAGACTTAGGTCTACTAATATCCAAAGGAGGCAAAAACAATGAATAAATTTAGTGATCCTGGCCAAAAAAGTTCGGTTATATTTTAGAAAGGATATAAGGTAGTTGCTTGTGCAGAATCACTATTGTTGGGAACGGCCCCTCCCTGACTTTAGGTGATCCTAGTGAGACTGTCAATCACAGCATCCCCTCCTGCTTTGTTCAGAGCGGTGGGCATGTGATCTAGCTAGCTTGGTTCACAGGTGGGCATGTGGAAGTGGATTCCTCCCAGCAGATCCTTTAGAGAGCGAGAGGGTTTGCTGCTTTGCAGGTAGTAAACTGTAAGGAGATAATACTCAGTTGCCATATTTCTGGCCATGCCAAGAAAACCTTCTTGGGACTCGAGAATATGAGAGGGAAAATGGAACTAAGAGTCATTTGAGTCTCTGGATCCAGCCATGCCTGCTTGTAGACTTGGCTCTGAGATGAACCAACAAATTCCCTTTTCCATTTTAAACTAGAGTTCTGGGACACCTGGGTGGCTCAGTTGGTTAAGAGTCTGCATACGGCTCAGGTCATGATCCCGGGGTCCTGGGATCGAGCCCCACATCAGGCTCCCTACTTAGCGGGGACCCTGCTTCTCCCTCTCCCACTGCCCATCCCCCTGCTCCTGCACGAGCACTCACAAGTAAATAAATACAATCTTTAAAAAAAAAAAAACAGCTAGATTTCTAACACTGATACTTTTGATTCCTCTTATACCCTTGAGTCCTTTGTAACATTTCCCAACATTCATTTCTTCCTTTCCACTTCCACTGCCACCACTCCTAGCTCAGGCCCTTACCATATCACACCTGATGCTTACAGTAATTGACCAATTCTTCTCCCAGCCCCCAGTCTGAGTCTACTCTAATTTGCTGTGTTAGAGCGGAGTGCCAGATTAATATTTTAAAGTTCTTCAAGTTATTCTACTTTGGATTCTGGTTGCCTGCAAGACACAGTCCATATTCCTTAGCCTGCCATCATGATCCTTTGTAGTCTGGTCTCACATTACTTTGACAGTATCGGACACTGCTCATTCATTTATTCAGGCAAGGAAATGTTTATGCAGAGCCGCTAAGGTAAATTCACAAATGAGACTCACATAGTCTCTACCATCATGGAAATTATAGTCGGGGAAATCCAGATACTAAATAAACAATTATAAATCTGTTTGGCATTATGAAAGGACAAGCAGAAGGTATGGGAGCATGTGGCACCTGATGCAGACAGGGCACCTCACCCAGTTCTGGCAGGGCTGGGCAAGGCCTCCCTGAGGAAGAGACATCTGTTCTACAGAAGTACAACTCGTCCATTTATTAGACTCCTATGGTGTCATCATAAACTAGAATGGATGGCTAAAATAACTGTCAAACTCTTAAAGGGTATTTTAGATGGAGTCTGGAAAGCAAAGTACTGGGCCAGTTATTAGAGAGTTTGTTCTAGATCACTTCATAAAATTGCCTTTCCTTTAGGCTCAATTCAGAGTCAGTAAGTCTGGAGTGGGGCTCAAACAACCCATTTGTAACAGACTTCCCTGATGAATCTCATGCACATCCTAGTTTGAAACCCATTGTTTTGGGGGCACACAAGGTCACTGTATCTATAACAGAAACTTGGAGAAGAAACATAACAGTGTCCTAGCATTTTAATACATAGGTAGATAGTATTTTATGGAGTTTGAGACAGACTGCATAACTATCCTAAATATCAGAGCTTAATAATACAACTTGTTAGTTATCTCTTTATTTCTGATCTTTTCAGTTATCCTGTTTATAGTCTTATATTGTTGCTGCTCTTTACCTTACAATGATCCCTCTGCAGATTTGGCTAAAAACTCATTTTTGGAATATATAATAGCTCTGATAAGACTATTACATAAAATTTTAAGTTAGATATTTATTTTTTAAATTTTTAAAAAAATATTTTATTTATTTGACACACAGAGAGAGATCACAAGTAGGTAAAGTGGCAGCAGAGGAAGAGGGAGGAGCAGGCTCCCTGCTGAGCATAGAGCTTAATGCAGGACTCAATCCCAGGACCTCGGGATCATGACCTGAGCTGAAGGCAGATGCTTAACCCACTGAGCCACCCAGCGCCCTAAGTTAGACACTTAAAGATTATTCTTTAAAATGTAGATAGAAACTTTAAAACTTTTTATATACTGTCATTATTGTATCAAGCAAGTGTACTATTTAGTATTTCCTATTTCTGTTCTTCTTGAATTGAAACTGTATATGATAACTAGTAATCTTATATATTTGGTCTAAGCTACACTAGGTCTTGAGTGATTTTGTAGTTAAATTTACTTAACTAGCAAATTAAGCCGATTATCTGAGTGCATGCCCCCGGAAATCACCATCAGGTGTCTGAAAGGAAACTTAGTCCTTGCTTATGGGTAGTGGGGGAGACTAGCACCCACCTTGGAGTTTGCATCCGTCCCTCTGTTCTTCGCTCCTTTGCTTGATACAGTAGATGTCCATCAGATGTTTGTCGAATGAACTCATGCACGGTATTTGGGAACACCTAGGTTTTGTTTTGTTTAGTCATCTCTTATTTTACACAGAATAAGTATCTTTCTGGGAAATTAGAAAGCAGATTGACTTTTTGATACTGACTTACAGTATGAATTAGATTTCTCATAGAAATATTTCTCTATATGGTTATAATTGGAAATTTGTGAAAAGAAGTGAGTGAAAATGGTGATGGCCTATTGTGTGTAACAGGTACTAGACTTCTGGGAGTTGGTCTTTCTCTCTAGTGGATACTCCTCTTCCTTTTTAATTTTTTATTGTGTTATGTTAGTCACCATACAGTCCATCATTAGTTTTTGATGTAGGGAGGTACTCCTCTTCCAAAATAATTTCCTTACCTTAGGATTTTGGAATTGTTGATTGGAGGGGCACTCTGTCATCTTTTTGGAATCTAAGAATTTCTGTGATGCCATGGTTCTTCTGACTTTTGATATTAAGGTTTTGACTTTAAACTTTTCAGCTACTTTTAGAGGACTCCAAACACCCATGCATGTGTACATTTTGCTTAGCATGAAAGAGAATCCACCTGCTTTGGGCATGACCTGTAGGAATATATGCCTTAACTGCTAAATAGCCCAGTTTTGCTTCTCACTGGGACTCTCTTAATCACTGTATAAATACTTCATGGGCAGATTTTATGTTCTAGTGACATTTATGAATTGGATGGCTCCATTTCAGATGTCAAGAGGAAACCTCTCTTTGTAACATCCAGAACTTTGTTCTTTTCCTTTTATCTAGATGGAGTAGAGTAGAATTCACAGGGATGGGACAAGAATAGGATTATAGCTACAGGGTATTAGCATGTGTCTGTTAGAGTCCTGCCAGCTAATGTTATTATTTTTTAGTTATTTTTTTTAAAGATTTATTAATTTATTTGAGAGAGAGAGCATGTGAGTGTGAAGTGGGGGGGGGGCAGAGGAAGGAGAGAGAATCCAAGCAGATTCTGCACTGAGTGCAGAACCCTCCGTGGGGCTCGATCTCATGACCCTAAGATCCTGACCTGAGCCAAAACCGAGAGTCGGATGCTCCACCGACTGCGCCACCCAGACGCCCACTAATGTTAGTTATTTTAACCTGAAAACTCTTTTAGGAGGGAAAAGTACGTGGGTGGAAAGTCAGCATTTTTATTAATGTTTGCTGTGTGCCAGGAGCTCTGCGAGGTTTATTATATTCATTATTTCGTGTACTACTTAAAGCAAGTTTATGAGGTAGGTATTATCCCCATTTTACAGATGAAATTGGGGCTCAAAGGTGTTAAGTACTTACTTAAAGTACAAAAAGTGCCAGAACTGCCACCAAAATCCAGGTCTGTGTGATTCTAAAGCCGCTGCGCTTCGTGTCTCACCGCTCTCTTCTCCCGCATTGAGGGGGTGCTTTCCCGCTCTGGGCTAGGCATCGCAGCCATAAAAATGATGATCTCGTGGCCCTCTATTCTTAGCGACTAGAGGTACGTAAAACCCCAGAGGTTCTAATATAGTAATTGGTTTTATTTAAAATTCTTTGTATAGAATTTACTTAGAGACTACCTGAAGTAATCTTCAAGGTGGTAGAGTGCTCCTTCGAGAACTCTGTCATTGTAAGTGACTAAAAGTTTACTCTTTAACAACTTCATTCAACAGGCGGATCTTTTCACTGAAAAATGTGGATGTCCTCGAAAAACCATAATTGCATATATGTAGCATAAATATTGTTTTTTTATTGGATTTGTTGCAGAAGTAAGGGCCTCTTTTGTTTAAATGGACTTGCTTTTGAACTGTGGAAATTTAATCGTGATAGTTTATCGGTTCAGCTCTGGAGAAGCTGAGGTAAAGCTATTTTGCTTCAGCCAGAGCTATTTATATACCATCACTGAGAGCTCTTTTTTATATTATCGGTGTTATTGCGTACTAAAAAAGGAGTGTTAAAAGAAAACTTAGGATTTTTTTTTTATTCTGTGCCCTTATTCACCACAATGATATTTTTAGAGGTTATTTCATCTAGCATATCTCTTCAGAAAGGGCTTTATCTTTTCACAGTAGAGGCAGACAAGAACTCAGCTTGAAGCCATTCCTTCTCAAGCCTTCTTTTTTGAAGGGTGAAAGGATCAGAGAGAGTGGAACTGTGTGTGTGAATTGAACCTCTGCCCTTAGCCCCTTCCCGATCCACACATCTTCACTGAGGGGAGAAAGGGCCATGAATTTAACTGAAGAGGACTTTAAGAAAAGGGGTTAAAATTTAAGACACCATTTCTATGAGTTTCTCTTCGCAAAAAGAAAGATCAGTCTTAGAAGTTTCCCCTCACTTCTGTTTGCTTCCGGAGAAGGCCATCGTTCTGCTTAGGTTTCCTTTTAGAAAAGTGCTTTGCTGAACAGGGCAAGCAGACAGTCATTCATCGTTGCAAATATCTGCTGAACTGGACAAGTGCAGAAGAGGTTTGACAGCAGATGGCGGCTCCAGCGGCTAGCATGTGTTAGCTGAGGCTCTGGAAGACAAGCTAAGTTCTAGAAGAATATCAGACTTACATCTTCAAACACTGTCCTATAACAAAACTAAGTTCGGAAACGAGTAGATTTGCCTCCCTAAAAGTGGAGTTGTTAAATCTCAACAAAAGTGTTGCATTTCAGGCCTGGCTATGGGGCCTCGACAGAAGAGTTTCTAGAAGTCATGCTTTAGCCTGAGATGCACGGCCTGCTGAGTGTGCCTGGGTCCTTTCAGCTGGCCACAGACAGAGCAGCGTCCGGCCTTTAGTATGGATATCTGCACATGGGGACCTCTGTGTGCGTGGATCGGTACCCACAGTCTCCTGTCTGTGTGCCCTTTCATGGTATTATACACGTGTTAGACCGCTTGTTAGGTGTCCCTTTTGATTTATTACCGACCCTATAAGACATATTACAATAATTTGCGAAGTTCTGTTTTCATCTTCTCTCGTAACATGAAACAGTGTGTTTCAGAAAACATGATTACATAAGACATTTTCCCTTAAAATTTAGTGAATTATGCACATTTGGGGATTATGGGGAAGGATAGGCTAAATGTTGGGCTTTACGACTGCAAATCAATTTGCAAAAGACCATGTGAAAGATAATGCTTAATATAATTCAACTTCCCTTCCATTAACATCTTGAACTATGGTGTAAAGTTTTGTATTTTTATTCTAGAAATATAGCTGACATTAGCATTAAGGTATGCAGTTTGGTTTATCTCTAGTGAAGAGTCTTTTAAAATTAAGTTAAATACAGCACAAAAGACATAGAAAATCAATAATATTTCATTTCTTTTAAGTAAGATCTTTCTATATACATTTATTTTGGGTACTTATAAATTTCTCCCTTTACAGAAGTATTTTATAAAAAATGTCAGTTATAGATTTAACTGTGGCAAAAAAAGTAGTGCCGGTTTTGTAGTACCTTTAATATATCAGGAAAAAACTGCTTAGCTAAGTAGTAGTGTAGGAAATAGTGGTACAATCTCCTAAACGATATTTTTTAAATGCAGTGATATTAATGGGAGAGCATTTAGGGCCTTGAGCTGTCAAATACCGTAGGATTCAGTGTAGTGTGCATTAAGATACTTAAGCTGCTTTGCTTATTGGATTACCTGCCAGAACCCTTTACCCAGAGTATTTGCAGATGGATGTGAACTTGACTCACAAGTATTTCCTTTTTGTCTAATAACACCCATACTAGTGATATGTGAGATTTAGTTACCTTTAGCATTATGTTTGTAGTCTCAAGATGTTAGCTGCAGTTAAAACTGAATTCTAGTGGCATTACAAAGTGATTACTAGAACTGGTTAAAACTGATTTGTTCAAGTATCAGAAATGGAATATTAGGGAAATCTCAGTTTTTTAATAGCCATGTGTGCATCAGTAAGTTTAAAAGCACCCTCTAGGGGTGTTAATAAGGAAACATTTCCTCTTTTTTTGGAAATAGCCAACTACAAATTAAGTACATATTAATTACTCGTCAGGCTTCTCTTAGTTTACAAGTGTGACCACACTGGCGATTACTGTGGCAGCCATACTGGGTAGCATAGTATTTTACGTTTGTCCTCACCACTGAATTAAGTATTTTGCTGTTACTGTTAGGCTGTTGCCTTGGAGTTCACCATCGCCAGGAGGACCGGCGGACCTATGTTTTCTACATAGGAGTATTGTCTGTCAGATTTGTTTCTGCTTATGAGAAGTTGAATTTGAGACTAAGAATTAAATGCANGTAGAAAACATAGGAGTATTGTCTGTCAGATTTGTTTCTGCTTATGAGAAGTTGAATTTGAGACTAAGAATTAAATGCAGATTAAGACTTTGGTGTGTAACATAGATGATGAAAAATCAGCAGTTAATATCTAAATTAAAATATGTCACTGCTTTTTTCTTTTTCAAGCAATACCGAGCATTTAAATTAGTGATCTAGTTACTTTATAGTAGTTGAAAATATATAAATGAGACCCAGAAATTCTGCTCATTAACACTGGTATAGTACTAAAAGATGACAAATTGTTCCAGTTGCCAGAAAAACTCTTGATTTCTGCATTCCATTTGATTATCTTGTTTCACCTTCTGAAGTGAATATCAGAATATTAGTTTAAGGGAGGGGCCAGGAAGTCTACATGTCTAAGAAAAGATGCCTAAACAGCTTTTTACAATTTGCAAATGGTGATAACATTTGCTCCTTAAATTTTTCTCTACACTTTTTTTTTAATAAAAGAGAAAGGCTTACTACGTCTAATAGTAACATTTCCTGGTAGCTTCATTAGGTATGATAAATATGGATGTTAACTTTTCTAATGTAAAAAAATCAGTTTATTAAATTTAGTGATCTAAGATTTCATAACTCTGACTTGCTGAGAGAATTGATCTTATAAAATAGCCTAAAAATTTAAGAATGACTATTAGTTTAAAATGTTTTCAAGTGAGAGTATAAAATATACCATGTTGGCAAGGGTAAAAATGTTTGTGGTCTTGGGACGCCTGGGTGGCACAGCGGTTAAGCGTCTGCCTTCGGCTCAGGGTGTGATCCCAGCGTTCTGGGATCGAGCCCCACATCAGGCTCTTCTGCTGGGAGCCTGCTTCTTCCTCTCCCACTCCCCCTGCTTGTGTTCCCTCTCTTGCTGGCTGTCTCTCTGTGTCAAATAAGTAAATAAAATCTTTAAAAAAAAATGTTTGTGGTCTTAAGTGGACTCAGTAATAATTAACAAACATGGTAGGACTTTTCTTAATCTTTACTTAACAAAAGACAGATTTAGTAGAATCAGACTAACCTTTACCTTAGAGAAAACTGAAGCAGTTTTTGTGGCCTTTGAAGTAGAAATATCATTTCCTGCTGTCTCTACTTGGGTCCAACTCTGTTGGCCATTGGCTCTTTGGTGTATCTTTAGAGTTTTATGTGTTTTGACGATGATTGGAGGAGGTCAGTGCAAATGGGCTTGAGGAAAGACTGACTTGGGCAGATTTTTATTTTAACACTTTAAAGGGCTTACTAGAAGAAAGTATACTTTTAGGTCAAACAGCTGCCAATTTAATATTTATTTACAATATTTTGTTAAACTACCTACCTACATGTGCACATGAAATTTTATACTTCTAAAATACTTTTATTTTCTATTAGATATACATTATTTTCCACAGTAGGACCAAGAATACACTTTTTCATTTTTAGTTGCTATATTCATCTGAGTTGATTAATTTTGAGTTTGTGCAATTTCTTAAAAAGGTTTTATTTTTTTAAAGAATTTATTTATTTGACAGAGAGAGAGAGAAAGAGCACAGCAGGGGGAGCAGCAGGCAGAGGGAGAAGGAGAAGTAAGCTCTTCTGAGCAGGGAGCCCGATTCAGGGCTCAATCCCAGGACCACTGAGATCATGACCTGAGCCGTAGGCAGACGCTTAACGACTGAGCCACCCAGGCACCCCTTAAGTTTGTGCAATTTAAAGGAAATGTATTTTAAACTACTTTTTCCTAAGTTACTTATATACTAGAAGTCTGGCACATTTTTCTTGGTGTCGGAAAACAGTAGTGAAGAACACAAAGTCCCTGCTGTTTTTCCCGTTTGAGTAGGTAGTCACAGGGAGTATTCATTTAAGCAAGTAAATGAGGTAATTTCAGATTGTGGTAAGTGTACTGGAGAACCCAGAATATGTAGTGGTTGTTGGACGGAGATTGGGAGTACATTAATAGGGAAGTCATAAAGGGAAGTCCCATGGAATGTTCTGGGAGAAGAACCGTCTGAGTTCAAGGGAAGCAGGCGTGAAGTTTCTGAGACTAGAAGGAGCTTGGTTTGTGCAGTGGTTGGAAAGGAGGCTGATGTAACCAGTGCTATACTGAGTGGGGGAATGACGGTTGTCCAGTTGGCTGTGTTGGCTGGGCTTGTTCATTTGGAGCCTTATAGGTAATCCAGAAGGGAGTCAGTCATTGGGAGGGACATGATCCGATTTACGCTTTTCAAAGACTACACAGGGCATCTGCATGTAGAACAGATTGTAGAGGGGCAGGAAAGTTGGCAGAGAAATCATTTAGAATCTTTGCTCTGGTCCAGGGAACAAGCTGATGGCTGCTTGGACTGGAGTGGTCACCCTGGAGGTTCTGAAAAGAGGATGGATTTGTGATGGATACATAATAGCCCCAAAGCAGGAAATATGCTGGTCCTTTGCCTTCTTTACCTAAACCCTGTGGCTTCTGATAGTTGTGGTAGTTTCGAATCTCACTATATTGTGTCAAAGGAAACAGTTGCTCCTAGGGCACATAGATGAGTTAATTTACAGCACAGACATCACACCAAACAGATTTTGTCTTATTTAATCTGGCAGGTTACAGTAAGCATTTATTTGATTTTCTTTAAATGTAACATTTTGTTGTTGCAGGAAATATTTTTATGTTTGTCCAGCCAACTGAAGAAGCTGTCAGAAAGCTACAATGAAAGACTGTTGCATACACCTCACAATCCCTTATCTTTAGGTAATATATTTTTCTTAAGAAAAAAAAAATCACTGCTTCCTAACCCTCCCCAGCAGGGAGCTGGTATTTCTAGGAGTATGAATTCTTTCTGGTTACAATGATATTTCTAAATTCATTACAGTATTAATTTGAAAATGGAAAAAGCTTAGCCTTTAGAAATGCTTTAATATATTTCTGAGATTAAAAAGTATACACTGAAAAGAATCCAAATCAATATTAAGTATTATAATGCATATATAGAAAATGATACTTTAACTCTTGCTTCTAACCAAAATAATTTAGTCACTAGTAAAAACTGTATAAAAATTTTTTAAAAGTTTCTACCAGTTAACAAAACACCATAATATTAGAAATTAAATCTATATTGTTTTTAATGCTATGATTGTTTTCCTGAGTGTCTTTATGTTAGAGAACTCTGTATTTATGATAATTTCCCTTATATAAGGACTATATATTTTTGTCACGTAGTACAAGGGCTATACTAAATAGGTTAATGTGAATGTTGACTTTTATGCATTTAACTTTAAAGTTTCATAATTCTTTTGTGAATATATATAGTATAACATGTTTCATATTTTATGTATATCTAAGGAAAGCAAGGAATTAATCACTTGTAACTGAAGCCTTTTTCAGGAATAGACTTCCATGGAAAACCGTTTGCCACTGATGCATAATGAAGCCCACCCTAGTCAGTGCTTTGGTGGTTTATAATCTATGTAGGTGTTGTAGAAGATGATATGGTATGGTTTGAATCCCGGCTCTACCATGTACTAACCTCTGGACTCCTTTCCCCCATTTATAAAGTAGAGAGAATGATCCCTCACACTGTTAAAGAATGGTTGAGGGGCTCCTGGGTGGCTCAGTCAGTTAAGTGTCTGACTCTTGATTTTGGCTCAGGTCAGAATCTCAGGGTCAGGAGATCAAGCCCTGGGTCGGGCTCCACACTCAGTGCAAAATCTTGAAAAGAAAAAAAAAAGAATGGTTTAGATTATAAAGTATCTAGTATGGTAAGTCAGTCCTCAGGAAATGATAGCTAGTGGTTTTGGTGAGAATATAGTTCACCCACATAACCTCAGAAAGATAATTGTCATTTTCACATGCAGAAGTTGATCTTACTTAGTGTTACATGTGTAGTGAAAATATCCCACATTCTCATTTTATAAGTTCTTAAAACATGGTTGAGTTTGAATAAACTGCCATATTGATCATGTCAGTGTTCCATCTTTAATTGGAAAGTTCACTTTTTAGAAGGGTGATATGGAAATTCTGTTCTGATTCTGAGTGTGTTAATTTGTATTAACATCTTTTTGTCTGATAGGCAAACAGATCCTCACTATAATTTATTAAGTGCATTAAAATGAAATCATGCCACTTGACAATGAATAAAAAGTAATGTCTTCATGCCAGTTACAAAAAGTATACGATTCCTTTTGTCTGAGGTACTTAGAGTAGTCAGAATCCTAGAGACAGAAAATAGAAGGGTGGTTGTGGGGGGTTGGGGGGGAAGAGGAGAATGGAGAGTTATTGTTGAGTAAGTACAGTGTTTCAGTCTTGCAAGATGAAAAGAGTTACGGGTTTGAATGGTGGTGGTGTTTGCACAACAGCGTGAATGTGTTTAACATCACCGAAACGTGGTTAATATGGTAAATTTTGTGTGTATTTAAACACACACACAAGTAGGGTCTCCCATCATTAAGTGGTTATTTTTTGTGATTTTGTGCTGGTGAACCAAGGTACATTGGGATCCTTTTTTCTTTTTCAGCCATGACACTTAAGACACTAGGTGAACACCAAGATAGAGCTGTCACTCTGCTTGGCTCAATGCTTTTTACCAGACAGGTTTCTGGAGCCAGGTAAGTATGTGTGAAAGAGGCCTGAATTTATTTGGCTTTTCCAAAAAGTTAACTGCAATAAAGTACTTCTCCTGAACAGTCGTCCCCCGAGTATATGCTGAGCTCCATGCGAGCGTTCATCCTGAGTGAAGGAACGATGAGGTGGAGAGTGTGTAAGGCTATGCTCGCCCACCTGTGGAAGGCCTGCACTCGAAACAGTCTCAGAAGGATAGGGACCTTGTCTGTTCTCATGGACATCCAGAAACAAAGTTTCATCACCTCTCTGTACAAATTTTTATTGTTGTTTTCCTTTTTTCGATCATCTCCAGTGGTGTCACGTTGTGGTGATAGAAATAAGTCATCTTCGTTACTAAATTCAGATGAAAACATTTTTAAGGAAAAGCCCATTTCCTGAACCAAAAAGTTATGCAATTCTTGTCTAAGTACTGCCTTTGAAAAATGTACTTTTTGCTCTTATATGTACATGGCTTAATAATGAATTTCATTTTTCATTTTATATTTGATGAGGTCAGAGAAAAATGACTTGAAGAGAAATATCTTGCTCTAAGTACTCTTCTTTACGTGCCTCTATTAAAGAATTTCTCTCAGACTACCAGAGATTAGAGATGTCACATCAAAGGACAACGTTTTAGAAGAAAAAAAATCTTAGATTAATTCAGCTTTTATCTTGATGAACTATATCCATATACAGCATAGTTTTGACGCTTCTAAAATGGTTTTCTTGGCCTTGCTGTTAGTGTTGCCACTGTTGTCTTTTGGTTTAGGTTGATTTAATTGACTTATTTTTTTTAAAGTACTGTTAGAAATCTGCTTATATCAAATATGCCAATGAAATCAAGCTTAAAAAAATGCATGTGCCAATCCCGAATGTCACTGCTTGCTGACCACCACCCCACTGTAAGCAGTCGCAGAATTTTTGCTGGATCCTTGCTTTAAAACCCTCCATTGCACAGAACAGATCAGACAGGTGTAATTTCAGCTTGTTAATTATTGAAGGTGATACACGGCAATTAGTCAACGTGGTTTGACTTAGAAATTTCAGTATTCCATTGAAGGACATATGGGTGAAGTCAGATTCCATATTTAGTACAAAAAGAGAAATAATTTTCTTTTTTTCTCTCTGAAGAAGGTGCAAAGGTATTTGTGATTCCTGGAAGTTATAGCTCTTCAACGGAAAATAGTAAATGGTCATCTCCAGAGAAGATGACTTCCATCTTCTACAGAGAATAGCCATGTATTGTATAATTTTATTTTAAGGCTGCCACAGTCTATTTTCATAGGCCATGATTTATGGCTGTTTTTAAACTTCTTTATCAGTAGAGCTAAGGGCTTAGTAACACAGATATCTGTTGTTTATGGGTGATATTCTGTTAGTATCACCAGACATATTAAATTGCTAAATCTTTTCCCTTTCAGGGTTGTGCCTCTTGGGTCAGTGCAAACCGTGAGTGGCCACACTTTCCGAGGCTTTATGTCACATACAAATAATTACCCTTGCGCTTACCTCAACGCTGCAGCGGCCATTGGAATGAAGACACAGGATGTGGACTTGTTCATAAAGAGACTTGACAAGTGTTTAAAGACAGTAAGAAAAGAACAAAATAAAGAGAGTAATGCATCTGGAGTTGACAATTACGACAAAACTGAAGATGTGGGTATTGAAGACATGGCTTTAAAGCTAGATCATGTGCTTCTCGACACGTACCAGAATTCTTCGTGACAGGTGAAAGGTTTCTTCTTGATCATTTGAAAGAAGGGATGAGGCTGCAGTACAAGTAAGCAGTTTAAAGATGAGGCTTGAGGTTTTGGACTTGAGACTGTCACGGAGAATATTTGGTCAAGGTGTAGAATGTGGTCTGAGCCAGCCATTGATGACTGTTATGTTTTCATACTCTTAGATTGCCTCAAACATTGTGATCCTTAACCGATAAAATACAATCAGGATTTTTCTAATTGTTGGAATATTTGTCAATTAAGCATTATGATTCAGATAATTCTTATTAATGTGACAGTAAAATTACTTCTAATTCTTTTTGAAATGTGTAAGCTGCTTCCTCCTAACAATTTCCTACCATTCACAAATTACTTATGTTTCTAGTCACAGAGAATTTAGAATGATCTAATGCTACTATGTACAAGATGTTGACGTGTGTAAGGACACTCTGCCTGTGAAATGGACATTCCCCAGGGAAGCCGAGTCCAGGCGTAAACTTTAGTTTGCACTCAGTAGCCGTGGTTCTCAACTGGGGATGATTTACTTATATCTAAGCAACATCTGGGGACATTTTTGGTGGTCACAACTTGTGGCATGCTGTTGACATCTAGGGGTGGAGACAGGGGTACTACTGTCAGCAGCCTACAACGGATGAGACGGCGTCCCAGAACAAAGCCCCGAATCGCGGTGATACTGACGTCGAGCAATGCTGCTCTAAACCAACTCCTCAAGTGAAGTTTTCCACGGCAACTTTCATCGCTCAGTAGTGCTTCAAAGGAGAAAGCTCCGTGGATGTTCTCAGATGATACAGCATTAGATTCCTGAATGATAACCAGGGTCACCGCTTCTGAACATGAGTTTACATGGCACTTGTGCATTTTTCCGTGTGGGCAAGTGAAAGCTTTATTCCACTGTTTTTGCTTTAAGCAGGCTCTCATATTGGTTAGTTTGTTCAGGTGTTGTGCACAGTCATTATCAAGAGTGGTTAACCTGGGTATTTTTGAACATATTTTTGCTAGGGAGGTGAAGATGATATAGAAGGATAAACAGGTGTATTCCCCTCCTCCCCCCTCCCACATGCTCACTTTCATAGTCTGATATTCCAGACTTATTGGCTATAACAATTTTTGTGGTTTATTTTTAAGAAATAGACTAATGTCTCAGAGCCTGAGGAATTAGTGAAGCTTTTGTGTACGCCAGAATCCCAAAGCCGTATTTCTCAAGACCTGCTCGGTGGAGCGGTATTCCTATGAGATGCTCATGGGGTTAAAGCATTCCATGGGCAGATTATTTGGGGCCTTCGTAAACCTGCCTATCAGCACATTAAAGACTCTGAGAATTCCTTGGAAACCAACTGAAATGTGTCCTTATCCAAAGGTGGAACCCTTTTTTTCAATTAAATACTTACCGACATCCCACTGAACATGCTTTTGAAAACGCTGCAGTTGAGAATGTGGCCTTGGTTTCTGGGTTGTGTTTTTCTCTGTCGATTTGGTAGTGTAAACCATCTCAAACATGAGCTCAGAGAGATACTACTCCCGTCAGTGTGTAAGTTAAAATACTCTGACACTAGCTTGACCACCTTGGACATCAAGACTGTTGAGATAAGTACATAATTATCAATATTGTAAAGGTTACTTTTAAATTGTTGTATTTTTGGGGTTTCTGGTATTTTAGATGTCTTTTTTTAATAGCTATAGCAACACATTCTAGAGGAGTAAATCCTGGATTAAAAGGTGGTGTGAGGTGTTTTAGGTGAATTTAGGACTGAGTTGTACAACCAATAACGCGGAAGAGTCCCAGCCGTGCCTCTGGAGTCTGCAAGAGGGAACAGAGCAGTGTTGCAGATGAGAAGTGCTGGTGGCTCAGCTTCGTGTGCACGTGAGCCAGGACGGTGTTCTAGAACAAGTGATCTGTATCATGTGACCATCATTTAGCTTGATAAGGCTGGACGGTTTTCTAGAACAGGTGATCTGTACCGTGTGACCATCATCTAGCTTGAGAAGGCCAGACCGTTTTCTAGAACACGTGATCTGTACCGTGTGACCATCATCTAGCTTGAAAAGGCCAGACCGTTTTCTAGAACACGTGATCTGTACCGTGTGAGCATCATTTAACTTGAGAAGGCCAGACGGTTTTCTAGAACAGGTGATCTGTATCATGTGACCATCATTTAGCTTAAGACAGCCGGACAGTTTTCTAGAACAGGTGATCTGTACCGTCTGACCATCATCTAGCTTGAGAAGGCCGGACCATTTCTAGAACACGTGATCTGTACCGTGTGAGCGTCATTTAGCTTGAGAAGTCCGGAGGGTTTTCTAGAACAGGTGATCTGTACCGTGTGACCATAGCTTGAGACGGCCGGAGCTGAGGGACCAGCAAACATGTTCTCATCTGTGGTACGTCAGCAGTTCTTGGGCTTCAGCTGCTGAATAGATAATAATTCTAATTGAAGGTAAATTACACAAATCCACATGTGAATGATAGATGTGTTGCTAACATTTCATTCCTGGTGCATAAAATCAGCTGCAGTTTTTATGATTAGCTCTTTCTTTTCAGAGGTTTGGAATAGCAGTTCTGTTCCTGCTGGTTTAAATTTGACCTTGAGGTCCTGGAATTCACGAGAGTTTCTGAAGGGGTGCTCTAGGTTCTGCTAATTCAGGCTTGCCTTCACTTCCACTCCAGTGTCGTTTTCGCTCACTCTCGCCCACTTCCACGTATAAGTGTAAAAAAGTATGTACGTACAATTATTTTAAATTGCTGGTACTGATCGGTAAACCTCATAATTGGCCTTCATCACCCTTGAACTATGGCAGAGGGGCAACAGCGGATCCATTTCCTAATCATGACCAAAATAGGGTTTATGATCCAACTGGCCTTATTAAGGCTCTCAGGTAGAGTTCTGGAGTTTGGTTTTTAAAGTCCCTGGACTGTGGTAGTCTTCCCAGAAAAGAAAATTGAGTAACACACAATATTCTTTAGGTCACAACACAATGTGTTACACGCACAGTAGGGAAAGGTATTCTAAAGTCCAGCTCTCAGTTTGGCTCTTATGTCCTCTGTTGATGAATTCTTACTCTATCAGGGAATGATATGTGATACCAGCCTCAGGAGCTCCGTGTTCAACCATAAATCTTTCTATTTAGCTTTTTGTATTAGTTGAATGAAGTTATAGAATGTGAATTATTGAATACAGTTCTGTTCAGCCAATAGGCACTTGATATACAGAGTGGTAAATTTAAATATAAATTAAGTTTTTCTGATATTTCTCCCCAGCACAGAACTTTCCTGTGGTTCTGTTTCTGTAAGCACCCCATTGTGACTGTCATCGAGCCTAAGCTATAGGCTGTGTTTTCATTTGTGGACTGTTAGCCTATGATAGGCTTTAGTAAAATTTAAATGAAATAAAGACTTTTTTAACCAGTGATATTACATTAATCCTGAATTAGTAACTCATCATGAGAGTAAAATTCTTGTGTCCTTTCAAAGAGAATAGCCAACAGTTGACAATAACAGCAAACTGGTGAGTCTCGTTCGTGTAACACTCAGAGAAAGGTTTTGGCATACATACACATTTGGTGCACACAAAACTTGGGGTTTCTCTTCCCATTTCCTAAGATGTCCTAATTTCTCACAAGCCCTTAAATGATGTTGTTACGTTTTTGCATTCATGAGGTTGACTTTATTTGGAAACGAAAAAATAATCCAGTTTGTATACACAGAAGCCTGGTCCTCTCAGAAGTTAGGTACCCTCTGAATAAATTTGATAAAAACTGTGATTATGCTGTTAGCAGTTAAAACAAATTCCTGTAAGCAGCTTTTCTTTGTCTGTCACACTGTGTGGCTTCCATGTCTCTTATGGCCGCACTTAGTGTTCAGGTCTGAGACATCCCCACCTTGTCGCTCTGTGCCTTTCTCCTTGCTTTCCTGCTCCTTCAGCCGTATGCCATGTACACGTCAGGTGAGGAGTTTGGGGCTAATGAATATATCTCCATTATATCCCACCTACTCTTCAGGTCAATCTAAGGCCTTAGGCAAAATCTGGAAGTGTTTATACTGTCTTGTGTTTATCAAGCGGTGTCAACTTGAACTTGTAGAGAAATGTGAAGAAAAGCTAAGTTTCACTGTGTAATTGTGAGGGGACGCTACCTACTAGAATTGAAGCTGATGTCAGCCTGCTGCCCTGTACGTTTTACCAAAAGAAAAAGATGTTTCAAGAAAATAGTTTTGGTGTAGACTGTTTAAAAATAAAAATGAATTTATAGAATGAATTTATTACATGAAATAAATTTTTAAGAAATCATTGACAGTGCATTTCCTTATTTTACCTAATCATTGCTGCGGATAAAATTGGAAAGTACAGATAATGAACACCAAATTACTTGCTCATTTTTTGATTCAGTCAGGACCAATCAGCAAGGAAGGTCCTGTTTACAATGTGCATCATGAATCTCACGAGGTTCGGGGCTAGTTTGTTGTTGTTTAAAGAGGAAGAAATGACATTCCAGCAACTTTTGCAAAGGCTCTATTGACTATGGAAAGTTGGATGCATGGAAGTATTTCATCTTTTCTAAAAGAAACAATCTTTTATTTGAAAATAAAATGTATTACTTCCTTCTTCAGATTTCATTTTTAAATTGTGCTGTTTGAATTTTGCGGGTAGATCTCATTTGATTTGGAGCTGGATCTCTGCGCGGGTACTTACTAACCATGTGAGCTCACAGATTAAACCTCTGATTATCGGTCCTGTTATATGTGAAATGGGTACAATCTTACAGGATTGAGGATTAAATAAGATGATAATATGTGTAAAGATTTAACTCAGTGCCTGATACAGCACTTTCTGTTAATAACTGCTGTGATGTGCTACATAAAGTTAATGTACTAGATTTAAATTAAAATATATACATTTTATAGTTAATTCAGTAGAACTTTCTTTGAGGGGGAGTCATCAATGGATTTTGTCCCTTCTCCTGTGGAAATTAAAAAGTATGTGGTTGATTGTAGATGACCATCTTTTTTTTTTACTTTCAGAGTTTCTTTTTGTTTTGCATTTGCACTTGAGAATTATTTTTAAGAAACATATTTAAAATGCATTCACTATTTTATGCACCCGAACTCGGATCACAGCTCAGGAGAGGTGGACAGAAATAGTTCGTGCCACAGTGACTTCCACGATGGTTGTATTATCTGACTACAGTTTCGGGAATAGCCAGCAGACCCACAAGCATAGCGGTTCATTATCTTTAGCCCTGTTCTTAGATGACTTTCCACGTTCAGTAGAATGACTAACGGCTCCCAAATTTACATCTCTAGTAGACATCTTTCCTCAACTCCATACTCACAGGAGACTGCCCGATCGTCTCTCAGATGTGCTAGACCTTCATCCTCCTCACGCCAAGGGTGAATCCTTGATCTTTTCCCCAGAAAACCTGTTCCACCCACAGCCTTCCCCTTCTCCGTTGACTCTACTTCTGTTCTTTCAGTTACTTAGTCCAAAAACCTTGGAGTTCTCCTCTGCTCCTCTCTTTCTCACGTTCTATGTCTTACCCATCAAGAAATCCTATTGGATCTACCTTAAAAAATTATCCAGAATCAAACCCCTCCTCACCTCCTCCTCTGCTCCCAGCCACATGTGAACTGTCAGTGTTTCTGGTCTGGATTATCGCAGTACTCCCCCTCCCCACATCCCCCCCGAAGAGCCTTCCTGTCTTCCATCCATGCCTCTTTGCCGTAGGTTGGGAATGCAGTGTCCAGGGTAATCCTCTTAAGACCTGGATCCTCGCAGCTGTCTGCTCAGACTCTCGCAGTGGCTCCGCGTGCTACTGAGCAGAAGCCAGAGGCCTTGCTGTCCCCAGAGGGCATGTGGCCATCCTACCCCTGCCTCCTTTATCTTCCTGACTCTAATTCCTACGCTTTACCTTTGCCGCCTCCGCTCCAGCCCAACTGGCCGTCTTGCTGTTCCTCAAACACTACAGGCACACGTTGCCTTAGAGCCTTGGCTGCAGATATCTGTGCACCACCCCCCCCAACCTGGGACCACCTCAGCCCAGATCCTTGGCTAAATGCCTCCCCTGCTTTGTGTTTTTAATCAGAATTTTCCTTCTCAGTGATATCTACCTAGACTATCCTTTTTATTTTTTTAATTTTTATTTATTTATTTTTAAAAAAGATTTTATTTGAGAGAGCGAGCACATGGGCAGCAGGGGAGGGACAGGGGGAGAGGGAGAAGCAGACTCCCCAATGAGCAGGGAGCCCGACCCAGGGCTCCATCCCAGGACCCCAAGTTCATGACCTGAGGCAAAGGCAGATGCCCCAGACTAGATGCTCCTTTTTAATGCTATGATTTTCTCCCTCTACTTTTAACAGTGTCTAAAAATGGTCTTAAAATGGAGAGTGAGGCCTCAGTTTTACTGTGCATAGAATTTCCTGGGGTTCTCGTTAAAATGCAGATTTGAAATCAGTAGGTCAGGGTGAAGCCAGCATTTCTAGCAAACCCCTAGGTGATACTGATCCCGCGGGCCACGCTCAGGAGCAGAGGTCCAGCATGTTATGTGGTTTACATGTTTATTGTGCCCTACTGTTTGTCGGTCTGGTTAGAACATAAGCTAGATCCCGCTAGAGTGGGATCTTTGTTTTGTCTGCTCATGTATCCTGAACACCCAAAGAGCCCCTGGCATGTGACAGACACTCAAATATTTGTGGTAGGAAGGATTCGTTAGGCACTACTAAATATTTACATAACTGTATGTGGAATCCTGTCACGTCGGATCAAAACTCTCCTGTGGCTTTCCACTCCTTGTTAGAGCAGAGCCCCAAAACTCCTGTTCGTTGTGGCCGATGCAGGGGCCCTGCTCGGACCTCCCTTCCAGAAAGGACTAGCTACCAGGGAGTGCGCTTAGCTGACAGCCTCCCTGCCACGAGCTCGTCCAAGGTTAGCTCAAACCTCAGTTTTTGAGCCAAAGTCACACCTTTGGCCCATTTCCGAGCAAGGCAGTGGTACCAAGGCCTGGCTCTTTCCTCCTCATGGAGGATTCCTCGAAGAGGCCGTCTTTGCTTCAGAGCCCCCCACAGGGCGGGCTGAACTTGGTGGGGTCTGCACCGCAGTCTGCTGGCTCCCCCTGCCGCAGCCCGCCTGTCCGCTTGTCTTTGGCAGGCGTTCCTCCCCACAAACCCCTGTACTCTTAAGTACAAAAGGGAGGCACTTGTCTCAGCCTCTGCTTCCCTGAGAATCCAACCCACGACGCCTGTGGCCTCCCTCCGGGGCGCCCTCTCCTCCCCTGCCTAGCTTTCCCCTGGGCTCCTGGCTCTAAACAGACTGGCCAGACCGGAGGGCATCCCCTTACTACTATTTAAATAATACCAGCGCGGACTACGGTTCCTCATGAGGCGCCTCAAGCCTTCATCGGTTGGCCATCACAGGTTCTTACGTGGTCTCCGTCTGGCATCATTTGTTAGCTGTTTCGTAACTTAAAATACTAATTCATGTTTTTGAGGATGGGGCAAGACTGTGCCATTTAGCACGACTTTGGTAGGTGGTCCATATTCTGTGAGAGGAGTAAATCATCCACCGACCAGCCTTTGGGAAGAGTTCGTTCAAGGCGCCGTCGTGGCTGGGAACTAATGAAAAGGCCGACTTCCCTGGGCCGAGGGGCCCGTTGACACGTCTGTGAAATGCGGACAAAAATATCTGAAAGGGTTAGTAAAGATCCTGTGAAGTCCCGTGTGTCCAGTACGGTGCCGAGAGTGTGATAGACAGCAGGTGGTCTCGTAGTAGCCTTTTTTACTCGGTGGCTAGCAGAAATGGAAAGTAGCTTCCGTAAAGCAGCACCAAAACCAGTCGTTTTACAGTACAGCTGTGCGTATCGGCCTGGTGCTTATTAAATCCTCCTGGGTCAGGGGCGCCTCGGTGGCTCAGTCGTTAAGCGTCTGCCTTCGGCTCAGGTCATGATCCCAGGGTCCCGGGATCGAGCCCCACATCGGGCTCCCTACTCCGCTGGGAGCCTGCTTCTTCCTCTCCCACTCCCCCTTCTTGTGTTCCCTCTCTCGCTGGCTGTCTCTCTCTCTCTGTCAAAAAATAAATAACATCTTTAAAATAAATAAGTAAGTAAATAAATAAATAAATCCTCCTCAGTCGGATAAAAAAAACATTGAGACGAACTATACTCCGAGTTCTTGGTTCACGTGGCCTTCCGCCCGTGGCCTGCTCCCTCCCCGCCATGCTCTTCGCTTCTGCCCCACCTGCCACTGTGGCATTCATTGCTCTGTCTTAAGTCTCTTTTCTCCTGTTAAAATGCAGATACATCGGAAGCTTGGGAGGCTCAGCTGGTTAGGCGTCTGACTCTTGATTTTGACTCAGGTCAGGATCTCAAGGTCGTGAGATCGAGCCTCGCATCAGGCTCTGCACTCAGCATGGAGTCTGCTTGAGATTCTCCCTCCCTCTCCCTCTGCTCCTCACCCTGCGTGTGTACTCTCTCTCTCTCTCAAAATAAATAAAGAAAATCTTAAATAAAATGCAGATACATCAAGAAATAGCTGCTTTTTATCCTTATCAGTCAGCAACATCTTAGCATAGATATGCTTATCACGTTTCCCTAGGAGTGGGTTATTTTATTATTTTATTTATTTTTAAAGATTTTATTTACTTGAGAGAGAGAGAACGCCCAAGTGGGGTGTGGGGCTTGGGGGAGGGGCAGAGGCAGAGGGAGAAGCAGACTTCCCGCTGAGCAGGGAGCCTGATGCAGGGCTCGATCCCAGGACCCTGAGATCATGACCTGAGCCGAAGGCAGACGCTTAACTGACTGAGCTACCCAGGCGCCCCAGGAGGGGGTTATTTAAAACAAGAGCAAAAAACTTTTTATTATAGAAAATTTCAAGCATATATAAAAGCAGAGAGAACCATATAATGAAGCCTCCTATCCATCACTCGGCTTTGACACTTACCAACTCACGTCTAATTTTGTGTCCCTGACACTGCCTTATTTTAATTAAATCTCAGGCATCATTTCACAGATAGCTCATTTCAATATGTAGCTCTGTTTTTGAAAAAAGTCACAATACCATTATCACACTTTTAAAAAACTAACATATCATAATAATATAAATAAATAAATAAATAATAACAATATCTTGATATCATCAAATATGCTGTCAGTGTCCCATTTTTCTAATTACCTTTCTTTTTATGTTTGAGTCAGGATCCAAATAAGATTTCCTGGGGGTAGATTTTAGTAGATTTAGCGGAAAAGGGTGAGAAGCAGCTCAAGGAACCAATGAAAATGTGACCAGCACAGAGACAGGAGATGCAAAGCACTCGAGAAGGTGTTTTTCTAACAACTTTTCCACGGATGCACGATCCTGGATGCATGGAGGACATTCGTGCTCCGCATGGGCTCCTAAAGATATCCCTGGATGCTGGAGAACTTAACAATTACACCTGCTCCCAGTTTGGCTGGTTCACCTAAGAAATGGACTTCAGTCCGTACTCGTGTACAAGTGCAACGCCAGCTTCCTTAACATAAGGCTGTGAATTAGAACCCCGACGGCACTGGGCCTCCAGGGCAGTGGGGGTAATCGTTCTAGTCATATAGAGGGAAGCTTTGTTCTAAATAAATGTATCGAAGGCTAATAAGTGAGCCATTATGTTGGTTCCCGCCAGCCAGGCTTAATGAGTAGTGGAAACTAGAGTGCCATCCAAAATGTTCCAATCCAAAAGAGGAAAAGGGAGCCAGACAAGCCCCCTGGGATTGATCAGAGGAGTGAGGGTGATGCTCTGGTGGCGAGAGTTGGCCTGGATTTCATGGGCCTCCCTGCATCACATAAGAAAGACAAAGGAACTCTTAGGAAGTACTTGGAGTTTTTGACCAGGCAAGAAGCTGAGAGAGTGTTGCTATTCTGCACGCCCCCCTCCAGAAACTTGGGTCATAGGCAATAAATGGGTCCTTTACACCACAAATGCAGAAAGTACTTTCAGCTAGAAAGCTGTCAGGGGGAAAAAGCCGAAAAAACAGAACAAAGCAAAACAAAGCAAAAACAAAACAAAACCAAAAAAACCCTCTCCTTGAAGTTAACCGGGAAAGGTGAGATCCAAAGGTCCCCGGGAACGCACTGGTCCAATGGAACACCCCTACCACAGCCCCTTCAGGTTACCCCAGTAAGAAGACAGAGGTCCAGAATGTGACCCAAAGTCACACAGCTAATTAAGGTCAGAACTGTGGCTGAAGCCACCGATGGACCCATGACAGGGCAGGGGCAGGTCTGAAGGAGGTGGAGAAACCCTCTGCAAGATAAAAAGATCCAGAGAATGTTTGCACAGCTTTGGGGAAAACTTTCGTTCCCCTGTAAAATGCATCAAGTTCTCTTTGTTCCTTCAAATCCCCATGCCTGCTCTCGCTATGTCCAATTTATGCTCTATTTGCCATTGCCTGGTGACTCAAACCTTCCGGGGTGGGTGTGGGTGAGGTGGGAGGGTTGGTGGGAGGGCGGGAGACAGGAGCCATTTGCGAGGCGACCCCTGGGACTTCTCTTGAAGGCCACTAAAAGTACTCTCTAGTTTTAATCTACTAATTATAAGCAAATGGACCTTTTAACATTAGGAAATTCAGCGGGATTTTTTTTGGTTTGCGTTTATGATCATTGTCTATTTTCCATTTATTCCCATCTATTTGTAATTAGAGTATTTTGGGGCCAACTTGGTTTATGCTGTTGCCCGGGAAAAAAAGAAAAAAGAAAAACTCACAACCAACCAAGCTGCTTATATAGCCATCCCCACGGAGCCCGGCACTTCCTAGGCATGAAATTGACTGACGCGGGGCGCCTGGGTGGCACAGCGGTTAAGCGTCTGCCTTCGGCTCAGGGCGTGATCCCGGCGTTGTGGGATCGAGCCCCACNCTGACGCACACAAAGGCAGCAGGTGCGGGGGCCACATGTCACTTGCCGCCTTTTTTTTAGTGTGTGTTTATGATCAGTCGATGGCTGTGGATGTTTACACGGTCCCCTAATACTGATGGAGAGCGGATGCCGTTATAACTGGAACTTGTACTGCCATGCAGATGGTGGAGATAAACATCCAATTCTGCACACAGTTTTGTTCATCTCTCACTTTTAAAAAGATCAGCTGAGTGTCAGGCACGCACAGTGCCAGTGGGGGGATTCAGGCGGGGGCACAGATCGGAGAGCAGGGCTGCGGTTGGCCTCCAGCCTGTCCTTGGGGTGGAGAGCCTCCAAGACCGCAGGTTTCCTGTCAGCAGGAGGGGGCTCAGCGCAGCCGCGGACCCCACCCCGGAGTTACCAGGCAGCCGCTCCAGATAGCTCTTCACACTGAAGATGTGGCTCGTGCCCTTGCCCTTCTGTGTTACAAAATTATTCGAACCCAACCAGCCTCCTGAGACTCCTGCTGCCCTTTCTTCTCCACCTTTCACTTGCTTAGACACCCTGAGAAATGGGGTCGATTCAGCACCGTGGTGAGGGCACCAGATTCGATTTCACCCTCCCAGCCTCCCCACCTGTACCCCGGATTGCCTCCTTTGGGGGGGTGGTCACTGATCTACTTCATACATTTTCCTCCTTTTCCTCCATGGGAGGGCCTTGGTAACTATTTGTTGAACAAATGATCAACTGACTTGCTCACACTAGAGCAATAACCAATAGGGTTGACTGTTAGCCTGTTCTAGAAATACTCGTTTTAACACATTTGGAATGAAGATAGGAGTGAATTTCTGTGAAATCTGGCAAACCAACAAGCAGAAAGAACAGGGCATCTTTGAGTGCAGGGATGTCTTCCTAGCACCTGAAGATCCCCTGGGGAGGAAGAAGCCTACTCCTTGGGGAGAAGGCCAGACCTGGGAAGGTCCCCCCAGAAGCCACTTCAGGGCAAAGGCACTGGCCTCACTCAGATATGAATGCTGGAGGGCGGATTCCACGGGGCAAGGCCAGACAGACCACCGTGTGAGCCAGGGGTGTGGGGTTTATGACAAAGCCCATTTCCAGCAGGTTTGGTCTGTTTTGTTAATGAATCTTACAAAAGCAAAGATTTCCCTCCAGTCCCTACCCCTCCGCCCCACCTGCTTATTTCCCTCGTACCAACTGCCTTTCTCTGAATCCAATAATGCAGTCATCCCTCCCATTTCTAGAGAGTGCTTTCTGAATTACAAAATGCTTCCACACACATTATCGAATTTTCATCTTCTGACAGTCTTCGGAGCCAGGCAGGGCATGGTGATGATCCTTATTTATTTATTTTATTTTATTTTTTAGAGAGAGAGAGTGTGTGTGTGTGTGAGCAAGGAAAAGGGCAGAGGGAGAGGGAGGGAGAATCTTAGGCAGGCTCCAAGCCCAGCTCAGAGCGCGATCAGGATTCGATCTCACAACCCTGAGATCATGACCTGAGCCGAAATCAAGAGTCGGACGCTTAACCTACCAAGCCACCCCAGTGCCCCGTGATGAGCCCTATTTCGCTGTGAAGCCCAAGAGAAGTTTGACGACTTAGACGTCTTGCGTGGCCTCATTCTGAGACGTAGGGTCTTAGAAACCCTAGTGCTCAGGGCTGTGGCCCCGGCCCAGAGCTTTCTTGGACACTGTGGAACAAGGGTTTCAAACAGGATCGTGCAACAGGGACAGGCAAACTTTTCCTGTCAAGCAGCGGGTAGTAAATATTTTAGGCTTTGCAGTCCATACGGCCTCTGCCGTAATTACTCGAAAGCAGCCACAGACACTATGTAAATGATGTGCGTGGCTGTGTTCCAATAACACTTTATTTATGGACACCGAAATTTGAATTTCAGATAATTTTCATGCGTTGTGAAATATTCGTCTTCTTTGGATTTTTTTTTTCAATCATTTAAAAGCGTAAAAGCTATTCCTAGCCCAGGAGCCGTACAAAAATAAAGAGGCTGCTTGGATCTCGCTCTGGGCCGCCGTGTGCCGATGCCCGTTTAGAGCGGGTTCTGCCGTTTGCGAGGAGTGTCATTTGGGCCGGATTATCCACATAAGCCTCCGTGCCCTCAACGACAAGGTGGGAAAGGTGATGATTTCTCCCTGCAGGGACTGGACGGTGAACCGTAAGGACTGCGAAGCTCTCAGCAGAATGTCTGTGAGAAGTCTGCCCTTGGTGGATGGAAGGTGCGAGAAAATGATGCTACATCCTGGGGAATTGTTCGTCCTTCCCAAATCTACTTGTCTCTTTCAAACAACCTCAGCCTTTTCCGCACCTGGTGCTAATGAAAAATTGTGTACTGAAGACAAATCCAGATATGCCCGCAGGGCAGAAATACTTTTTTTTTTTTTTTTTTTTTTTTTTTTTTTTTTTGCCAAAGATATGCCCTTAAAAATAATATCTCATCAGGGACAAGAAAGGCCCAAAGTCAGTGAGTACAGGCTGCCTGTGGGGCCTCCTGACCCGAAATCAGGATAAGGAATTTCTGTGTTCTGGCCTTCATTTCCTTATCTGTAAAATGGGGGTAATAACAATAGTCTCTACCTCTAGGCTCCAGGAGAAGATCAGATAGGCTAATAGGTGTCAAGTGCACACGCTGGTGTTTGCATGGGGTCAGTCCTCTCCCAGAGCAGGTGAACTCCCTGTTCTGTGCCGCACTGGTGCCCACGTCCAAGCTCAGGCTCCGAAGAGACTGGTGTTGGTGATGGTGGTGGTGGTGGGCGGGGGGCGGGTGGTGGATTGTCTATTAGCCAAATACGCACCTCTGATTCCTGAGGATGGAGAGTGTAGGAACTTTGGGAAGAGTGTTGCGATCCTATCACCCAGAGACTTCAGACCCAGGCCGGGAGTCATCGTCCACGGGGCTGTGGCGTCACCAGATGAGACCAGGATGGAGGCCGGCAGAAGACGCTTGTGAGTGCAGAAAGCTGCTGAGGAGCTGAATCCAGGAAAAAGTCCTGAGTCTGTCTGCTCAGCATGTGGGTGGCTGGCCTAGATCCGCCCCAATCTGCCTCCCCGCTCTCCCCCTTCAGAAGCAGATGCTTGTGGCTTGGCACCTGTTTCTGGAATCCTCTAGAGACCAACCTGCTCAGATGATTCTACACCCTTGAGCCCGGGACGATGCAAGTCCAGAGGTGAGAGCAGGGCTCTCGGGACCCAAGGGACTAAGTTTAGTGCCTGCCCTCCTGGGCCTGAAGCTCCCCATTCGTCAGCTGGAACGTCTGCACGTGCCCAGGGGACCCCGGCATCCCCTCTCAGCATGCCTCAGGGTGACAGTTTGCCTTCCCGGGGTAGGGATGGTGAGAACCATTGGTCACCAAGCAGATGAAGTCCCAGGGTGAAGCACAGGCGAGGAACATCAACTCGTGGCCATGCCCACTCCACCAGACAGCCTCGTGGCTGGTCCGTCACCCCTTCTGTGCCCACGGATAGCTCCTGCAGTGATTTTGGGGGACCTTACTTATGGGAAGGAAGGGGTATTTCACAGCACGAATAGTGGCTGCTTCTGACTTGCCCATTCCTCTCTCCTGAGCCTGCCTCCTACCTTCTGACTCTGACGCAGACCGTAGCCATAGCCTGTGCACATTACAGGTCAACTGACCTTCAAGTTGACGGGATTCCCCAGGGCGTGGCTGGAAAGGGCTACACCATTTATCCATCTGCCTAAGATTTACCAAGCATTGGCTAGAGACGGCAAGTTTCTTTTCACTATTCCCACCTCTCCCTTAGAATCCCAACTTTAACTGGAAATCATGGCACTCTTCCAATGAATTAAACTTCCCAGCCTGCTTTGGAGTTCTGTGTGGCCACACAGAAAGATCAGGTCAATGAGAAGTAAACAGAGTTATTGTGCGGGACCGCTGAAAAGTTTCCTTGCAGGGGAAGCGATGCACATTTTTGTGCTTCCTTATCCCTAACACAGAATTCAGATGTGATGGCTGGAGCTCAAGCAACGGTCTTGAGTCGTGAAGTGGACACACTAAGCCTGGTGGAGTAGCTAGATTGGAGTTTGGGCCTCTGATGATGACAGCTTCACAAAACTTCCCTAGGCTATACACTTCCAGGCATTTTTCCTAACAGGCAGGTAAACTGCTACCTTTTAAAACTACTATTGTCATGGATTCATTTGTTACATATACCCAAGCCTGATCTAAACTGGTACAGGAGCTAAGAGCACAGCACAGACAAGAGGGACATGTGTGGTCAGTGTTTCCAGAACCTAACCTACCATTGGATGCTGAGGAGGCCTTTGTGCTATCCTGGGCATCCATCCCAGTGCTCAGTGTTGGCTGAGTCCCCTCCCTGACGCTGGTGGACCTGTGAGCTGCCAACCGTTGCACCAGCTGACTTGGTAGGAGCAGAGGGGCTGTGCCCTGCCCAGACATGCCCAGGCTTGGGGGGTGTCTGCATTGGGGCAGGGCCAGCTGTAGAGGTCTACCAGCCCCAGGGAGGCAAGATCACCCACAGATGAGCTGGTGGGAGCATCAGTGACTGCTTCCAAACACTGACCTAGGAACCAGCCCTAAACCCTGGACAACCTTCTAAGGAGGGTCCCTGCAGGGCCCCCATAGCTGTGGGATTGCCTGACGTTTGGGGAGTATGGACCGGTACAGGAGAAACTTGGGGCCTTGCTCCAAATGTCTTCCAAGCCCGCCACCCCCATCACCCTACCTCCCATGTACCACCTAGGCAACAGTGGGCCACTGGCTCCAAGAATATCACTGGGTGGTTCACGGAACAGCTAATGTAGGAATAGTTGCTATAAACTAAGGGCCTAGGCTTTTCCTATATTATCATATGCCATCTGGTTTCATCTTCACAGCAATCCTGCAAGAGAAATCATATTCCCCTTCTACAGAGGGGGATGGATACTGAAATTCAGATTAAGTCACGTGCGGAAGGTCACAAAGCAAGTGGCAAGGACAAGCCCGAGGGTCAAACCTGCCTGGCCTTGAATCCCATTTTTCTCCCTCTGCCCTATCCTAACCCCCAGCCCTTGATGAGATAGAGGAACCTGAGCCTGGACCGGCTTCGTGATCCCCGAGTGGCCTCAGATCTATGTGGGCAGCTGCCTCAGTCATGCAGGAATAAGCTCAGCCACGTTCAAGGGCAAATCCTCCAGGAAGGGAGCATTCTCAATGCTGAGCGGTCCCGGGACTTGCCCTGCGGGCTCCCCGGTGCTCCAGGCAGATACTGTCCAGACCACCTGCAGCTTGGGACAGCTGGGCTCTGCATAGCTGGGAAGATGTCTGTAGAACGTTTTCCCAGGGAAATGTGGTTTATTAGGGAGGGAAAGATGGGAGTCTGGAACTAAAGGAAAGATTTGAGTTTCATTGAGAAGATTTCTGTCCCTGTCTCTCATCTTTCGATTGAGAACAAAGCACTGGCTTTTTATATGGTGAACCAATGGTTTGTCTTCAACGTGTTCTTCCGGGAACCCCACCCCAAACACACCTTGACCGTGACCTTAGAACACAGAGACAAGGGAAAGCTCTCTGCCCGAGCATTTTCCCTTCTTGGGAATGAGAAGTGTGAGCAGGGATCTGTGGCTCAGCTTGGCTTTTGCTCCACGACAGAGCCACACTCCATTAACAGCACCCCAGACCCAAAACGTGCGAAAGTCTAAAGTTTAAAAAAATCTGACTTGGAGCGCCTAGATGGCTCAGCCAGTTAAGCATCTGCCTTCAGCTCAGGTCATGATCCTGGGGTCCTGGGATTGAGTCCCACATCGGGCTCCCTGCTCAGCGGAGAGCCTGCTTCTCCCTCTCCCTCTGTCCCTCCCCCTGCTTGTGCACTCTCTAAATAAATAAATAAATAAAATCTTTTTTAAAAAATCTGACTTGACTTGAATGTAGGGCTCTTTCTAGTCTTCATTTATTCCACTTTGTATGAATACTCATCCATTTTTGCTCCAGAGATACCTGTATGTTTGCATACAGGATGCTACCCCATGTGAACTATGCCCCTTAGTATCTTTTTTACATTTTTTTCTTCAGCTAAGACATCAGTGTTACGTGTAGCCACAGATGAAAGCAGAATGAGTCCCGAAAGTCACAGGTCCAGGGCAAAGGACCAAAAGGGATTGCTTTCGTATGAGCAAGGTGGGTTTCTCCAAGGTGGTCATTGTGATCAGATGGTGATGGGTGTTCTGAATCCATGGAATCAAGTTCTAGAAAGTAGGCGTGCCATCCCTGGCCTCTGACGTTCCTTATTTCTGCTCCTGTGGCTTCCATGGCTGCACAAGCCAGCGGCTTACTTGGACCTCAGCGTCCTCTTTCCTCTTTTCCTCTTCAGCTTGGGCATTCGCTTCCTCCTCTGCTTGGCTCTCATGGTTTCCAAGAAGACGGCGCTAAGGCAAAGAGAGCCGTTGTAGCTTTCTTAAAACCCCAACATTCTGAATATGGAAAACCTCTGGTCCCAAGAGAATCAGATAAAGAATTGTGGATTCCCCATCAGGAAAATGTCTGAACATTATTCCTCTGACCCTTCTCTCCTTCCCTCTTTGTCCTCCTCCTTCTTTTCTCCCCCTTTTTACACCCCCACCTTTAAAAATATCCTGCTTCTTCTTTCCCTCCACTTTCTACTTCTCCATCTTCTTAGTTCTGTGGCTCTTTTTTCCCTCTCTGCACACCAGCACCCTCCCACCCACCTAACCGGTCCGCACTGTGGGCCAGGCATGTGGTTGCCCATGCAGGTCACGGTGACTGAGGGGGGGCATGGGCCTGACTTCAGCCAGGAGGCAAATACGGGGGTGATATGGGAGCACGTGGGAGGAGTACCTTCCCCAGTCTGGGAGGTGGGGGATGGGGCCCACGGGGGAGGCTCAGGTGCTTTACTCCCCACCCCCATCTTCACAATCCTTCCACCACGGGTCACCACAAATAAACATGCTACCACGTTACCCTTTGCAAGCCCACCTCCACACCCTCCCCTGGTCTCCTCTTCTGCCAGGGAGCTACCCCCAGCCCGCCTCTTGTGTAGACCATTGTCGGGGCCTAAGGGAAGCCTTCCTGAGAGAAGGGGCATCTAAGCGGGGAGTCAGAGCATTTCATTGACTGGGAAGTCCTTTGTCCCCCTGTATTGTTTGATATTCAGTGTATTAGTTTGCTAGGGCTCCTGGTAACAAAGTGCCACAAGGTGGGGGGCTTATACCACAGAACTGTATTGTCTCCCAGTTCTGGAGGCTGGAAGTCCAAGATCAAGGTGTCGGCTGGGTGGGTTCCTTGTGAGGCTGCAAGGGAAAATCTGTTCTGTGCCTCTCTCCCAGCTTCTTGTGTTTTGCTGGCCACCCTTTGTATTCCTTGGCTCCTGACACATCACCCTGATCCCTGCCTTCCTCTTCATGCCCCCTCATGCTGTTTTCCCTGTGAGTGTCTGTGTCTGAATTTCCTCTTTTTATAAGCACACCAGTCGTATTGGCTTAGGGCCCGCACTAGTCCAGTATGACCTCATTTTAACTGATTACACCCAAACAAGGTCAGTCACCTTGTGAAATACTGGGGGCTAGGACTTCAACATAAGAATGTTAGAGGGACACAGTGTAACCCATAACATCAAGTCTTTGCTTGTGGCTGATGCTTCTGGAGAGGAGACTTCTGTCTCTGCCACCATCTGAGCCTGGGGCTGTGGCTCCTGAAAAGACTGATGGGGAATGAGGCAGGAGGCAGATGAGGAGCCTGACGGGCCAGGCTTCCATAAAGGTGGGGCCCATTCGGTGATTCTAGAGTTACCTAAACAAGCTTTATAAACTATTCATCAGATTAAAAAAAATTTAACAGAAAACTGAAAATCATCTCCCATAATCCCATCATATCATAAAGGTTTTTAAAGCTAAGTTCAGAAAAAGTGACACAGCATGAACAGATCTGTAGCAGGGTGGATAAGGACATGGGTTTGAATAGCAGCTCTGCCACTGAGCTGTGTGACCTTGGAGAAAATCACTCACCTTCTCTGTGCTTCAGGCTCTTCACTGCATGACAAGTTTAACAGCTGTACCTTCTTCATTAGTTGTTGGAAGAATCACTTGTGAGCCTGTAAGTAATGCCTGTGGGACAATGTCCAACACGTGGTATGTTGTTCAGCAGACGTAGCTGTTATTATACAGGATGTGAGCATGTGGGGAAGCTCAGGACAGACCATGTCCACACTTCGTTCGCTTCTAGCTTCTTCAGAGAGGCTCGCCTTTTAACAATTGTTCAGGGAACGAGGGCACTGATTGTAAAGATCAGGAAGAGAGTGAAGCATATGGAGTTGCTTTAGTGTCAGGCGCCAGGCTCAGCTAAATTGTACCCAGGACAGTGAAAAACTTGCTGACGTAGCCACAGAGCTGCTGTCAGTATCCTGTGAGGAATCAAGAGAGAGGGGAGTGGTGAGAGAGAGCCAGGAATGGAAAAGGATTTCTAGTTTTTGTTTGTTTGTTTGTTTGTTTGTTTGTTTTTAAGGAGAAAAGGGTAAGCTGTAGAAACTCCAGACTGGTGTGATTACAATCCCTTGTAAAAATATTAGGTACTTTGGGCATCTCTGGATAAGAAGAAAGAAGTGAACACCTGGTACCCTCATGGGTTCACTACAAATAAGTCATGCCAAACCCACTCCCAGTCTTTTGGGGACAGGGTTAATAGGGATCTGCGAAATGCTGAAGACCTGGTAGACCTTGATCCCGTGAGATATTTATCAGAGACCCTAGCAACAGCCTTTGGACAAGAAGGAGAAATGTGGTCTGGCTATACAGCACAGATAGGTCGATTCATCTTTGGTTGTAGGCAAAGAATGTTGAATAATGACCAGTTTGAGAGGAAGGTCTCAAGAGCTGAGTCCTGGGTCCACACATCTCTCTATTGCATTTTAGAAATAGATACCATGCTCTCCAGCACTACTCCTTTTATTCTGGGTTTTTGTCCCCCCTGAACATTATTTTAAAGTTCTGTTTGTAGAATCAGGTTAACATTGTAACAACAAACATAGGATAATTTTACACTTAGCATTTGCATGTTTTTCTTAAAATCTCCCCCAATGGTGAAATGTTTCATTAAATTTCAGTTTGGTAATAATTTCACATTTCATGTGATACTGAAGTCCCCGAGACAACTTGCTGATGAAGACAAAAGCCAGTTGGTAAATAAGATTCTTTTCTGCTCTTGTTCTTTGAAAAAAAAAAAAAAGAAAAAAAGCTTAAAACCAACCATGTCCCAGACACTGTGCTAGGCACAAGAGACTCACAGGATCATAAAACCAGAAGGAACCTGGAGTTTCTAGAGTAAGTGCAAAAGGTCTCTCCCTGATAACACAGGCAGTACAGAAGCATTTTAACAAAATCTCATGCTATACAGCCATCCTCAAAAGGTTTGCAAGCTTCCTTACCCTTTGTGCTGGGGTTTTACTTTTGAAATAAAAGCTGATCTCATGGGAGACGCCATAAAAGCAAAATTGCAGCCCAGGCTTTTTTTTTTTTTTTTTTTTTAAGCAAGAAGAATGTTCGGAAGCTAAGTCCTGAATGATTATATTTGGCCAACTCCAGAAAACAAGCAAACAACCCTGACCTCTCTCCCATCTCACCCCCACCCCTATCCCTACCACCTGACAATTAAAAATCCCAATCGCCCCCAGACCTGGAGTGAGGCTCACGCCCTGCCTTAGACCGTCCCTTTCCCGGCCCTCGAGGTGGTATGTGTGTGCTGGGACCCGCTGTGCACACTGTTCCCGGAGCATCACAGGGACATTTGTGCTCGTAAGTGGAGTGGAACAGAATGTGGATCATAGCTGTGACAAGCCAGGAGCAGACGTCCCGGGTTTCCCACTGCAGCTGCTTTTCCTGACTTCATGGACTATAGAGCCTATTTTCAAAAAACAACAGGCCAAATTTAAAAAGAGAAGGAGCAGTCTCCTGTTTCAGCCTAGACCCCCCACACCCCACCCCTCAGCTGCACCCTCTAGACAACACGGCAGTTCTCTGAATCAGGGGTGACCGGAATCGTGTAATCCGAAGGGGGGTGTTTGGTCAAAGTTAGGGTCACCCTGGGCTGCTGGGAGTTTGGGAGGTTGGGGTCACATGCTTCTGTGCAAATGGCCAGCAATAGGAACTGCATCCCCCACGATCTCGTGCGGTGGCTGCCCCTTAGGGGTGCCAGGGGCCCCCCTTCAGGTCAAGTGAACCTGACATATCTAAGGGGGTGTCCTGGATTTCCGTACTGTCTCAGATACTTCCCAGGTGTTTCTGAACCACTGAGGTGGCAAGAGCTTGGGGTTCCAGGCCGGGGAGACCTGGGTTTGAAATTTGATTTTCCTGCTACCTTTTGATGGGGGTCCTTGCGGAAGTCCCTGAGATTCTGGAGGCTGTTTTCTCAGTGATAAAATAGGGGGTGATAGCAACTACCTGACAAGGGTAGGACGACTAAATGACAGGCTGTGTTAGTGTTTGACTCACACTAAGTGTTCCATAAACCATTGGTGCTCATATTCTTATCAGGGTTTTAATCACTGCCAGATGCTTGTGGGCCTCGAGCTCACGCTCTGCCCCACAGAAGCCTCCTCCGTGTTCTGAGGACTGTGTCTGGAGGCAACGGGACCCGTCTTCCCTCCCTCCTCTGCGTTGCCCACCAGTAAGTGAGCTTCAGGCTCAGCCTCCACCTGAACGTTGGCTTACTCCCACCGCTCTCATGTTCCCAGTGAGACTAAGAGCGAAAACCTGCCCACAAGGTATAATTGGTCAGGCGGTGTCACATGTCCATTCTTGACCAATCACTCTAGCAGTGCGAGTGTGGGGCTCTGATTGATTCAGCACTGGGTCGGATGATACGTCTCAGAGCCAATGGCGGAGTGCGAGCTGAAGGGTAGGGCTGGAGATTGGAGAAGAGCTATCCCCTGAAAGGAGTGGTAGGTGGGGTTTCGAGGATGCTGGGGCAAACAGTGGATGCCTGCTTTACTCATAGTTAACTAAAACTCCACAATGAAAGAAGTCAGATCACAGGGAACAGGAAGGCAGAAAGGGACAAGAAAGAACACTCAAACAGGGTGCAATGCCTTTGTCTGTTCTCTTGATTGCAGTATTGCTTGTTAGTTCTTTACACACCTGTAAGCCGTTCCTGGCTGCTCCATGAACAGGTTCGAATCTCTTTCTTTACTCATGCCCTTCCATCTACCTAGTGCCATGTTCCTCCCTCTATGTGCACCCGTCTAAAGTCTACCCATCCTTCAAGAGCCCACTCAAATTCTCCTACTCCAGAATGCCGTCTGTGAACCCCTTGTTCCCTTACCTCTTACCCATGGCCAAACGAAATGCAGTTCAGATTTCCAGCACTGTGTCTCTTTTATAGCATAAATCACTTCCCATCCTGGACTTCCATTCTAGCATGTACTATTGCTTCTACTACTAGTCTGTGAGCTTCTTGAGGGCTGAGTTTACTCAGCTTAATGCCTTCATTACTATGATACTTAATTTTATGTGATGACAACTTGGTTGGGCCATGGTGCTTGGATATTTGGTCAAACATTGTTTTGGATGTTTCTGTGAGGGGTTTTTGGATTAGATTAACATTTAAATCAGTTGACAACGAGTAAAGCGGGTTGGCATCCACAATGTGGGTGAGCCTCGCCCAATCAGGTGAAGGCCTCATCGAATCATTTGAATAGAACAAAAGAGCCACTTCTGCTGAGCAAGACGGGGGGTCTGCCAGAAGATGGTCTTCGGACTTGAACCACAACATGAGCTCTTCCTGGTTGTCCACCCTGCAGATTTTGGACTTGTCAGCCTCCATAATCATAAGTAGATTCCTTAAAATAAACCTCTCCCTTTATATATAAATATCATATCAGTTCTGTTTCTCCGGCATACCCTGGATAATACAATTACCTAGAAGAGTGCCTGGGAAAAAGTAAGCGCTCAATGTTTGCCAAGAAGGGAATGAATGAATGAATAAATGGAACCTGCATAGCCACTGGGTGCTATGTATCTAAGGGAAGACCTGGCTTTGCAATGGAAGCTAATGGGATTATATATGGGCACACACTTTATGAAAGGTCAAGCTCTACATAAATATTTGTTGTTATAATTGTTACTTCTCCCACCATTGCTACTATCACCACGGTGCTACAGGTCCTAGGGCTTGTGCTACTGCTGGCCTTAGCGTGGTCTGCAGCTCTTGTCCTCATGGACCTCCAGACACCTTATTCCAAAAAGCCACCCCGTCCTCTTTCCCCAGTGGCCTAGTACTGAGCAGATCAATGGTGTTTGATTTCCAGCCTCCCTCTCACATGTGGGCCATGTTCCTTGCAGTTCTGCTTCCATTTGATGGAAGGAAGCCATGGGAAGGGGGCATTCACTTGCCCTTTCCTTTCCCATGAGGAAATCATGCAGCCATGGAAGACCCGAGCTATGTTACCAGATAGAGGGGTCTTTTTTTGCCAGTATATCTGGTAGTAGGTGAAAGCCAGTTTTTCCAAACCCATGATGTTGCCAAGATGTGTTACTGTCTCCACTGAAAAGCCTTTGCTGAAACTATGGAGACAATAAAAAGATCAGTGGTTGTCAGGGGTGGAGGTGGGGGGGGTGATGAACAGGCAGAGCATGGAGGATTCTTAGGGCAAGGAAAATACCCTATATGATATCATAATGATGGAGACATGTCATTATACATTTGTCCAAGCCCATCAAAGGTATAACACCAAGAGTGAACCTTTAGGTAAACTATGGGCTCTGGGGGATAATGATGTGTCAACGTAGGTTCATCCTTAATAAAAAAAAAAAAAAGTACCCTTCTGATAAGTGTTGTTGATAATGGGGGCGGCTATGCATGTGGAACGATAAGGGGGATATATGGGAAGTCTCTATACCTTCCTCACAATTTTATTGTAAACTTAAAAGTGCTCTAAAAAATGAAATCTTAAAAACAAAAAACCCAAAACACAAAGCCTTTGCTGAATGAGAACAGTTTCTGAAACCAATGAAAAGCCCCAGATGAAAAATCGCCCCGATTTATGGCAAGCCCAAACGGCTTGGCTCAGAGAAGGGGGCTGGCAGTGCATCTGAAGAACAGCTGGGAGATCAATTTGGGTCTGGGTTTATTAGCCATGCCTCGGGCTTGGAAGGGTATCTTTGGGGAAAAGAGGTCTCGGGCAGGGGACCGAAGCCACTGTGAATAATCCTGACAGCACATGTGTGGCCGGGGAAGATTTAACTGCCTCAGCTGTGCCTCGTCGCTCAGCCAGTTCCACGGAGCCTCGACAAATAAGAAGCAACTACCCGGGGCCAGCCAGCCAAGCCCAGCCCGGTGGGGCCTGGGTTGATTTCACTTGTTGTCTGAGCCTCAGCCTCTCCGAGCCTCCCGGGGGAAGAGGCCCAGGAAAATCACGGGGTCGGTCCCACGGTTGTCAGAGGAGAGAAGACCCATGAGGCTTTCTGGGGTGAGAGTGTGTCGCCTTAGGACACAGCAGAAGCGTGGCAGCCACCCAAAGACACACCTACCACTTGGCACCCTAGTCCGTACCCTCCAGGAGCTCAGATCCTCCCGGGGCAGCATGGGAGGGTTTTGCCATCCCACACAGTGAGTTCTTTGGTTGAGCTTTGATGCTATTTCACTTTTTTCCTTGTTCATTCATTCATTCGCTCATTCATTCACTCATTCACTCATTCATTCTGTTTACAAAGATACGATTTGCAGGTACACGATTGTATCCGATCGTGTAGAAAAATTAAATACAGAAAGGTAGAAAGAAGCATACAAAACACCCCAGAGCCAGAAACAACTCCTTTGAACATTCTGACATCTGACAGTGAAGTTTTCGACACCTTTCTCTATGTATACACTCATGTAGACATTTATGTGTCGTTTGACATAATGAGACATTTTCTGTTTCCCGATTTGCATTTTTTTTATTCAACAGTGTCACAGAGCTCTTCCTCCAACAGTGACTATGGAGCCACAGCAACATTCGAAACGGCTGTTTAGTATTCTGTTCTATCAAAACGTGGTGTGGGCCGTCCATGGCTGGACTTTGAGGTTGCTGCCGGGCTCCTGCCCTGATAACTGCCCCTCCACACACACACGCACGCACACACACGCACGTGCGCGTACACCATCCACACTCTCGCATCCTCCCGCAGGCTTGCTCACACCCTGCCCGGTTCCCAGCTCCCGCACAGTGTATAGTTGGTCCTCAGCAGACGTTTGGCGAACAGCTCAAGTGAACAGCTTCGTGACCCTGTTCTGTTACCTCCTTAGCAAAAGTTCCTAGAACTAGAATTTTAGGATCAAAGGGAATAGACATTTTTATTTCAGTCCCATGTTGCCAGATTGCTTTCCAGAATGGTCCTACCCCTTTATAGTCCTACACACGCTGTCAGAGCTTCTCCTCACCTCTGCCAAAGCTGGGTGCTTTCCTTTTTTCAGCCCTTGCCAGTCCAATAGGTTTGAGGCTTTATACTTTACCCTCCGCACGATTTATCAATTTGGGTTAGAATTATTTGTCTACTTTCTTTCTTCCTTCCCATTAGCAGCTCACTTAGGGCCTGAAGCAAGGTTAATACTTAATATATATGAAATGCAGTAGCTCGAAAAAATTTATAAAGTCCATCACCATTCTGGGCCTCGTTTCTGCGGCTGCCCACAGGGAGACCCAGCATGTGAGCTGGAGTTAGGGGGGCCCTGCCTTTGGACAGAAGCAAGCAACACGTGGAAGGGAGGACCCAAGAAAGTCAGGGTCATCCCAGGCAGTGAAGGGCAGAAGATGTGTCCTGGGAGTGGATACGGTGTCGAAGGGGTGGAAAAGAGGAAGCGCAGAACACCCCCCGAGGTTGGCACCATCGCCCAAGCCCTCAAGGAGAGAGTCAGTGCAGAGGGAAGGGACTGTGGGGAGCAAGCACGTTTCTTAAACAACAGCTGAGCGGCACCAACCAGAGAACCCTACATGGCCCTTGCTTAATGTGCATTGTCCTGGGTTCACTCAAAGCCACTTAGTTAGAACCCCTGAAGATAGGACGTGTCCTGACACATCCTTCGGGAAATTCCCTTACACACCAGAACGAGGAGCCACCCCTCAGGGCGACACCCACCTAATAGGTGTTAGAGTGACATGTTCAGTCAGAGAGTGAGGATTTAGGGTTTAGACAAATGCAAATAATCAGTTTGTCTGGCATCCTCCCGTCACTACACACCCTCACATTAGCTCATTGTTCTGGTGTCAAGCAGACTGCAGAGAAAATCTCTCCTGCTGATTCTCGTGTCACCTTGCTGCGGGGGAACATTCCTTCGTCTGAGGGATTTAGAGAACCAGCCAAGTGTGGAGGCCGATGTTGGCTACGTGGATGCTGGTGTACCTTTCCCATAAGCACACTCACCATGACACACCTGGGAGCCTCTGCGTAGCCACCTTGGCAACAAAATGGGAAATTCTCTTGGGCTTTCTCAGAATACTCAGGGGAAGTCCTCCATATACCTCTTGTGTGGCCACAGAGAAGGGCACGCTCCTACCTCTGGCTCTGTCCCCAGAGCCAAGTCTCCTTTCCTGGGTGGGGACAGTTGCCCTTAGGAGAGTTGGCGAGGGCAGAGCGTGGGGGACAGTAGCAGCTGCTGGAACCTTCCCAGGTAGCTGCACGTAGAACTGAGGAACGAGCCTCCCGAATGAGCATACAGTGGAAAATTCAATTTCTGCTTGTTGCCTCCTGCAGCTTTCAACTGGCCAGCCGCAGAGGCGAAGCCGGGAAGAGCTATGGAAATGTCAGCAAGCGACGCAGCTAAATCATCACACGGGCGTCTGTACGTCCTGATCTTGCTTTACCGATAGTCTTGGCTCGGGGACCCCACTCCTGATGGAGGACGGGGTGGGAGGTGCAGGGGAAGCTGTGATTTCACAGAGGCTGCCAGATGGCCGTGAGAGGCCCCGTGCACACATGTCACGCCGACTGACAGCATCGGGAATTATGCAGATGGGATGGAGCCCTTTAGCTCTGGAGGCTGGCGTTTCTGCATTCACGGAAACTCCGTGACAGGTAATGCACCTTGATAACTGACTATAAACTCTTACGAAAGGTCTGATGCGCCGAGACGGGGCGCCTTTTCCAGCAGCGGTGATGGCTGGTACAGTCAGCATATCCGGATAATGTTTGTTGGAACCATCTTTGCCTGGAACCAAATAAAGAGGTTGCTCTTTCAAGTTCGCTGACTTACGGCCAGATGAGTAAGGGAGAGAAAAAGGGCAAAACAGCGCCTGCCGTGGACCTTCTCCTCTGCCTCCTCCCACCTAGAAAACACTCTTCCTCTCCTGTAAATAACCACGGAATCTACCCCTGCCTTCAAGAAGCCTTCCTGGATTTGCCGTGACCCAAAGGCCAACACCCTTTACTTAGAACGCACTGTTAGGGGTCCCCGGGTGGCACGGCCAGTTAAGCATCCGATTCTTGGTTTTGGCTCAGGTCATGATCTCAGGGTCCTGAGATTGAACCCTGAGCTGGGCTCCATGCTTAGCGGGGAGCCTGATTGAGATTCTTTCCTCCCTGCCATGGTGCCCTCTGCCTCTGCTCCTTCTCCCACTCATGCTGTCTCTAAAATAAAATCTTAAAAAAAATAAAATAAAATAAAATAAAATAAAATAAAATAAAATAAATAAAAAAAAGAATGCACTTTTAAAACCAGGCACCCTCCAATGCTAGATTCCCAGGCCTCTGCCTTACTCACTGTATGGCCTTGGGCAACCTCCAGGGCTGCTGGGGGGATGGAATGAGTTAATAAAATGCTAAGACTGTAGAGAAAGACTCATTATAACCTAGTCTATATAACATACACAATGTGTTCTGTATACACATACAGCATCCATCTAATACAGGTGAATAGAATATTACATCTACACAGTATATACACTGTAACACACATATAAACAATATAATAATAGTAGTATTATTGAACTATATTCAGTAACATTATTCAACTATATTCAGTAGTATTATTCAACTATATTCAGCCACAAATATTCACCCACTGTGTGCCAAGCATGGTGACAGCCACCGGAAATGGGGGCAAGAGGTAGGGGGAAAAAACATAAAGCAAAATAAAATGACTCTTGCTTTCCTCAACAAGGAACAAACACCTAGAATGGGAGTAGGGTGCATATGCAACTTGATCTAACACAAAGTTAAAAAAAAAAAAAAATCCAGGGCGCCTGGGTGGCACAGTGGTTAAGCGTCTGCCTTCAGCTCAGGGCGAGGTCCCGGCGTTATGGGATCGAGCCCCGCGTCAGGCTCTTCTGCTGTGAGCCTGCTTTCTTCCTCTCCCACTCCCCCTGCTTGTGTTCCCTCTCTCGCTGGCTGTCTCTGTCTCTATCGAATAAATAAATAAAATCTTGAAAAAAAAATCCTTTCTAAGCAGAGCAGGCAGGGATGAGGCTCAGGACGAGGCCAGAAAGAGAAAGAAGAAAGTCTCAAGTCATTTTGGTTGCTGCGGAGGATGGGAGGGCTTCCTGGAAAATGCCAGTGAAGGATAGGCAGGATCTGCCAGGAAGAGCTGGGGTGGGGGTCGGGGGAGGACGGGCTGCATGCCCCAGGCACAGGGCGAGGGAAGGGAACCAAGGCGCTCACCCATCCGGGGCACACGCAGCGAATGCCCACTGTGTGCCAGGCACTGTTCGAGGCCCTGGGACTAGAGCAGAGACCAGCAGAGATCACAAACACTGGGCTGGCGTCAAGAAGAAGGAGGGGATAACACAAGGGACGTGGAAATCCCTTTCCCACCCTTCTGGCCCCACGAGGTCATGGAGAAAAATGGCACCGCACAGAGATTGAAAAGGTCAAGTGCCTGGGTCTTTGCTTTTCTGTACCCTGCTGGCTGCTGGTGCAGTAAGTAGCTTTAGAAATCTCCAGATAGGCAGGGGTGCCCTAGGGAACCTGGGCGCTGGAGCTTTTGCACTGGGTGCTCATGGCTTAGGGGAGGCAGAGGCCCCCAGGGAACCCCAACCCTCAGTCTGAGCATATGTGACAGCTATGGGTGATGATGGAGAGGCAGGGGTAGGGAGTGGGCAGCCAGACATCCCTGAGCTGGTGGGCCCTGGCTTCCCGGGCTGGGGTCTCCAGCCTGCTCGAGTAGGGGAACAGCCTGCTGATGCCAGGTGCTGTTGAGAGGAAAAGCGTTTTTCTAAATTCCTTTATTTCCCCACTTAACACAGGCAGGTCCACAAGAATGCAGGTGCAGGAAGAATGGGAGGGCAGGACTCTGGTGGGACTCTGGATTTTTTAAGGCCTCATCCTCTCTTCTGGGGAGAAACTGAGAGCATATGTGGAAACACAGAGCTTGGAGGGAGAGCTGTGTCTCCTTAGCCGACCAGAAAGACGGCCCCTGGTCAAGAGTGTGGAGGCCAAGGCAGAGAGAGAGACCAGGGGCCTGGAGCACAGGACCCCAGGCTTGTGTAGCCACCTGCTGCCCAGCAGCGGGAGGGCCCAGGTCCTTTCTCCGTCCTCCCTTCCTGTGCTGCAGGGGCCCAGACGTTGCGGGGAGCCTGGGGTAGGAGACTTGGAAGGGAGCCAAGTGGCGTGCCTGTGGATTGGCCAGGTGTCAAAGGAGGCAGGCCGGGCCAAGGTCTGGATGGGGGCTGTTTTCTCCGCAATATTTCCCATTCTTGCTACTCTGCCTACTGAGAAGAGAGCCCTGATTTCTTTCAGGTAGTAGGTGGAGTCCTGGGTAGGGACTGATGATTGGCCTCAGTCTGTCATGGTAATCTCATCCTCCTTTGCTAGATATTACATTAACCAGACTCCCATGCAGCTAGGGGGATGTACTGTCCTAGTTTGGGTCTATGAAATGTGGGGGAAAGTCTGTTGAGGAAATTTTAAGACAGAGAGAGAGAGGAAGAGGGAGAGAGGGAGAGAAGGAAGTTCTTTCTCGCTACCCCTCAGAGTCATCTCTCTGCTTTCAGCCATTGATGTAGCTATGATGTCTGGAGCTGCAGCAGCCATCTCCCTACCATGAGGTGACAGGCATGAAGGTGAAGAGACAACTCCCACAGGGGGGACAGGGTGGGAAGATAGAACCTGGGTCCTTTGCAACATTGTTGAGAAATGAAGCCAGCCTTCAGATTATCAACCTCTAGACCCTTTCTTGAGGCCTGAGAGCTGTTGCTGATGGGGGTGGGAACAGGAAGCAAACAAGGAGTTAAGACTCTTCTCCCCCACTTCCTGCCTTCCAGTTTCCCCCCACCAATAGAATGCAGCATAAGAGATAGTAGGTATGTTCTAGAGCCTAGGCCTCCCAACTCACCCTCTTGGAAGGTTGCCTTGAGACATCCATGGCACAAAGAACCCATGAGGAAACACCACGTGGACAGAGACACCCCGCTGCGCCAGGCTACCTGCCAGCTGAGTGTGACTGCCTGTGGGAGCCCAGGGGAGGCCAAAGAACCAACCAATGCACAGAATTGGGAGAACTCAGTGTCGGAGTTTGTTATGCAGTAATCCCCGCCAGAAACAACATACGATGAGAGAACAGTCTAGAAGGACCGGGCAATCAGCCGCTGGACTTGATGGTGCTGGGGCGGGGTGGGGGGGGATGACATGGAACCCTTGGAGTCTCCGTTCTGACCTCTTGTCAATGAGTCTCAACGAGAGCACAGCTGGGAGCAGGTTTCTTTGGGCTGGAAACTCATACTTACTATATTCTCTCCTTTGGCAATGTGGCTCCCAGCATGTGCTGGGCCCCCTTCCTGCACGGCTCTTTGCTGGCTCCTCATCTCGCTCATTCCATGCATCCTCATTCTCCGCTCCTGTTGCTCTGTCCTCAGAGCGGGCCTTCATGATCTTAACCCAGGGCACCCTGTGTGCTCTCCCAGGATCTGCTGAGTTTTCCTGCGTGGCATTCATCTCAATGTGTAATTATATATTTATCTCGGTGTTTCAAAGGTCCAGACTCAGCAAAACCTAAAGGGCTTAATCACGGCCACTCTACAAGATGTGATTAGTAGTAGCAGAACTTTCTGGTCCCTCACAGTTCCTACTGGTTTCTCCAGACCATCAGTTCTCCAAGTGTGACCCCTGAACAGGATCAATGTTATTGGCATCAGTCAGGAACTTGTTAGGAATGTAACTTCTCGGACTCCACCCCACTCGAACCGAGTCAGAGACTGGGGACGGAGCTCAGCACTCCAGGGGGTGGGGGGAGCGGGGCGTTTAGCCAGGCGACCGGATGATTTTGAGGACGCACTACAATTGGAGGACCATTGGGCTGGAGGGGGAGCAGATGGGTGAGTGGCAGCGAGGAACCACCAGATGGCACTTGGAAAAGAGACATCCCCTTGCGGGCTCCCTTCTCTGTTGGTTTTGCCAAATCAAGGTGTGGTGTGGAAGGGGATGGATGTTTGGAGGGCATGGTGGGCACGAGATTCTTTGCCCAGTGAGAGAGAGAGGTCACGGGCCCTCACCTAACAGATGAGAAACCGAACTTCAGTGGGATCAGATTAACGTCCCCAGACTCCGGCAGCTGGGATGTGCTCTGGCCAGGCCTTGACCCCAAGTCGGGGTGTCCCCAGAGCCTGCACTGCTAGCCGGCCAGCGCCACTGCCAGCCTCATTATTTACAAGCACATTTCACACTTTGCCTCAAGCAGCAGCAGCGCGAGCCTGTCTGCAGGGACAGACCCAGCACGTGACGTGGGCTCTGCGGGCAGAGCGCGTCAGGGGCCAGATGGGCGGCGGGCAGTCTCGCGGGTGGGCTCCCACCGTATACACTCCTGCCCCCTGAGTCTCCTTCGTGTCTCCGAGTCCTTTGCTCCAAGCGCTCAGGGTGAGGCCGGGGGATAGACAGCTGCCGGCAATGCATCTCCCCGAGTTTATTTACTAAAACAACATTTTTTATTACCAGGACAAGTTCGCAGCGAGCATATGACAACCTACATTTTATGTGGCCATTGATCTTTAATCCGAGCCTGCCTCGAGGTTCCCTATAAAATCAGGGCTTCCTGGCCCCAAATGTGATTCCAGCACCGGAATGAATGACGGGCCCTGGCTGCTCTTTTCCATTCTGAAAAGGCTGAAATTGCTTTGTGTAAATGGGTGGAAAATGCTGATATTTGGATTCTATAAATAGCTCGCCTCCGGAGCGAGCCGCGCGGGGGTTTCATCCGCGCGGTCTCCTTGGAGTGTTTGGGGCCTTATCACTTTTATCCAGGGTGCGGCATACCAATGAACCCCGCCGCAGCGCGCCCCGCCTGCCAGGGCGCCTTCTTGCTTCGGAACATCGGGGAGGCAGGGCACGGCCGGGGAGGGTGGCGGGGGGCTGCAGATGGGCACGAATCTCCCTGCAGGGGAGAGGGAGCTGCGCAGCTCCTTCTCCCCACTTCCATTTGCAGCCTGTGCCTGCCTGCGTGGGAGAAGGTTCTATCTATAGCGCGCTATTTTTAGCTCCATCATCTGAAGAACCTGACAGCCAGTTAATGACTGGGACCCGTCGTGGCGTGTCTGCCGCACTGTGGAGTGCGCACGCCAGGCGCAGATGTGCGGAGGCTCAAGGTTGTTGCAGCTGAAAATGCCCTTCCTTCCCTGGGAGGCGGGCTTTTGGAGGAGCTTCACCCCCCGCCCCCCACTTTCTGAGAACCCTCATGTGGCAGGGAGGGGAGCATCTTGTTCATTTCTGGTGCAGTAAGTGACATCTTCCTACCCCGGGACCCTATTCCCCACACTGTGAACATAGCCTGGAGATAGGGAAGGGGTCAGGGAAGGCTGGGGTGGCAGCCCTGGGAGCTGAGAAAGGAGTCGCACTTCACCTTGGGGAGATCAGAAAGTCTGCAAGAAGATCTATGTACAGCCACCCGGTTAGGAAGCTGGAATTTTCCCCAAGAAAGGACAACTGTCTTGCAGAGATTTCATGCCATTCAGAGGCTCTACTCTGCCTCTGCTCCAAGCCTTGGTTCTATAGATCAAGTGCCACAAGCTCAGAGACGCGGGTGACCTGCCCAGGACCACACAGCCTGCCTCTCCCGCCCTCACACCCCTTGCAGCCACCAGACCCAGGACCAGGCTACAAGTCAAAGGACTGCTTATACTCTGTGGATGAAAACCGGGATGTGTTCCGTGTTGATGCATTCGTTCATTCTCTCACTCACCCTATAGGCAGGGGCCGGGGCAGGCCATCCAGCCAAGCACCAGGAGATCGGACTCAGAGCAAGGGGTGGCACAGAAATGCCAGCCTCTGAGCCCTGGTCCGGAAGCCTAGCTGCAGTCCCAGGTGGAGCTGAGGGGCAACATAACAAAGGAGTCCAGCAAGGGCCCCTCTGGGAGCTTTGGCCACCTATCAACCCTCTTAGATAACATGGGCTGCAGGCTCGAACAGCGGAGAGCGTGCGCTAGGGCACCGTTACACAAATCAGCTTGGAGTTCTCGGGGCCACCCCAGGAGATGGTATTCCCATTTTACAGGTGGAAGAAGAAAAGGTAGGTAACATGTGTGGTCACCTACTCAGAAAGTGGGGGATCTGGGATTCAAACCTGGGCGGTGCGGTCCCATGGTTCATGTCCCTAATCACTCTTCACTAACTGCCTCCAGGTCAACCCCATCTGCCTCGCCCCACGTAAATCAGGCCAGATTTAGGGAGCCTTGAAATTCCGAACAGGCTCTGACTTTTAGATTCCTCTGAAACAGTGCCATCCACTCAGAGACTGTCCACATGATGGGAATGTTCTAGATCTGTGCCGTCTGAGACCGTAGCCACTAGCCCCATGTGGTTGCTGATTGTTTCAAATGTGGCCACTGTCACTGAGAAGCTAAATTTTAAATTTAATTAATTTCAATTCAATGTCAATAGGTACATGGGGTTAGGGGCTACCGTACTAGACGGAACAGCTCTGAAAAACTGGCCACACACACTTGAATCCACTGGGAAGCTTTTAAAGGTAACAATACTGGCATGTATTCCCTGAGATTTAAATGGTCTCATGTAGGGCCTGGCGTCCCTATTTTAAAAGATCTTCAGGTGATTCTAATGTACAGCCAAGTGTTGAAAACCACTGGGCCCTATAGTATCCTAAGTCATTCTAGTCTCTTCTAGCCTATAGCCTCTACTCCTATTACAGCAGACCCTTAGGTGACTCATTCAACACCATTCCCAGCCTTTTATCTGTTATCTTCCTCTACTATAGATATTAGAAAGCTAAGTACTTGATTTCTCTAACAGCCAGGCAGCTAAGAGTGGCTGTGTGACACTGTTCTGGCAAAGGAATAACCAGAATTCTGCTGGTATTGTTCCTTCACCCTCTTATTCCTGCCTGGAATATGTAACTAGATGTCCAGCGCAGTGGCAGCCATCTTAGAACCACAAGAGAAGACCACGAGAGTTGCAGGCAGTCGTCTTGACATCCTTGTGCTACAGAATCAAAGTCAGCAGCTGCCTACCTCTGGACTTCCTGTTTGGGGAAACAATCCAACCTACTTGCTTAAACCACTCTCGTTATGTTTTCTGTCCCTTATCACCTAAAGTATTCCTCTTACAGTCCTCTTTTATTTTCCTTAGCCTTGAAATCACTCTAAAGACTAAACATGTTGATATATGTGACAGCACTTTGCAAACTGTAAAGCACTCAGCAAATGGACAGTGTTTGCTGTTGGTCTGGAAACACTGGCGATCTCTGCTTCAGGCGAGAAATCCAAACTCAAGGGCTTGAAAGCATGGGACACAGAGACCTCTTCTCCACCACAAAACATCTGCTTTTAGACTAGGTTCCTGCCTGACCCCAAATGGCCTGGCCACTGCTTGCTGGAAAATCTGTCAGCCAATGCACTCCAGGCCAGAACATTCTCCACTCAGCATTTCAGTTGTGGAGGCTGAAAATGAATTAGTGGCTTGCACACTTCCCCTCAAACCTCCACATCTTCTATCTCTAAGAAAGAGGACTCTGCCACCCCAGGCGAGGCAGGGCTGGCCTGAGGACCGAACGTCCAGCACTTGGCACAGTGCCCAGCCCAGAGCCACCTTTTGGAAGAGTGGCTCTTGAGTCAAGTGCCTCAGTCTGATCTTTGCTTTCCATCCCCAGGTGCTCTGTCCACTTTAGGCCACTCCACCCCTCCCTCTCCTCAACCTCACCCCAGCTGACTTTGCCAGTGGTCATACTAGCCCCTTCCCATTTGAATGGTGCATTTTGGTTTGCAAAGGAAGCTTGTGGGTATTATCTCTTCTGATTTTTCCCCACGGTTCTGGTTATTTTTCCACTTCATTATCTAGATGAGAAAACAGAGACTCAGAAAATAAACTCGCTTGTCTGTTTCCTTCCAGTTTCTCTCTGTTTTTGCTGAGGTGTGAGGGATTTGGAATCCGACAGATTTTTGTTTGAATTCAGCCTCTTCTCTACTGTGTGACTTGGGGCATTTATTCCTCTGAGCTTCACCTCTTGGCCGCCAGGACACTATATCAGATGGCATGTCTGGAATTCTCAAGACAGTGCCTGGAACCCAGCAGAGGCTCTGGAAGTGATCTCTCCCCTCACTATTCCTTCTTTCATGTTTAAATTTTAACAAGCTTTTAAAGGACTGAAAGTTCTTTCATAGTGATAGCTGACAGCCAAGTGCCAGCCGCAGTTCCGAGCATGTGTTAATTCTCCTGGTCCTTGAAGTCCATTCTACTTTCATTTATGTCCACCGATGAGGAAACAGAGGAGGCTAAATTACTGGTTTGTAGCCTCACAGGCCGCCAGCCCCAGAAGGCACGTTCCTGACCACGACACATCCTGCCTCCCATGATTTCCTCGTGCGGAATTCCGGGAGCCGGCAAGACAAGGTAGACGGAGGCACCTTCTGGATCCCACATGCCTCTGTGCTATTCCCATCAAGTAGAAATCTCATCGAAAAATAACGTGCTGACCTCATCGTGGTGCCCGGGCAGCCACGTGGGGGCTGTAATTAGCTTCCTGTTGCTGCTGTAACAGATTACCCAGATTACCCCCAAACGAATTGGCTTAAAACAACACCGACTTACTGTTTTATAGTTCTGATGGCCGTCTGTCCTCTAAGGGTCTAACTAGGCTAACATCAAGGTGCTGGCAGAGCTGCATTCCTTCCTCCAGGGGGGAATCCACTTCTTTGCCATTTCCAGCTTCTAGAGCATTCTGCATTCCTTAGCATGTGGCCTCTTCATCTTCAAAACCAGCAGCATCTCCCTATCTATGACTCTAGTCTCTTCTTTATAAGGACGCATGTGATAGGGCCCACCCAGGCACTCCAATTTAATCTTCCCATCTCAGGATCCTTAATTCATTCACAGCTCCAAAATCCCTTTGGTTGTGCAAGAAAACACATGAACAGGTCCTGGGGATTAGGGCAAGGGCATCTTTGGGGACTCACTATTCTGTTTACCTTAGGCGTGGGGCAGGGCTTAAGCCCCAGCTCTACTATTTGCAGTCCTCTGTGCCTCAGTTTCCTTGCCTCTAAAGTGGGACGATGATGAGGCTGCTGGAACATACCTACCCCCTAGGATCGTAAATTTCAAAGGGGTTGCTATATGCTCGAGAGCCTTGTGAAGTTCTACCACTGGGTAGCTTCTTGCCATCAATAAAGTGGTACTCAGGGAGAAACACTGATCCAGGCCAGTCCAGAGCTAGTGAGAAATATTTGCCTTTCTCAGCTCAGAAAGCCAGCGCTAAGTAAGGTTACCCACTGTAACTTTTGCTTCGTTGACAAGACTTGAAATGTGGGGGAACGTTCTTCAGCCATGTGACTTAACAAGCCTCTTCTCTTTGACCATAACTAAAGTCACATGTGAACACCAACTCCCAATGCTGTGAAAGATTTGACTTCCTCTGGGAATATCTGCTCAACTGTATTTTTGTGCCCTCCCTCCCCCTTGTTCTGGGGCAGAGCGAGGAACTGCTTGGGAAGCCGGAGAACCGGAAATCCACACCCCTGCCCTTCCAAGGGAGGCATTCCCAAGGGCGCCTCCAAGGATTCATCTGAGACGTCCTGGGGGGGGGCGCTTATAGGAGGTGTGACAAAACCAAAAAAGCATTCTTCTGCATGCTTTCTGTAGAATAGCCCATTGAATCCCCAGAATAACCCCACAAGGTAGGTATGGTCATATTCCCATTTTGCAGATTGTACAACTAAGGCACAGAAAGGTTAAACTGCTTGCCTCTGCCCTCCCCCACTCCCACACTCTCTCTCTCCCTCTCTCTCTCAAAATCAACAAATAAATAAAATATTTTGAGAGAGATAGGATAATATGTAAGTGCATGTGAGTTAGTTTTGGTTCATAGAGTACAGACAGAACATTCGAATCAGAGTGCTTCAGGGGTGGTTGGTCAGCATTTCAAATCAGTCTAACCTCTCGAGGTGGCTACCACAAGTTTTCAGCTATCTTTATCTCGGGTCAATGTCAGAGGCTTTGCTAATTAACATAATGGATGCTAGAGAACATTTCTCATCGGTGATATAAGTAGTATTCAAGACGTGTGGATGGGCTGGAATATCGTACAGGGGCTCCTACTCTTGCAGGAGCAGAGTTTAAGTATCAGGGAGTCCAACCGTGCAGGAGTTCTCAAACCTGCCTGTGCCTTGGGATCGGGGGCAGGATGCTTTAAAAACTGATACCTGAGTTCTACCTGAGGGCTTGACTTCAATGCTGTGTTCCTCATTTAGCCCAGTTCCTTATGTGCCCTTGAGCCCGTTACTGACCTCTGTGAGCTCAGTTTCCTCATCCATGACATGGGTATAATAATATGCCTACTTCATCGGGTAGTAGTGAGGATCTAAATGAGTTAATTCAAATTGAGCATTTAGACCATCATGGGGAGTAGTTCCCTATTCAGTGTTATTATATTATTCTCATTCACACCATTTTTATTGTGAGTTTCTGGAAAAGTTCCTAAGGCATGATTATAGTGTCCAGATGCTAGTTGGCGGAAACATGCAGCTAGAATATTTGCCTTGAGTGAACCTTTCAGATGAGATGCTGTAGGAACTCCTAAAAAGACAGAGGGAGCCAGAACTTGATCTTGCTTTCAGAATACATTGTAAGAACTGCTTTACTGCCAGCTCTCTGAGAAATGTCTGTGTAGGTGGCAGGACTCAGTCTGAGACTTGCTTTCAGTGAAACCTGGTGGGAAATTTGTGGAGTAGAGAATTTGGGCCCATAGCCACCTCTGGTTCAGGACTTCTTATTCCTCTGTAGGGCCACGGACCCCTTTAGGAGTCGGGAAGCCTATAGATAGAATTGCAGGATCATGGTTCTAAATGCGTAAAACAAAATGCTAGTATACAGACAGAATGAATTACATCAAAGTACAGTTATCACAATATTAATGAACACATTTAGTATCATATATGCATGCCTTTCTTAACGCCTTAAGTAGCAATGCCTAGCAGTGGGCAGGGACAGGCATGAAAGATAGTTTGATAACAATTGTCACGTGATATGAAAAAAATTATCTGTGATTTTGTAAGAAAGTCACAAGTATTATACTGTTGTAGTTTGTTGGCTCATTCATAATTAAAGACAATGCCAAACTTCAGTTAGTTTGATGAAAATAAGGATTTTTTTTTTCCTTATCCAAATTCATGGACCTTCTTGGATTCCATGACCCTCAGGTTAAAAACCCTTATTGGGAGGTTGCTAATAGCTGCCCAGCTAATAACTGGGCACGACAAAATGAGCTTGGTTAGACCAGACTGCTATGCCACACAATGGAAAGAAAAGGGGCCATAAGGGGATTTGGTTTTCCGGTTACTACCGCTGTGTAATGAAAGACTCCAAAACTTCGTGGCTTAGAACACTGATTTGTTAATTTCCTCATGATTGTGCCGGTCAAGTCATTGGCCAGAGCTCAGGTGCACAATTTCCTCCGGCTGTCAGTTGGGTTTTTTTCATGTGTCTCCTCTATGCACTTGGGAGCTTGGCCAGACCTGGACCTTTCAATTTGGCCTCACATTGTATGTATTTCTGTCAGGCTGCCCTAACAAAACACCACTGACTGAGTAGGCTTAAACAACAGCAATTTATATCCCCCCAGCTCTGAGGTCTGGAAAGTCCAAGGAGTTTCTGGCAGTGTTTGGTTTCTTGTGAGGACAGATACCTTTTCCTGGTGTGTGGACAGATACCTTCTTGCTGGGTGCTCGCTTGGCCTCTTCTTGGTGCACATAGGAGAGAGCGCACTGGTCTCGCTTCTTCTTCTTATAAGGGCGCTAATACTATCCCATCAGGGCTCTACCCCTTGATTTTTTTTTAATAATAATTTTTTATTATGTTATGTTAGTCACCATACAGTACATCCCAAGTGTTTGATGTAAAGCTCCCCTTGATCTTAATTCCTTCTGGAAAGGACCTGTCTCAAATACAGTCACTTTGGGGACTAGGGCTGCAACATGAATTTTGGGGGGATACAGTTCAGTCCATAGCACCCTCCAAGGCCTTTCTGCATGCATAACCTTGATCATGCACTCGGCTAGCCTGCATCTTGAACCAGCATGGCATCTGGGCTCCAGAGAGACAAAGCAGCCCCTGTCAACTCTCTTCAGGCCTGGGCATGGCAGTGCAAAGTGAATTCTACAACCTTCTGTCAATCAAAACAAGTCACAGGCCAGTCCAGATCCCGGGGGAGGGAATACAGGCCCCACCTCTTCCCGTGAGGGGAGGCACGAAAGCAGAGGAAGGGGAATTACTGGGGCCATAGCTGGACTCTCTTCCCCACACAGATGTACCAAGACTGGGAACTGCTCACACCTGGGGAGGAGGAAGGGAAGGAGTCAAAGCTGCCACTGAGATTTTCTGGCCCAGGCCTTGCTGTTTTTGCTCACACATCAGACTTCTTCCCCCAGAGTTCCCAAGAGGCTCCAACTAAACCACCAAAAGCTATCCTCGAGGCTTGAGAAGTGTTAATCGAAATGAAAAAAACATGCCAATTTTATGAATACTCATTAACGGACTTAATTATGCAGTGTGTCCTATACTGTCAATAACATAGGGGCTGTTGCTTTCAAAATGAAAATTAAGTGCACACTTTTCCCTTCATTATCTCAGCATGTCTGACTACTTCTGCTCTCGAAGCAGAGAGGAAACTTCCTGCCCTTTGGGAGGCTTTGCTGAGGTCTACCCCAATCCTTGGGTGAAATCGGGCTGCCCTCCCTGGGTGCCTGTAACCCCACACCTGCCTGTTTGTTTGTTTGCTTTCAACAGCTGTACTGAGGTATACTATTGATGCTGTATATAGCTTGTTCTAGCAACACTGGATTGGAATAGTATTTCCTGTCACTCTTACCGGATCACTGGCTCTCCCCTTGGCTACACATTGAACTTTTCTGGGGAACTGTACCAAATACGGCCACCTGAGCGCCACCCCCACCCCAAGAAACTCTGGTTTAATAGTTCTGGAAGCATTGGCACTTTTACAAGCTCCCCAGGTGATCCTAATGTTGAGAACACTGCCCGGAGCTGTGGTCTCGTTGAGGGCAAGGGAGCTGCCTTAGTGGTACACAGTAGGTGCTTAATAAAAAATGAAAAAGTGAATGAATCTCTGCCTTCCTTCTTGGGAAACTGGATCCTCCTTTTCCCTCGGCTCCTAGCTGCTGAAGATATTGAGATATTAAGTTTTTATATGTCCTTGTAATGGTACGTGGGTTGGTAAAAATACAAAGCATTTTTTGGGGGAGCAGGGTCTTTTTTCCCCTCAAGAGGGAAGCAGAGCTTGGAAACTTGGCGTCTTGAAGTATTTTGCTCTGCTTGGGGCAGAAGGAAGAGACCGCTGTTTTTGAAAGCTTAGGCTAGGCGCCCAGAGGCTACAAGGAGGATGGGGATGCTTGGGCGGCTGCAGGGTCAGGGGTGCTCTGACGTTTAGCGGCATCAACAGAAGCTAACACGCGTGCAGCACTTACTTGGCCCTAGGCACGGTACCCAGAGCTTTCTATGAACTCATCTATTCTTTGCTACAACCTGACCCTGTGAGCAAGACACAATTGCTATTATTTTCATTGTATCGATGAGCAAACAGAGGCATGGAGTGGGTAAGTGGGAGGCCCCCCAGTGGCAAGTGCTGGAAGAAAAGTTCCCGAAGACCTGGAAGGGCATGGGTTTGGGACAGTGGCTGGGGTGGTAGGGCCTCACCTCAGTTCCTTTGGTGTGGTAAGCACCCCAAAAGAGGTACACCAAGCATGGTTTTCTGAGAGGCTCCCACCTGGAGTACCTGGAGGTCCTAAGACCTTCAGACAACGGGCTCGTCGAGATTGTCCAGTGAGACCTGGCCACCAAAGGGCCTTCTGGAGATGTTCCGGATTTCTTATGAATTCCTGTTCTCTCTCCACCTACCCCCCTGAAGGATCTTCCCAACGAAAAGAATTTGGTAGGTGGAAGCTTAACTTGTATTTAATTTTATGTAATTATGTAAATAATATGCTTTATTAATAAATAATAAGCAAGATTATTTGTAATTGTAAATAATAAGCAAGAATAAAACCTGAACAATGTCTGGGAGCAGTTCAAGTTCTTTGACCAAGTTCAAGGTCACTCTGTCCCTAGGCTACCTCCTAGAGCATGTTCCCAGCCTCCATCCCTCTGTTCCCTAGCTGCTTTGACTTTCCCACCGGTCCCAGTATCCTGGCCCTAGCATGCTTCATGCCTCAGCCTGTCTGAATTGGGTTTGTTTAGGGAGATTAAGGACCAAACCTAGCTTAACTCAGGCTGGCACCAACTCGTTACTGCTCTGAGCTCCTAAGCTTCAAACCAGCCTGAACAAATTCCTGTAAGCCATGGTTAAAGGGTCACCCCCCTCCCCATAAAAATATTTCTGTCACACTTCTTGGCAGGTGTGCTAGGAAGAAATCTGAATTTGATTATTTATATCCATGTTTGGTTTTACTTAATAGGATTTAGAATGTTCTGAGGGAAAGGAGTGCTTTAAGAGAGTAGCAGGTGACTGGCCAAGGGAGGGGCCATGTTAAGGGACAAAGAGAGACAGCTCCTTCATTGCCTTTGACAGAATCTGAGGGATCTCAATGGAGCAGGCAACACACTGCAAGTTAAAATATTGCTACACCAAACTAAAAAGCTTCTGCACAGCAAAGGAAATCGTCCACAAAATGACAACTAGTCTACTGAATGGCAGAAAATATCTGCAAATCTTATCTGATAAGAAGCTATTATCCCAACATCTATAAAGAACTCATACAACTCAGTAGCCAAATACCAAGCAATGTGATTTAAAAAATGGGCAGAAGGCTGAATATTTTTTATTTTTTAATTTTTAAAAAAGATTTTATTTATTTATTTATTTGAGAGAAAGAGAGTGAGGAGAAGCAGAGGGAGAGGGACAAGCTGACTCCGCGTTGAGCACAGAGCCTGACACGGGGCTCAATCTCACGACCCCGAGACATCTGAGCCGAGATCAAGAGTTGGACACATAACTGAGTGAGCCACCCAGGTGCCCTCTGAATATTCAATTATTTTTTTTTTAAAAGAAGACAAACAGATGGCCAAGAGGCATAGGGAAAGATGCCTGGCATCACTCATCATCAGGGAAATGCAGATCAAGACCATGAAGAGATATCCCTTCAGACCTCTTAGAACGACTCTTATCAAAGACAAGAAACAGCAAGTGGTGGCGAGGATGTGGGGAAAAGGGAACCCTCGTACACTGTTGGTGGGAATGGAAATCGGTGCAGCCACTGTCGAAAAATGTATGCAGGGTCCTCAAAAATTTTTTTAAAGAATAGAAATACCATATAATCCAGTAATTCCACTTTTGGGTATTTAGCCAAAGAAAGTGAAAACACTAGCTTGAAAAGATATATCTACACTTCCATGTTCATTGAAGCATTACCTACAATAGCCAGGACATGGAAACAACCTAAGTGTCCCTTGACGGATGAATGGATTAAGAAATTGTGGTGTGTGTGTGTGTGTGTGTGTGTGTGTGTGTGTGTATTCTTATCTATCTATCTATCTATCTATCTATCTGTCTATCTATCATCTATAGGAATATTATTCAGCCATGAAAAAGAATAACATTTTACCATTTGTGACAACATGGATGGACCTTGAGTGCATTATGCTAAGTGCAATGAGTCATAGAGAAAGGCAAATACTGTATGATATCTCCTATACGTGGAATTAAAAAACAAAAAGCCAAGCTCATAGATACAGAGACGGATTGGTGGTTACCAGAGGTGGAGGGTGAGGGTAGGAGAGATAGGTGAACTGTTGTTTTTTTTTTTTAGTTTAAATAAATTGAATAATTTATAGAAAATAAATTCTATGACCCAGACTATGGATACACAAGAAAAAAAAAGGAAGTTTTGTAGGCAACTGGCAGTCTGTCTTCACACTAGGAAGTAACGGTAATAGGAAGTGTTGAGAATAATATGTATCATCATGTAGTAAGCACTGAAACCTTGTGTCAGGCACTGCACTGTTTCCCATGCACCCACGCTCATCTCCCCTATTGTATAGATAAGAAGGTTAAGGACCAGAGAGGTTATGCGATGTGCCTGAGACCACACAGGAGGGGCTGAGATAGGATGGAAGCCTGAGTCTGTCCTCAGCGCCCTGCTTTTAGCAGCTTTGCAGAAAGGCAGCTGCAAAGAAGCCAGAACAGGCTGTAGTCAGCGGTTCCAAGCTTGGATGCACATGAAAATCAACTGGGGAGCTTTTAAAACGGCACTGGTGCCCAGGCCCCACCCTGGAGAGGCCGATTTAATTGAATTGAGGTTCGGCCTGGGTATCAGTATGTTTTAAAGCTCCCCAGGTGAATCTGATGTGCACCAGGGATGGGAACTCCGGCTAGACGGTGTGGATGCGGGGTTAAGTCCTGAGGTGACCTAGACTGAGGTAAGACCCAGAGACAGGAGAGCCAGCAAGCATGGTGGGGGGAGTATGGGGGGCAGGGAGGGGGTGCTGGGAAAAGTGACTGGATCATGACTACTCTGTTCCCAGTTCTTTGTATTGCTAAGTGACTCTGCATTCAAGATAGACTTGGAGAGCTTTAAGCACCATGTTTCCTAGATAAAGCACCAAAAGAGAGAATCAGATCAAACTTCATTCATGTCCTCAGAAGTTGAGGCCCAGGTCAACCTGACTGCCACCCAACCCAAACTCCACTACCCAGCCCTCACTCTGTTCTGGAGCCAGGGTAACCCAGACCTTGGAGTTAACCCAGACCTGATTTTTAACCAAATTAATTATTTTTTAAATTGTGGTAAAATCTACATAACATAAAATTTACCATTTTAACCGTTAGTAAGCATTCGGGTCAGTAACATTAAGGACATCCACGTGGCTGTGAAGCCACCACAATCCTCTATTTATAGAGAGGTTTTCACCTTGCGAACTGAAACTCAGTACTGGTACACGATAACTGCCCATTCCTCCCTGCTCCCAGCCCCTGCTAACCACCGTTCTAGGTTTTCTATGAAATTTCTACAACCCAAACCTAGTTTTATGACTCATTAATTATAGCTATATCAGCTCAAATTCAAATAACAGTAGCTCTGTTTGCATGAGCAACGAATTGCACGGCAGCCATGTCAGTAGCTTCTGTAACATTCCTTATTATGTAGGTGTCCATAGTGTGGCAGGCACAGTTCTAGGTCCTTATACCGACAGACCACCTTGCCGAGGCTCTGTGGCAGTTAGATGGGGTCACACGACTGGGTCTGGCCAATGGAGAATGGGCAGAAGTGATGCATGTCATTTCCAGGCCCGGCCCGGAAACCTCTGCACGACATACCACGCTCTCTTCTCCTGCCACGGCAGCAGCATGTTTGAGGTGGTGGTGTCCGAAGATGGGGGGCGCCTGAATCCTTGAATCCCTGCTGGGAGCAGAGCTACCAAGAATCGGTGCCTAGCCCCCGTCAAACTGGCCTAAGAGCAAGAAATCAAATGGAGCCCTTGGGTATATTTGTTACTGCCGCAGAGCCCAGCCTCGCCTGACTAACCCACAGTGGTGAAGTCTCTTACGAAGACCTTCCAGCTCGTAGTCACCGCAGTCAGGGACTCAACCCTAGCTCTTCCTGATGCCAAATGTTGTGCTCTTCAGCATGACACTCTGCTGCTGTCGTGGTAGCCTATCTTGCTCCCAAACTATTTATTTAAGGTTAAACGTATGGTCTTAAAAAAAAAAAAAAAAGACAATGCTTGCTACAAAAGAAGTCAGGCATTTTAATGGTTTTCCACACCAACCAGCTTTTTCTACATCATGCCTCCCCTCAAAAGAGAAATTAAACAAACTTCTGCTGAGCTCCATCCGTCCAGTTGATAGAAATCCTAGCAGCCTCTGGTACTCACATCAGGGACTTAAACCTATTCTTCTTTAAGAGCCCCTTCTCCAGCAATTTATTTTCTGTCACTGCCTGTGTTTCTGCCTATGAAGGATGATATTTTGTTCACCTTTGGTGCCTTTACCCCATCGTATTCTGTAGTAAATGTCCCCAGACAATGCTTTGGCACTATCCATTAGGTAGGGCTGTCTCGACGGGCTGGCACCCAGCAAGCCTGCCTTTTCCTGTCTTTGGTCTAAACATGATGTCATTTCTTCTTAGCATATCACCCACCACTAGCTCCTGTTGAGTGAGTGTGTGTGTATTTAAAAAAAACAATGTTTCAACAGAGTGTTTCTTCTCTATTCTATATCCATACAACATGCGTCACCATACATAGACCTAGTCCGGTGCTCGATAACCCTTTTAAAACTTTGAAGAGGAAGGTATAGAAAAATCACCAAGAGCTAGCACGTAAACCTGGGAACTTAGAAAAGCAAAGTTGGATATACAACAGCAACAGTGTGAAGAAGAAAAATGCCAGGAAACTTTTCACATTATGGACTTAGGACAGCATGGGAGGTACTTTTTATGACCACCATTGAAATAGAGTAGGGTGGCCAGATTTAGCAAATAAAACACAAACATTTACTGTAGGCTTTTTAGATGTTCAGCACTGTGGTGTGTACATTCCACACTCACTTGCTGTGTGGCTTTGGGCAAGGCGTTCATCTCTCTGGGCCTCATTTTCCCCATCTGTAAAATGGAGCCAGTAACATCTACCTTTCTGGATTGTTAGAGGCATTAGCCAATGGTATGTGGAATATGTGTCCTTCCTTCATTCAAATCACTACTCCTGTGAGTGAAATATCGCTCCTCAGCAAATTCAGTCCTCTTGAAAGCATAGGGCAGCCCAAGGCACCAGGAGCCTTCCTGAGGAAATGAAGTAGGAGGTCGGGAAGGGCAAGGGGAAAATGGACTCCAAGGGAGATGCAGAAGGTCCAGAAGAAACCTCCCCTTTCCTTGAACTTTGCCTTGAGTGGGAGGAGCTGGGCTTCTGTTTTAGTGATAGGTCCCTACCGAGAAGGTACCTTCTGTTCCCTCTCCCCACACCATCCTCTCCTCTCTGATTTGTTGATGTCTGCATTTTCTCCCCTAGAGGTCCCAATCTCTCAAACCATTAGTTTCTTCAAATATTATTTGGACACCTACCACATATAATCCGGTAGCAGGTGGCAGGAGGTGGTGGGTGATACGCAGAGTTTTAATAAGACCAGAGTCTTAGCTAGAAAGAAAAGCTCTGATGGTAGAATTTTAGGAACAGAGAGAGGCCCTTCCGAAAGAAGATGGAGTTTTCCAGGGACTTTTGAAATTATGCTATATAATTCCTTTATTCAACTGGCATTGTTTGAGCATCTATAATGTCCTGGTCCATGTATAGGGATTGAAGAGAAAGACTGAAAAGACCCAGTTCCAGTCTTAGAATTTCTCATGGCCTGCTAAGCAAACTGTTAAAAACAGTACAATGAGGGATGGGATATAAGAGTAAGAACAGGATGTCATGGGAACACAGAGAAGGGTCAACCAGTTCAGACTCCTGGGGACCGGGGAAGAAAGGCTTCCCGGAGGAGGTAACTTTGACTTGGGTCTTGAAGGACAGGTGGATATTCAGGAGGGAGAAGAGACTAAGGAGAAAGACATTTCAGGCAGAAAATACAGAATATGCAAATATGTAAGACCCACTTGAAAATAATAGAACAACACCAAAAATAGTGGTAGCCAACATTTCCAGAATGTTTACTATAAGGTAAAGCACTTTGTATGTACGATCTCATTTAATCCTCAGAATAGCCGCCTTTGGAGATAGGTGTTACTCATTTTCCCATTCTGCAAATGAGGAAACTGAGTCATACGGAGTTTAAGTTAATTTGTCCAAATTTACACAGCCAGTTAGCACCTGAGCTTAAAACTGAAACTGACATTTCCAATTCCCAAAGCAAAACTCTTAAAGCCTCTTCCACACTTCCTCTGAATCTTAATTTGGAGTGTTGAAGCCAAGAGCCCAGCATTCCTTAGTCATCTGGGGACGTATTTGTTGTTTTCTCTTCGCTCTCCTGTGGGAATCTGGCCCAGTTTGAGATCCAGCAACTTGGGTGTGGATCCGGGTGCCTAGACTTCCTCGCTGCCCTCCCCCTGCCCAGAATTCCAGCCATCCATCTCCACAAAGCACCGAATCAGGGAGAGTTTCTGGGAAAAATGAAACTGATGGTCATTGTCACCCCTGGGTCTTTAATGAGACCGCAGATGTACTTGACCTGTCATGGCCTCCCCCTTTCCACCCCTGGCTCCCCAAGCGCTTAGCCATCGCAACTCACTCCCCAGCTGCTGGAGATGAGTGGCTGTTAGGAGTCACTGCAGTCTGTTAATTTGCTTTCCACTGTGGGTTGATTTGTCACTTGTTGACTTTCCTTATCTCATTTCCCTAGCTGCTCCATTTAGAAATAAATAATACAGTCAAGCTAAAAAAAAAAAAGAAAAGAAAAGAAGAAGAAAAAAAATGTGTTGGTCCTGTTGCTTTTGAATTCATTCCCTCCCCTGCTCCCTCTGTATCTGAGGGAGCCGCCCTTGCAGGCTGTTCTCCCCAGGTTCCAATGCAGTTGACATTGGTTGTCTTTGGCCAGTGGGAGGCAGTGGTGGGAGTGGGGAGGGTGGAAAGAAGGCCGAAGCCAGGACACTTCTTACTCCTCTCTGCCCCCAGTGATCCTAGCAGTAACTGCCTCTTCTCCATGACCTCGTTCTCCAGGGATCTACATGGTCCTGTTGGGGAACCCTGGCTTTGGTGACATCACTTTTCCCCTTTGTTTCTCTCACCTAGGGGGTGACTCACCATCCCAGGCTTTGCTTCTCAGCTCTCTCATCAACTGGGTAAACAATCCCCTTTATTAAATTCCTTCTGTTTCAAATACTTAGAGTGGCTTCTGTTTACCTGGCTGGAGCCTGACTGACACAGAAAAGGAAGCCAATTTGCTAAGTGATGACATCTGGGACCCAGGTCAATCTACACACTATTAGCAATCCAATCTGGTATGGTTTGGTTTCATTCAACTCAACTCAATTTCAGTAAATTCAAATCAACAAATATTTATTAAGCACCTACTTTGAGAAAGGCATTGTACATACTAGGTAATTGGGATACAAAACAAAGAAATAATAATCATAATAAAAACCCTGCCCTCAAGGAGTTGATGGTCTAATGTAATAAACAGGCAAGAGAACTAAGAGTTAAGGTATTCTATGTAGTGAATTGCAATAAAGTGCTTTATTAGGCAAGCCCTGGGGAGAGGAACTTCATTAGATGAGAGTTGAGAGAAGTTTCCCAAGGAAGCCATACTGAAATAGAAAGATATGGAATAAAGGCTACCAGGCAAGGAGAACGACCCCATAATATAAGTGAGTAGATGGACAATGAGGAGGTTTGAGAAATCTAATTTCCAGAAAACATAACATGACAGTAAAAATCCAGCCTCTAAAATCAGTCCAGACAAATGGATGAATAGAACAGAAGATTGATCCCAGAAATAAACTCTAGGATAAGATTTTTACTTGATAAACATAATAAAAGAGTAAATAAAAAATAGCTATAAGAAATGGTATTTAATTATCAAGGGAAAATGTAGATTTCACCCCATGCTTTTGACCAGATTTACTGACTGGAGAATTAATCTCTCCCCTCACCCCCAAGAAGCCAGAAAGTCTAGAAGACACAATAAGTTAAAGTTGCTAGGATTTGGGGATGGAAATGGACTTTCTAAAGCATGAAACATATGATGAAAGGAGAGACGCCATTGCACAAGTTAAATTCCATATGCAATATTAAAATTAACCTGAAAGGAACAAGCATTGAAAGTTTGCAAAAAGAAATATGACAAAGGATTTGTATTCTTAATATACAAAGAGCTTTTACAAACAAATGTGAGATGGCCAACAGTCCAGTGGAGATGAGCTAATGACAAAATGTACAACTCATAAAATAGATGGGAAAATTTCAGGGCGCCTGGGTGGCACAGCGGTTAAGCGCCTGCCTTCAGCTCAGGGCGTGATCCCAGCATTATGGGATCGAGCCCCACATCAGGCTCCTATGCTATGAGCCTGCTTCTTCCTCTCCCACTCCCCCTGCTTGTGTTCCCTCCCTCGCTGGCTGTCTCTATCTCTGTCAAATAAATAAATAAAATCTTTAAAAAAAATAGATGGGAAAATTTCAATCCACTTGTAATTAAAGATAGCAAAATAAAACAATAAGATTTTTTCCCCAGTCACATTGGCAACTTGTGTTTTGTTTTCTAAATAAAAATGTGGCTGAGTGTGGTGTGAAAAGGGATCTCTCATCATTGCTGGTCAGAGGGTGAATTATTACATTTCTGGAAAACAATTTTGTGGCATGTATCAAGGGTTTTAAAAATGTGCATGATTTGTGTTCATATTTCAAAATCTATCCAAAGCAAATAAACAGAGATGCCGCTATTTTGGTATTACTTACAATGAAAAATTGAAAATAACCTGTCTTAGCTTTACTGTGTAACATAATCACAGCATCTCAGCCATGCAACGATTATGATACAATGCGATAAAAGCTCTTAATCACAATGTTAAGTGCAAAGAAAAGCAAGAAACCAGACCAAAAAGGGGCCAGTATTCCTGGAGGTAGGTGTCAGGGAAGTCCTTAAGAGATATTTAAATTGGCGATATTTAAATTGGGTCCTGAAAGACGAATAGGAGTTTACCAGGGAGAGCAGAGAAAGGTCCAGGCAGAAAGATGTGTAAATGTAGGGAAGCCTGAAGGAGTACATTTAAGGAATAGAAAGGAGTTTGATGGGGCAAGAGCTTAGATGTTCTCGTTGGGGTAGGAAGAAAAGGTGAAAGGGGAGAAATCTGTTGGAGTCAGAAGGGTTTCAGTGCCGTCCTGAGAATCAGGCAGTGGACAGTTTGGATTTGCAAGCAGAATTGTGGAAGCATTCGTTCTATTTCAGGAAGTTCACAAGGAGAGAGACCCGCCAAGACTTGCTGAGGTTTGACCCAAGGCAAAGGTGGGGGAAGGATTAGAGAGGATGAAGGAGTGGGACTGCCGAGGCCAGGATAGCCAAAGATACAATTCCCGAATTTGAAATTTTTTGAGACAAATGGGAACAAATAATTTGAATATCCTTGACACTTGCACTCAAGAATGTGAGGGGTACTGAAGAGGAAGGCAGTAAAAACAGATATTGGGGAAGTAATGGACGCAAACAATAGAAATTCCAGAAGAATACCTTCACATCTGGTGTCCGCCTTATCCAACGAAAACAAAACCTCTCGTCCTCCCTGGAAGGCGTCTGGGCAGCTCAGTCCGCTCCCGAGACACTGAGTTTGGGGTACCGACCTCATTCTAGACTTTTCCCTTTCCGTTTCCGCCATAGTGACAGCGGGAAAAAATGAAAGTTCATGAACTACCACCTTTGAATCTGCTACAGATGAGAGAGAGCAGTTGGTGGTCAAACTCAAAATATGGAGTTCCTGTGAACATGTACAATAGTCCCTCCCTGAATTTGGACAACGGAAATTGGTTGTGCGAGGCACACATGAGCACCACTCTACCCTAAGCACCCTGCATCCATTTTTGCCTTCCTTTAATGAGCGGCCATTTGCAAAGCTGATCTGAATGCCCATGAAAACATATATTCCATATATTACTGTGACATTCTTTATATAATCAGAAGAAAGGAGGGGGTTGGGGGTTGGCTTGTAGGGCGGCAAGCTGTGTCCGGTAATAAGGCCCTCGGTTTATAGGTTAATTTTTCCATCAGCTGAAGAGGCTGCCTTCTCGGGCATGTCGGAGAGGAGAATTTATTACCCAAGGCACTGCTGTCATTTGGAATGCAGGTAAATAACTGCATTGCAAATGTGGTGTGAAGGGGACACGCTTCTGCTCAAAGTGGGCAGGCAGAGGGGTGTTAAGGAGAGCTCAAGGCCTAGGAGACAGAGTGGGGGGAAAGACCACGCAGCCTGTGTATTTGGACTTTTGCCATTTGGGGACCCTGTCACGGTCCCCTGGGGAGTCCATATATGCAGCCCTGGTTAAGCCCAGAAAAGAGAGCTGATTGCACATTTTGGAGCCTGTGTCCAAACAGCACTGTCATTATTACCGAAGGCTTTAAATAAGCAGTAGCCCGGTGACAAAGGGATTTAAAATGCCAAGAGTGTGATTGTTTAGTAAAAGCTGGCAATTAACCTCCATGACCCCTATTATCCACTGGTTTTCTCAGAATTAGGTGCCAAGCCCAGATGCAGTTTCGACCCTACATTATAGGCTCACGGTCTATAGCGACAATTCACATTCTAGGCCCAAGGCCCCCGGGGGGTAAAGCTTGAAAAGTGTCTTTTTCTAACTTGTGCTCCACGTCCTCCCCTAAATACCCATGTTTGGGGGACCTCTCCCTACAGCTTCATCTTGTGGGCTCCCCATAATTGTTTAGGGTAAAGCCAAACTCTTGCAATGATACAGGGCCTCACAAGTTTACTCTGTCTCACGTAACACTTTAGTTGAGGAAGACGGTCCAGGTTGGGTGGATGCTGTGGTCTGTTGAGACCTGGTCTTTGGGACCCAGTCATCTCTTTAAGATCAGCAGTCAGGGGCCAGACAATAAATATTATCAGCTTGTTGTCCACATGGCCTGTGTTGTGACTTGTCAGCTCTGACATTGTCGCACTGAAGCAGCTAGAGACTATATTCAAACAAACGGACCTGGTTGAGTGCCAATAAAACTGTTTACAAAAACAGGTGGTGGTGGGATTTGGCCTGTGGGCCATACACGGTTTTGCTCCCTCTGAGCTCAACCAGTGGTGTCCAGTGGAAAAACAAAGGGAGCCACATGTATAATTTTTAATTTAGTAGCGACATTTTAAAAAGTACAATCAAACAGGCAAAATTAACTTTAATATTATATTGAATTTAACTCATGCGTGGAAGTTTATCAACATGTGACCAAAATAAATAAGTATTAATGAGATATTTTACATTCGCTTTTTGGTATGAAGTCTTCGGTATCCAGCGTATCTTACGAACTTACAGAGATCTCAATTTGGAGGAGCCACATTTCAAGAGCTTGGTAGCCCATGTGGCTCATGGTTCTCATATTAGTGAAGCCCTAGAGGGCTGCTCTTGTCTGCCTGGTTGAAGCTGGCTCATTGGCACCATTTTTGCATTCCAGCTCATGGGAAGAGGCAAGGGGAACACACGCCTGGTTGTAGAGTCAAAACTCCAAACTGCATGTCACTATCTTCGACTAATATTGGTAAGAATCCAGTCATGTGGACACATCGTGCTGGAAAGAAGTGTGGGAAATGTAGTCTGTCGCTGTAGTCTGTGGCCATGTAGCCAGCTAACTCTTGACAGGGGCAGTTCTATCACTAAGACGAAGAAGGGGAGACAAGGTATTGGTAGACAGCAAGTTTTGCCGTACCATCTAAGTTGTATTTAATTGTTCAACAGTCTTCTCTCTGATTCTGAAATCATACTCTGCTCTAGGTTGGTCCCAAAAGTCAATCTGTTAGGATGGGAGGGAGAGGGGGTTCCTGTTTGAGATCCCCACCCATCCCTCTGTCTTTCTTCTGAGCCCTTCTCCATCTCCTACACCAACACTCCCCCTGTATTTCTCCACCAGCTTCCTTAACAAACTACCACAAACATGGCGGCTTAAACAACACAAGGTTGTTCTCTCACAGCTTTTGAAGACAGAAATCTAAAAGCAAGATGCTGGCAGGGCCACCCTCCCTCCAAAGTCCTGGGTTGGGGAGAATCCTTCTTGCCTCTTCTAGCTTCTGGCCGACCTCCTGGACTTCCTTGGCTTGTAGACCCATCTCTCCAATCTCTGCCTCTGTCTTGACATCACCTTCCCCTCTGTATCTCTCTGTTTCTCTCCTTTTCTTATAAAGACACCATTCATTGGTTTTAGGTCCCACCCCAAATTCAGGACATTTTTAAATGATGCCTGCAAAGACCCTATTAACAAATAAAGTCATATTCTGACATTCCAGGTGGATGTAATTTTGAGGAGACTTTTCAAGCCACTATCCCACCTTGCTAGAACTCTGAATCATGCCAGAAGCTTTCCAAGTACCTTCCTCCATCATGGCCCTGAATTTCTGCTGCTCAAAGCCCCTTGCATGGACAAAGGTCAGTGCTGGAGAAGAGCCCAGGGAGCTTTTTGAGGACCTTGCAAATGGCAGGAGGATCCAGCAAAGACTGAAGAAGGATGTGCAGAGTAGAAGGCCCTTCGGCCCTAGAGGCAGCAGGAGGAAGTGGGGAAGGGAAGGCAGAAGCAAAACTGCCTCTCTGCGCACCTCCACTAGGAACACGTAAGCGTACCCGTCATGCCCCTGGGGTGGAGAGAACATAAAACCCCGTATCCTGAGATAAAATAACAACAACAAAACTAAACAAAAGAACGGGATCACCCTGCCTAGTTCTAGTACCTAAAATAAATGAATCCTAACATTTCCCGGCCGTTGCTGACTACCCAGCAAAATGTCTTTCTCCCGGACTTGTGCAATGCTGACTTCCACAGATGCGAAGACGGTAGCCCTGTCTGAAAACTGCTCTAATTCCACCACGAATGGATGAGTGCAAAGTTGGCAACCTTGGTAGTTTTGCAGGTTTTTTCTTTTAAATACCTGTTGTGTTTTTTATTTTCTGGCTTTTTCAAAAAATTCTTTCTTGTTCTTGCCTTGAGTCTTGCATCCTGAGGTTCTGAGCTGTCGACTGGTGAAAATGGTGATGCTGCCCAGGATGAGCCCTGCCCCTCGCTCAGCACGTCCTGTTGATTTTGCCTCTTGTGTCTTCATTTTGTCTACTTCTCTCCACCTCCACTCTACCGTCCTTGCTCAAGTATCACCTGGACTATTGCAACAATGCTAAGTGGCCAACCTGAAGCTTCTTGCCTCCCTATAGTCACAAATATATAATCATATATATATGTATAATCACATATATATCACTGAATATATACCAAACACTGTTCTAAAAAGTTTTATATACACCAATATTAATTAATGTAATCCTCTTGTTAATATCCTCATATTTCACATGAGCAAACAGAGAGATTAAGTAACACAGCTAATAATTGGTAAAGTAAGGACTTTACACAAGGAGTTGGGCTCCAGAGACCACGCTCTTACCTACTGCTCTGGACAATGGCCTAGTGGCCTTTGAAATCCTCCACAATGTGCCTACCACCTCAGCAGCCTCCTCACGCCCTGTATTCCAGTGGTACTGGCCCGCTTCCACTTCCTGTACCCCTTCTGTTGTCACCCCAGGGCCTTTGCACACACTCTGCGCATGCTCTTCCTTCCCCTTTTAGCGGAGGTAACCCCTCCTCACTTCCTGGACCTCGGTTGAGGAATGCCATGCATGATCTCCTCCAGTAGATCAAATCCCCTCAGAGAGGCTTCCAGAGCACTGAGAGCCTCCCCCGCACAGCACATACCCCACTTGTGCCTCTCATCGGTTTGGGTGATTACTTGCTAATGCCCCTGCCAACATCTTCCCACTCCTCCAACCCACATGGAAGCTCCATGAGGACAGAGTTCTGCTCTCCATTTTCCCTCCAGGGCCCAGCATGGGCTCTGGCTCACAAAATTAGAAAAAACTAACAAGAGACACAGAGGACTGAAAATGTGATTTTGTTGTACAGTGTGGTGCTGATTATGGCTCTTGGTCATTGGCCCTGATGCATACAGCAGGTGGTCATGGAGGGAGCCTGGGTCTTGGCTCCAGAGAGGCTGTGATTCGAAGCCCTTCCTTGGGGCTGATATTCTGCCACATTTCTGTGGATTTCAAATGTTCTTTTTTTCCTTCAAATTTTAATGTTTTTGAAAGCACAATTGATCTTACAACCGAGCTATACACTTAATGAAGTGTATTTTTTGTTGGTCCCCGTGAAGCAGTTATGAAATCAATGGTGAGTCCCACAGTCAATGGCATTTTAGAATTGAGGTAATTCCATTTGTGGCCTTGGGTGAAGTCTTTGCTTTTCTGAGACCTAATTTCCTTATCTATAAAAGGGCAGAGTTGTCGTAAATATTGGAGATGTATATAATGGCCTCTGCACAGTGACTTGTGGCTTTAATTCATCAATAGAAAGTCTATTATGAGTTTCATAAAATACGTGTCAGATGAGTGTTTTGCGAGAATAATCCATATCCTTGTATGGTCAGTGACACATTTGGCTACTCTCAATTTTAAAAAGGAAAGAGAAGATTTTAGGGGCGCTTTCTTCTTTACATTTTAATTAATGGTGCACAAAACCCTTTCCTAGTGTCTTCATGTTGTGAGACAAGCCCTCACCAGTACAGCCACGGGGAGAGAGGCGCTGTCGAACCGGTCACTAGGGTGCACTCTTAAAGCTCCCTTGTTCCTCTGCTTTCTGAAGACTCTCCAAGTAGTCTGCATAGGACTTCACTTCACCCTTACATTAAAAATCATATGGAATTGGACTCATCTACAAAGCACATTGCTCTCACTCTCTCTTGCTCTCTCTCTCTTTTTTTTTTTTTAAACTCAGGGCAATTACTTGTTCTATTTCTACATCTAATGCTCTTTTCCAGTTTATTCTTGGTGGGCATTAGTCAGTGCCGCTATATTTTTGGAAAGGATTCTATTTGCTCTGAACCGGAAACTGGAGTATAATCTCAGTTAGTCATCTAAAGTCTTCATCTGCGTCACTGTTTGTTGTTCATTGACGTGAACCAGGACACGGACGATGACATAAAGGAAGCCTTCAGATGATCCCGTGGAAAATTATGCCTTTAGGAAGGACCTCCCTGTACCCTAAAAAATAATCACCAGACCAATAGCTGTCTTCACCATATTTAACTTAGCCGACAAATGAGGACTAAGAATAAATGAGGAAACATATATTGGGATTAAAAACAGAAAAAGCAACTGCTGATTGAGGGCAGAGAAGGCGTATAAAGTGGACTAAGCACATTTTTCAAGAAAAGAGACTCAAATCCATTTGCCGCTGATTGGTGGGGTCAACCATAGCGGAAGACAGACTTCAACGCATACCTTCTCCATTGACCAGCTTTTGGGATGTCGGCAAATCATTTTTCGTCTCTATGCTGCTATGATAATGTTTTCCATTATTTGTCATTCCATTATTCCTCAACTCTTTTAAGAGTTGATTTAATGTTTGGAAACAGCAAAAAAACATTGAGAGCTAAGTTGGGTGAATAAAGTTGATGATAAAGTAATGAGTGTGTGTGAGTGTGTGTGCACGTACGTGTGTGTGTGTGTGTGTATGAGATCTTCTAAACTGACCATAAAGCAATGAAACTGGTCGTTAGTGCGTTAAACAGTGCCCCCTCCCCCACAGAAAAAGTCCATGTCTATGTCCTATTCTGAGGAATCTGTAGATGTGAGTTTATTTAGGAAAAGGGTCTTTGTAGAGGTAATTGAGGACCTTGAGATGAGGTCATGTTTTATTATTTGGGTGGGCTTCGAATCTAATGCCAGGTGTCTTCTAAGAAAGAGACAGGGGGAGACAAGAGACAGCCAAGAGAATGGCACGGGAAGACAGAGGCAGAGATGGGAGTGAAGCAGCCATGAGTGCAGGAACAAGTAGCCAGAAGGAGTTGGGGCAGACAACAAAGGGTTTTCTGGGAGCCTTCGGAGAGAGTACAGCCCTGCCGACACCTTGACTGCCCGTTTCTGGTCTATAGAACTAAGAGAATAAACTTACTTTGTTTTAAGCCGCCATGTTTGTGATAATTTGTTATGGCTGCTCCAGAAAGTTAATACACTGGTTTATTTTTTTGGCTTGAAAATGTGGCTTTGAGACAATTCTCAAAGAGAAAGGAATTTCAGAACTAATCTGAGTAGTGATATTATCATTAGAATAAGTATCTGGGGGCGCCTGGGTGGCACAGTGGTTAAGCGTCTGCCTTCGGCACAGGGCGTGATCCCGGCGTTATGGGATCGAGCCCCACATCAGGCTCCCCTGCTATGAGCCTGCTTCTTCCTCTCCCTCCCCCTGCTTGTGTTCCCTCTCTCGCTGGCTGTCTCTATCTCTGTCGAATAAATAAAAATAAAATCTTTAAAAAAAAAAAAAGAATAAGTATCTGTTTTCCTCTAAAGTCTACTTAAAATAATTTCTCCCCATCTCTATCAGTCAGGGTCCAAATAGAAACCACGGTGGGTATTTCTAGAGAGTGAATTTCTGCAGGAATTTGTTATTCCACTGATGAGAGAAGCCATAAGGAGACAGAGAGGTAACCGAGATTCGCAGCAGCGGGAAGCCACGACTGCCCCTAGGGAAGAGGTGCTGGTCGGAGGTCAGGGTCACCCACAAGAAGCGGGAACCATGGTGGGCTTATGGAGTGGGAGATGCTACCTGAGGCGGAGGGCGGGGGGAAATGCCTCAGCGTCTCCTTTCCCGTCCCCTACCATTCTCCTCGGTCCCTCCCATCAGCTGAGCTCAGCCAGCAGCTCCCTCACAGGCAAACCTAAGAAACCACCTCCAGGGGACAGAGAGGGGAAGCACAAGGAATGGATGGAGAACTTGGCTGCCCAGGACCTGGAGCCTGTCATGGGGACACATTTCAGGCAAAATGCTCTAGAAGGTCAGATGGCATTCTACTTTTTTCCTAGAAGATTTAGAATCATTCCCCTGTGTGTGTGTGTGTATATGTATTTTATTTATATATAAAATATTTATTTATATATTTTATTTATATATAAATATATATAAAATATCTATTTTATTTATACATAAATATAATGTATGTATTTTATTTATACATAAATATATAAGAATCTAATTTATACATAAATATATAAAATACATTATATTTATATGTAAGTATATATAATTACTTTTTATTTATATATAAATATATATATAAATATATATATATTTATATATAAATATATATATAAATATATATATATATTTATATATAAAAATATATATATATATTTTATTCTTCCCTCTGTGACAGACAGGATAACAGTCGCCCAAAGATGTCCACATGCTAATTTCTGGAAACTGTGAATATATTACCTTATTTGACAAATGTGACTTTCTAGACATGGTTAAGTTATCCTGGATTATCCAGCGTAATTATAGGGGGCCTTCTAAGCGGGTGGGAGGAAGGTCAGAGATTCGGAAGAAGATGTGATGGTGAAGGCAGAGGCTGGAGCTGTGGCTTTGCAGATGGAGGAAGTGGCCACGAGCCACAGAATGCAGGCAGCTTCTAGAAGCTGGAAAAGGCAGGGGAAGGATCCTCCCCTAGAGCTTCCAGCAGGGAATGGGGCCCTGCCAGCACCTCAACATTGGTTCCGCCAGACTGATTTGTAACATACTCCAACACTGTAACGTACTCAGTTTATATTGTTGGAAGCCACTAAGTTCGTGGTCATTTCTTACCGAAGCAATAAAAAACATTAGTTTTTTACCTTCTACTGCAAATCGCAAAATAAAACATCCAACAAGATTAAATCTCCAACTGACACAATGTGCAAACAGCACAAATGGGAAACTGTGCTCTTTCCTTCCCACTCATTTCTCAATACACCTCTCTGCCATGGAAGCTCCGGGAAAGTCGGAGGCCAAGCAAATAATGGCGGTGACTTCGTGCGATCCTAAGCGTTACAAGCCACACTGTTTGCAGTGGATGATGTTACAGCTATCTCATGTTAGAGTTTGACATGCATCTACAAATAGTATGCAGTCGAATGCCCCTAGTCAACAGGCAATCCCATTGCATTCTGACAGATGCCCCTTGTCGACCCTTTGGCATAATTGCTTTACTTTGGTGGGTGGTTAACATTACTTTTTTGGTGGTATTTATTGAAGCTATAAAATGTTTTATGCTATTACTGGAGTGTCTTCATTAAATGAAACAAGCTTGATTCAGATAGATTAAGTGGGAAAGCATATTTAATAAAATAATAGTTCATGTGTTTGCAAGGGCTTTTAAATCTAATTAATGGCAGGGCTCATGGCATCGACATTCCTTTCTTCTTTCTCTATGCAAGGCGGGGGAAAGAAGAGAAAAACAAAGGCCAAAAATAAAGAGACAGATTCTTTTGAAAATAAAGGATAGGACTACGACCCAGCAATTGCACTACTAGGTATTTACCCAAAAGAAGTAATCCGAAGGGTACACCTTCACCCCAATGTTTATAGCAACAATGTCCACGATAGCCAAACTATGGGAAGAGCCCAGATGTCCATCAACAGATGAACAGATAAAGAAGATGTGGTTCATATATACAATGGAATATTACTCAGCCATCAAAAAATGAAATCCTACCATTTGCAGACATGGATGGAACTAGACGGTATTATGCTAAGTGAAATGAGTAAATCAAAGAAGCCAATTTATCATATATTCACTCATATGTGGAACTTAAGACACAAAACAGGAACATAGGGGAAAGAAGAGACAAATAAAATAAGATGAAATCAGAGAGGGAGATAAACCATAAGAGACTCTTCACTCTAGGAAACAAACTGAGGGCTGCTGGAGGGGGAGGGGTTGGGGTAACTGGGTGATGGACACTAAGGAGGGCACGTGATGTAATGAGCACTGGGTGTTGTACGCAACTGATGAATCACTGACCTCTACCTCTGCAACTAATAATACACCTTACGTTAATTAACTGAATTTAAATAAAATTTAATTTAATTTAAAAAAAGAAAATGAGGGATAGCAGACTACTAATAACCACAGCAATAGGAGTAATGCTATATGACTTAACTCTGTAGAATCTATGCTACGAGGAGGACTGTACATACCCTTTTCTTTTGGTTCTCATGACCTCATGAAAGAAGTATGATTAACCACATTTTGCAGCTGAAGCAGCTGAGTCTCGGTTCATCCAGGTGGTTAGCATCTGAACTGGAACTCTGGAATCAAACTTTTTCAGTGCTATATTTGGATTTTGGGGGAGTTTTTTTGCTTTTTTTTTTNTTTTTTTTTTTTTTTTTTTTTTTTTTTTTTTTTTTTTTGCTTTTCAGCTTGGCTTTCTGTCATTTGGAAAAGGGAGAACACCTTCACTCAACACAAATTTATACATGGCATGCATTTGTTAAATATTTATCAGATTCCTGTATGAATAAATGAATGAAAATTTCCACCCAGCTACTGCACACCTCCAGCAAGTTACCCGCTAATTCTACGCCGGAGCAATGTGATGCAAAGGCAGAACCGCTTCTGGTTTGGAAAAGAGTGAATGACTTGAGTTCATTCATTTGCTCATTCATTCATTTCCTCATTGAACAGACATCGCTGAGGATTTACCATGAGCCAGGTACTGCTGGACCACGGGAGTTTAGGGTAAGAAAGACACAGTTCTGGGGCACCTGGGTGGCTCAGTCTGTTGAACGTCCGACTCTTAATGTGGGCTCAGGTCATGATCTCAGAGTCGTGACAGGGAGCCGCATGTCGGTCTCCACGCTCCGACAAGAGCATGTTTGAGAGTGTGTCCCCCTCCTCTGCCCCTCCCGCTGCTCACACGCACACACTCTCTCCATAGAGCCAGGAACTTCAACCCACCCTGATGACTGGGACAACGCCATAGACTCACAAAGCCTAGACCTGAACAGGACCCCGGAGAGCATCTTCCAGTGAAAGAGCATTCAGCTGACCAGCGGGGCTGTAGTTAAGGGTCAGGTGGGCTTGGGTTTGATCCTGGGTCTGCTGCTTACTAGTTAGACCTCACTTGCTGCCCTTGCTCACTTGGGGAGATTAGTATATACCCTAGAGCGTTGACATGAAGTTCAGAAATGACATAAGATGCTTGGACATAAGATGACATAGAGTGCTTGGCTGAGGATCTGTCCATAGGAAGCCCTCGGTTAAGGTTGAAATGTATGTCACTCTCTCTACCAAGCTTTGGACTCACTTGGACTGCCTCCTGCCATTCGTGAATGTTTCTGTTTGTGTGTCATTTCTACTCGTCTATATTGCACGTGCTTTCAAGATTGGTGAGACAAGCTGTGAATATAAAATGCTAGGACTGCATATTTTTCATAACTCTTCAAAGGACAGGTTCCAATAAATAAATAAATAAATAAATAAATAAATAAATAAATAAATAAAAGTACAGCTTCCAGATCGCAAAACTCCTGGTACCATGACTTGTCGGAGTCCCCGTCACATCTTCCAGAGACCTTTCTCCAGGCTGCTCCCCTTCTTGCTTGCTGTGTACAGTCTATTCTTTACATGACGGATCTTGTCATCCCCCTGCCTTCCAGAGGCTTCCCATTGCACTTAAAATGAACCTGAGCTTCCTACCATAACTCGGGAGGCCTCCACTGGCTTTCCTGACCTCAAACTTGCCCCTTTCCTCATTGATCTGCCTGTGCTAGCCTCCTCAACCTTCTTCCTGCTCCTTGAACACAGGAAGGCCTTTTGCCTTCTCTCCCTTCCACATACATAGTAGGACCTTCCCAGGTTCCCTCAACCCGCCCTGCCTTATTAGATGCCACCTCCTTAAAGGCAGTGCTCTGTCCCTGCTGTCCAAGCCTTTGCCCGCTTGCATTCCCTTCATGATACCGACCGCCGGGCGTTTACTTGTTTATCATCTGTCTCCCACACTTAGAGAAGTTCTAAGAACACGGACTGCTTCACTCACTTCTGCATTCCCACGGCCTAGGACAGAGCCTGCCCCATGTCAGGTGTTCCATATCCTTCACGACAGTGTGGGCATTTTTTTCGATTCAAGGAAACCCACTTCTATACTTCAATAACAAATTATGAATATCTCATTTTTTATTGTGCATACTTGAATGATAACTGTTTAACAACGACACCAAAAAACCATTAGATACTTACTATTTTCCCATCCCATAGACCTGTGGACTGCACAGGACAGCGTAGCCAGAAGACAGGTGTTTATGTCCCACACCCCCAAAACACCAGTGAGGAAAACCTCCTTAAGCCCCGTGATTGCCTGTGAAAAGCCCAGACAGACCAAAGGAGGAAGAACGCCAGTGCCAAGGAAATTAAATCCGCAGCCAAAAAGTGTAGGCTCTGTAACTCTGCAAAGAGGTGCAGTACGTGTAACGTACAACTCACACAAGGATGTGGTTAGAGGTCTTCAGATCTGCCCCCGTGTTCTCCGGCACTTAAAGAAAGAGATTTGAAAGTAGAGTAGCCTGGGTGGCAAGTCTTAACACTGATGGGTTGTTTTGGAAACAGATGCATTGGAACTTTGATCCAGTGGCTGATATAGAAGGATGGAATGAGGCAGTGCCGATCTCAGTGTGCAAACTGTTCTTGGGTGACGGAAACATCTTATTTTTATGTATAAAGCACAGATATGCAGACAGATTTCACAGGGAGGGGAGGCAGTTAGGAAGAAAAATAAACGTTATCTACATGCAATTCACCAAACCACCACTGTGAGGTTGGGACTGGGACCACTTAATAGACAAGGAAACGGATTCTCACGTAGAGTGAGGGGAGCACTCAAGCTCACCCAACTGTAAGTGGGGAGCAGGGACTGGAAGTTCCAAAGTGCCATGTTGTTCCAGAAAAACATATTTCTCATGAAACCCCTAGAAGGTGTTTAGGTTCACTCAGCGCTGCTGGAATTCTCTGTTAACAGAGCAGTAAATAAAATTGGGAGCTGGATGTCCTTCCAAGTTCCCGCCAGGAAGCTTTCTGACGTCTCAAGGGTTCCAGAGCTCCTGCATTGGACACATGTTTGTCCGCACATCTGAGACCTCCCAAATATGTCGTTAGTGTCCCATGTCTCCTTATGAGAACACAAGGTGGTGGGGCCTGGAGGAATTACACAGACATTAACAAAGCACTGGGGGAGAGCTAAAGGAAAACAAGAAAGAAATGCAAAATGAAAAACCATCGGGCTCTCTAAATGTAGATCTTTGGGCCCATAAAGGACAGTGAAGCAAACCTCTGTCCCCTATGGGCTGCATGACCTGGGCAAGTTGCTTAACCTCTCTGAGCCTTGGTTTCCCCATCCGGGAGAAGGGTGTGAGGGTTAATGAGATATCCTATGACAATGGATCTCCCAGGCTCTGCTAGGGAAGGGGCTCGTGTCTCTGTGCCTGGCCTGCTATACTCTAAGATGAACGGGTTCCTTTCCCTGCGCGTCCTTCCACTTCCTTCCAATGTTCGTTATGTCCTAAACGATTCATCAAGCGGGCAGAACAAAGCTCGCTGAGGCCCAGTGTAGGTTTTCAAATGGATCCGTTTTCTGTGGGCATCCTAAGGAGCCATCAGCAACCACAAAACTACAAGCTGGGCAAAGAGCAAATCCAGGCCGAATGGTAAAATCATGTAAAACCTCAAATTATTTTCAATGCTCTTGAATACTTTAAGAGCCTCTATTTATATACAATTGACATAATAATTCCTAATTACTTTTCCCCACTCATTAAAGCACATCTCTTAAGAGCCTTTACTCAGCCTCCCTATTTTAAGGCTAGTTCTTTTCATTCCATGTACATGAATGTAGTTAATTTCCGTTTTTCTGATGCACAGGAAGTAAACCTCCCCTCCCCCCGCCCCGCCCCACGTTAACACTTTGCGCTTTGATGTCCTCATTCTGCAGCCAGATTTGCCATTTTGTTCCTTTCCTCCTTTGTCTGGTGGGTATGTGTCTGCACTTAGGAGACAGTGGGGACTGTTAGAAATGCCACCCCCGTTGGAGTCAGAAAGAAAGGGGTGAATCCTAGCGCTGCGTCTTCCTGGCTGGGTGAACTTGGGAATGTTACTCGAGTTCTCTAAGCCTGTCTCCTTATCTGTGGGATAAACTGGTGACTCCTGAGTGTGAATTCATGAGATCTAGTTGGCTGTGATAGTTAGCATTCTTCAGAGCAGGTGGCAGAAAACTCAACTCAAATTGCCAAAAACAGAATTATATAATTTATTGGCTCATGGAACAATGAGAAAAAAAATCCAGAAGTAATGAATGTCAGAGGTTCAGCCGGCAATGTCAGTAAGGACATTCCTCATGTCCGCAGGGCGATAGAAAGGAGGCCATGACCACCGATCGCACTTGCCTTCAGGACTGAAGACCCACTGTGTGCCTGAACTCTGCAAATATCAAAGGAAAATGATGCTTTTGATACTTAATTCAGTTATTGCAAAACTTGTAAGTGTGCTTTATAAAATATGGATACGTGCATCTACTTTCCACTGGAAACCTTACGAATTCTAAATAGAGATAAAATATTTCTGATGAAAATTTAGTGCTATAAGGATAAACTATTTGAAGTATAAAATACACACACACACAAACACACACATATATATGTAAAGTTCATCATTGAATTCCAAAGTCTGAGAATGAAGAAAAATGAAAATATCTCAGTGATTTTTATTTTAATTACATGATGCAACGATAATGTTAAATGTCTTGATGTTATGAATTGAACTGTGTCCCCCAAAATTCATACATCGAAGTCCTAGTCCTCAGTCCTCAGAATGTACTTTATTGGGAAATCAAGTCACTGCAAATGTAATTAGTTACAATGAGGCCATAGCGAAGTAGGGTGACCTTGTTGGGTGTCCTTATATAAGGAACAGCAGGTGAAGAGAAAGAGAGACATACGAAGGGAAGACGATGTGAAGACCTAAGAAGAATGTCAAGAAGTGCCAAAGCCTGACAGAGAACCACCAGAAGCAAGGAGAGTAGCATGGACCAGACCCCTCCTTCCTAGACCCCAGAAGGAACCAAACCCTGTGGATACCAAGAGTTCAGACTTCTCCCCTCCACAACTATGAGACAAAACATTTCTGTTGTCTAAGAACCCAGTTTGTGGTGCTTAGTATTGGCAGCCCTGAGGAACTAACACACTCGAGTTGAATAAAATATATTATTAGGGTTCATTTCACCAGTTTTATTCTTACTTTTTAAATATATAGTTAATAAGAAGTTAAAATCACACACGTAGCTTGCGTTAACTTTCTCCTGGACAACGCTTCTTGCGGGGGGGAAAGCACAGGTATTAAAAACACAAAGACAGGCCACTTGGCCTACTTAAGGGAGCTCAGGAAAAGCTTCCCTGAAGAAGTGGTGTTTAGACTGAGGTCTGGACCATCTTTGGGGCTTCATTAAGTGAGGGAATGGTGTGTGGGACGTGGAAGGGCAGAGGGCTCCAAGTACAAGGAATGGTTTGTGCAAACACTCAGGCAGAAAAAAGCACGGCTCTCGCCTGAACCCTCCCCAGTAACGACATGCCCCCAATCGCCAAAACACTGCTTTGGTGCATTCAGCTCCCGTGGGGGTAAATTCCTCCCTGTAATCCCACCCTGGGCTGCTGAGAGGCGCCATAGGGCAACACCATGGACGTGGAATAGTAAAAAAGAACCAAAAGAGAGTCAACAGTTGATGGGGAACATTGTGTGCAAATGAAAGTATGAGTAGATAATTCCAATCAACAGAGATGAAAATAAACAATTCAGGCACATGCGAAAGACGAGATGAGCCTGTTACTAAGTTTAATGGTTTCAAGTTACTAAAACATTCCCCCATCACGCAACAACTCCAGTGTACCCCCGTGAGTCAGTGGTGGCTGTGACTTCTAGGTGTCTTTTTCATGACAGCCAATGGGACCTGTTTTTATTGCGTAATTGGAGATAACAATCCCAATCACCCCACAAGGATTTTATTGACAAGGATTTTCTAGCTAAGCAAGACCCACCCGATCTAATCTCTGTGCCCAGAAGAGGAACCCATCCTCCATCCAGAGGATGTGAACCCAACACTCTGAGCTGAGAATGTGGATGAGCTAGGAACTTTACTCAAGAAAGTAACAGAATGAAAGGACGGGGAGAGAGAAGAAGAGCATATATTGACTTCCAAGCTCAGTCTTGTGCCTTTAAATATATCTGATTTCTTGTGAAAGAATTTCCTCTATATTTTGAAAAATGAAAGCGTAGATGGGCAGTACTAGGAGAACATCTTTGAGTCAATCAAATCCTCCTCTACGTTCATGCTCTGTTGAAAGGGTGAACTACTGAAAGTTCCTACAGCATCATTCATTCATTCATTCATTCATTCATTCATTCATTCATTCAAACAACCATTTATGGAGCCCAGAGAGGTTCAGGGATTAAGGTCACAGAGCCAGTTGGTGACAGAGTCTATCCTTTTTGGCTGCAGCATCACTCCCCATGATGATAGCACAGCAGCTTTCACACTGTGTGACAGGGGCCTCCTCGTCTTAGACCAGAGATCCAAGCGACTCCAGGAGTCTAGAGCGTTTTTGGTCCTCTCTGACTTCTCTTTGAGGTTTTTCCTCTTCATTAGGGCCTATCCCAACTGCTTCAATCCCGACGTCGTCCAGGACACTTCCTCAGTCACATGACAGGGATGCTGGCATGGATGTCGGTCCTTCCTTCCTTCTTTCATGTATTCATTCAAGAAATATGTGAGAGTCTATGATGTGTCAGAGACCGTGTGAGGCACTAGGACCAGAACAATAAACCAAACATGATCGTCTCTGCCCTCGGGCCCCAGAAACCTACCGTCTCAATGCCATCCACTCATCTGCTCAAGCTTCAGTATTTACTGAGTGACTAATCAGTGTCAGGAGCATTTACAGGCCTTCGGGAGACAGCAGAGAACAAGACAGGCAAGGTCTCTGCCTGTGTGGAGGGGACATTCTAATGAGAAAAACAATATTAAACAAACAAGCCAGCCAATGAATATATACTACGGTGAGTAGTGGGACGTGCTTATGAAGGCGAAACTGCGTGAACCAATGGGAGGTCATGGAGATTCCATTTTGGATGAGTGGAGGTGGGGAAGGCTTGGCGAAGACAGGACATGGGAGAAAAGATGAGAATGAAGTGTGGAGTGAGCCTCTGTTGAATGAAGATGATTGATGGGCTATTACTCCTCCCAAGGGCAGTCGTGACAGAGAAGGAGTCCTGTGTTGTCTTGGTCCCTGGGGTGCCTGAGCGGGAAGGGACTTCTCAGAGAGGAGGGGGTCTTCCCAGTGTCCCTCCGCCTGCCCCCCGCCCCGGCTGATGAAGTTGGGTGTGAAGTTGCCCAGTGTCCTCCTTGGCTGGAGACAGGGCAGCCCAGGGACTGCGGAGAGCCAGCTGGAAGAGTCAAAGTCAGAGCAACAGAAGGGAGACTGACTGCCCCTCGAGCTCACATTCCTCCTGCCTCCCGGAAGGCCTTCATCCGTTTAGGAGAGGGGAGCATCATTTCCCAGAGCTGCTTGACCAGAACCTAATTATCCCTGGAGCCACGAGTTTGAGCAGTAGGGTTCCTGTCACCTGGCATGGGGAAATGGGTCAGCAGCCAGGACAGAATGTGCCGCCCTGCCATGTGGGCAGCCTCACCAAGCACACACGGCGGGGCCCCCCAACCCCGGTACACAGACACTTTCCCAACTGGACACACCTTGCTAAAAAGGCAATCGTGGATGCTTGATCTCCTAGGCTGGAGAACGGCCATCTGGACCTACTATTTCTCTCCCAGGAGGCGTCACCCTCCACCACACCCAGGGGGCAGCTCTTAGCCTGTGACCTTCTCTGTCTCAGCCCTGGACGCTGCCTCCTCTAACTCCCTTTGTCTGGCCAGCACATGCAGCTCTTTGCACGGCTCCTACCTTCCTGATGGATCTTCCCGAAAGCCCATAGCGTCACAAAGTGAACAACAGCTCTGGGGGCCGGGGGGCTGGGGGGCTGGGGCTTCCATTTGGAGACACAAGACCCAGAGGCGTTCTGCTGATTTCCGATGCCCAGCAGTTGGTTTAAGGCAGAGCTAGGCCACGGGCTCTTCCCTCTGCTCAAGGTCCCCTCTGCTCAAGGTCCCCTCCCTCCTCTCTCTAGTTTGCCCTTTGCTGTCTCCTTCACTGGACTTGGTCTCTGTTACGTCTCCTTAAGAGTGACTACAACTCCACCCTCAGCCGGCGGTTGGTCAGCCAGGGCCGCCCCGTTCCACGGTGAACTGGGTACATTCGACTTGAATCTCCAGCCTGGGAAAGGCCAGGGCTCTGCCCATAATTGCTGCAAGTTCCCAGGGCTTGGATTGTCAAGGTCCCACCTTGGATCCCTCCTCTGAGCACAGAGTCTCTGTGTCACCCGGTGTGGGTGACATGAAGTCTTCTGTTGGCTCTCACCAAAACAAACAAACAAACAAACAAACAGAAAAACAAAAACCAAAAAAACCACTCATCCTGAAGCTTGTGTGTTTTGGGTAGTTATTCCAAAGATCAGGGAGTCTTGAGGAAGGGGTCCTAGATAGCAGGACCGTCCTCATCTCTCTGCCTTCATCCTTCCTTTTCTCCCCTGATTTCTCTAGCCCGCTTTAACCCCCAACAAAACATATTCAGCTCCTCTCCTCCCACAAGGTGTTTAACCAACCTTTGGAGTCTCACGCTCATACTATTTTTCCAAGCAGACACGTTGTTCTCCATGGCAAACTCCCAGATGTCCCCCTCCTATCACAGCAGCGATCCCTTCCGCGCCTCTCCCAAACCCTTCCCTGACCCCACTGTCTTCTCTGTACTTCAGATGCAAATTCCACCTGGCCCCTGGGCACGGCCACGCAGATCTTCCAGTGCCAGACCCTCTGTTCTTCTCCCCCAGACCCTTCTCCTTCTTCCTTCTCACTCTGTAGGGTGCCTTCCATAGCCAACAGTGTCTCACATTCAGCCACGCCAGGGACAGCGTGGGATTGGGGATGGGCTTTCAAGCCAGATGACCCAACTCTGAGTCCTGAATTTGCCACTGCTTCTGCAACTTTAGGCAAATTACTCAAGCTCTCTGAGGCTCCAACTCTCCTCCTGCATGTTGGGGATCCTAACACTTCCTTGGTGGAGATGTTTCGAGTCTTGAGTAAGACGAACTTATATAAAGTGCCTGGTGCAAACAGGCATCAGCAAAGCGCTGTTATTCTTGCTGTTGTTCTTTACATGGCTTTGCTCATTCTAGTCCCTCCAGGCAGGACATCTCTCTCTTTGTATCTGTCTGTTCAGATCCTACCCATTCGTCATGTCACAGCGCAGCTCCAGCGATCGCGTTCCCGGGAAGCCGGTCCTGGGAAGCCTTGCAAGCTAGAAGAAAGCTGAAAAATGCACTCCCTCTTTTGTGCATTTATGGCTCTCTGTGTTATGAACTCCTGTTAAGTGGTGAATGTATAAGAAGAAATCACCGCTAATAATCTCTTGGGTCCAGAAACACCTGAAGATCTTCTATAGCAGTTTTTATGGAATTCCTTTCAGTTTTTGTTAATTGATCAAGCCCAAATGTCATTCCTTTCAATAGCAATTGTCATGATTTCTTTCGCTCCTCCCATTATTTATCGGTTGCTTAAGGGCCAGCTCCTTTTTTTTTTTAAGATTTTATTTATTTATTTATTTATTTGAGAGAGAGAGCTGAGGGGAGGAGCAGAGGGGGAGGGAGAGAGACAAGCAGATTCAGTGCTGAGTGCAGAGCCCAACCCGGGGCTCCATCTCACGACCCCCAAGATCATGACCTGAGCAGAAATCAAAGGCCGCCACTTAACTGACTGACCCACCCAGGTGCCCCTAAATGCCAGCTCTGTGAGGGCAGGGCTTAGGTGGCAGCAAACTTTATAGCCTTAGTCCTTCACCCAGACTTTGCCGTATTCAAGCAGCTCAAGAGATACATTGGAAGTGCCCATAGATGTGTATTGAATCAACCAATGACGTATGAAAGAACGGAATCTAATCAACAGCAGATATCAGCTCCTGCTAGGCAGTAAATTTCTAGGAAGCAATCACTGCTAATATTCTCTTGGGTCCAGAAGGGCGTAGAGATCTTCTGTAACAGCTTTGTACCACATTCCCCTTAGTTCATGTCAACCGCCGAAGCCCCAATATCTGTTTTACTATTTTTCGCACATCCCGAGAATGCCAGCTCAGGTCTCTGCTTGTGAAAGGCCAGGAGTGTGCTTAGCTGACGTTCTCCAACTGTTAGGTCCTTTGGGATCCTCCTTGGCTTGCAAGCCAGGTCGCTCTTCTCTCTGGAAACTTCTGGATTGGACTGAGCAGGGCGGTGGTACAAGGGCTGGCCGTTTCTGTCTCTGGGAGACTCCAGGAACAGGCTGGCTCTGTTTCGGAGCCCCCTGCCAGGGCTGGCCGAAATCTGTGGGGTCTGAATCACAGACTCATGGCTCTCCTGCCCCAGCCTGTTCCCCATCTTTTCTTTTATAGGCATGACCCCCCTCCCCCCGCAACAAAAGCCTTTACACTTTCTTTCTATTCTAGCTCAGCTTCAGCTTTGCAAAGATTCCAACTAGCACGCCATTGCAGACCAGTGTCCCAAGAGAGCTTAGAAGGAGCCAGAAGGGAGACTGACCTCATTTTCCAGGAGCCATGAGTAACTGCAGCACGTGAGGAAGCACAGAATCCTGAGCTGAGCCGACAACACCAATTTCAGCCTTTGGAAGCCTTGCCCAGTGGCCTGCGCATACACCACGAGGGACAGTAGCAGTACTTTGGTTTTGATGGGGGAGATCCAGCTGTAATTACATTGTCCAGAATATTATAGTAAAATCGATCGGAAAGCATGCTATTCTTGTGGAAAATTTTCTGATTTCCCAAATGAGCCCAAAAACAAGACATTATTGATGAATCCTATTATTCCTCTCAGAGGAGATACAGATAAAAATAAATAGTGCTGTCTTGAAGTGTCCACCCCAGGGAGCTGTGGGATGGGGAAGGGTGCGGAGGCTGGCTGGGTTTTTCCAGCTGGCCGTGTTGTGGTCTGGAGGCTCCATGATTCGCCCTGCTCTCCAAGGGTGACTATGTCTGTTCCTCACTCTGCCCTTGTCGCCCTTCAGCAACTCTCTTATGGCTCCTGGGGATTCTTGGCATAAGCCAGTCCTCCTCGGCAGCAAGGGGACCCTTGTAGGGGGACTTCATTCTGCCCGCCGCTCTTTTGCCCTCAGCTAGTGCTTCCGGGGATATTTGGAGAGGTTCAACTTATAGGTCACGTGTATAATCTAGAAATCATCTAGACCCGCCTCTTGAAGGCTTGAAGAATGGTCCTGTTCAACATGGCTTTTGGACAATAGTCCAACATGAGAGAGAAACTTTCATCGACGGACACTTCGGTGGTTTCCATATCTTGGCCATGGTGAATAATATTGCAATGAACATGGGTGTGCGGATATCTCTTTGAGATTCTGATTTCATTTCCTTTGGCTATGCACCCACTAGTGGGATGGCTGGATCGTATGGTACTTCTATTTTTAAGTGTTTGAGGAACCTCCATACTGTTTTCCATAATAGCTGTACCAATTTATATTCCCACCAACAGTGGAAAAGGGGGGAAAAAAAGACATCTTCAAATAACTTGGGCAAGATAGACGAAGGAATACCATGGCTTCTGCTTTCTAGACTCTTGTGGAAAGCATTGATACATTTATTTCCAACTCATTCCTAACCCTGGCCCCAAATCCACCCCTACCCCCCACCCAAACAGGATAGTGATGGAGTAGGACAATTCTGTCCAATGCAGTCTTTGACACATGGACACTGGCTGCCTGATCTCGGGTAGGCCATCGAACCTGTCCAGGCCTCAGTTTCTCCCTCTGAAAATATCTTCTGTTGCAGGGTTATCAGGGGGCTGCAGCTGAGATCATGGGCCTGAAAAGGCCTTGTTAACCGTGAAACCGCCAGGTGAACGCCAGACCTCATCATAGCATCCTTCAGAGCTGCTTCAGGTCTCTTGCCAGGGAAAGAAAATGTCCCAACAGGGATGTGTGAGATAGAAACCCTCCCTGGACTTGTTTTGGGGCAAGCCTCTGTCTGACATGAACCAAGATGGCCTTCTGAAGAGAAACAGGATTTACCACTGCCCTCCTCCTGAAATAACCACTCTTGAAGGTCAGCGTTCGGGCCAGTGGACACACCCCCTTTCCCTTCCTTAAATGATGGCTCACCTGCTCTCCTACTGAATTAGCAGTCCTTAGGAGCCAGGTAAATTCTAAGCTCTTCTGATCAACAGCAAGGGGGCCTGAGGTTTGTTTAAGGGACGGATGTTTGTCCCAGGGCAGGGCTGGATCTCGTTTTGCCCTCATGTAAGGGGAGTACGATGGGAGGGGACAGCGCTGGAGTTGTCACCTCTCACCCTCTGGCGAGCCTCCTGAGACTCTGCCCAGTTGCCTGGGTGCTGCTAGTCCAAGTTCACAGGGCATCCACCTGGATTTGCTGCGTGGGCAGGGCAGGCCCGTGGGAGCAGGAATCCACAGCCAGACCGCACTTTCCGTGTCCATCATTGTATTCCCAGAGTCCAGTACAGTGCCTGGCCCATGGGGGCCACAGAGGAGATATTCCCAGAACAATTAACCCAATCTTTCCAGCTTTCAGATAAATGCCTGGCTTCTGTTTCTATGGAAAGAAAGTGTTGGGGAAGAACCAAGACACTTCTGAGGTATTAGCAGGCTTTTTTGACACAGAAACATCTTAGTCCTTTGGGTACATTTTAAGCTTCTTAAGGAGAATCTATCTATTTGCGTAGCCCTATCTGTAGTTACGGTGATTTGTGGTCCTCGGTGAACAGGTAGAGACCAATTAGCTAAGTGCTTAATTCACTGACTTGTGTTACTTAGAAGAATTTTCACATTTGTCAACTGATTTCGTGATTCAAGCAACCCGGGGTGTTGTGCCTTGTCCTCTCCCTTTTGCAGACAGGAGATCAAGGCTCCTCAAAGATGACCTGACAGGGTCTCTTTGGTAATAAAATGGTGAATCTGGGATTCAGATCAGGCCCTCCAACAACACATTCCATGATGCCTCCCATTGCCTCAGCGCTCCGGCATGGGGAGGGCTCGGAAGGCAAGTTGTGCACACCTTTCTTCAGAACGACTCTTCCTGGAAGACATGGGTGCGGTGAAGAGGAGGCCCATAGCTAGGCTGGGAGGTAGCAGGGGAAGCCTTAGTCCATTTTCTGATTTCAGGGACTCTGTCTGAAATTTCCCCCTGGGTGTTTAGTCTACGCCTGAGATCTATGCTCAAACACGAAGGTCCCTGGGATTGACAGTCCAATGAATAAACAGCCATTGGGATTAAATGGGGGTACATTTCAGATACTTCCTTAGAACGCATTTTGACGGGGGCTGGGGTCAGGTGAGCAGAGAAGAATGAGACCACAGAATTACTCAGACGCTAGAGGATGGAAAAATTATAAGCCTCAAATATCTTTAATTTAGTCTTGATTAAAATTAAGTTCAGATCAGAGGCCATCGACTTCAATAGCAAGACTCTGGAAAGGATATGTATCCTCTGAGAGTACAAAGCATTGAATTAACCATTGTTTATGGATAACAGAAGAGCTTAGAGGATATTTAGAGACCCATTATTAAACATTTTAGTTAAATCTGTACTCATTTGGTAACTCGTCCTCTTTAAGTAGAATTTCTGTCTAAGTCTGTTTGTTAAGAGTAAAGAGATTTCCCATAAAATTATTATACTGACTTATAAATTTGAGACTGTGGAAGTTTGTTACACAGAAAACTGTCCTTGTCTTAGGGGATAGACTTCATTTACAGACCCGCCGTCTGTGACTCCCAGATGTACTTCTAATCAACTCAAACCAACTCAAAGATGGGCACACGCTCCTGGAACTAGAAACAGAGCTTAAGGCAGTCTGCCTTGTAAATATAAATAAAGTGATGCATTAGTCAGCATTCTCCAGAGAAACAGAACCAATAAGATATGTATGAGAAGATGTATTATAGAAATCGGCTGACGCAGTTTTGGAGGCTGAGAAGTCCCCTGATCTGCGGTCTGTAAGCTGGAGACCCAGGAAAACTGTAATTCAGCTTTGGCTGAAGGCCCAAGAATTGGGGATCGGGGATGGGGAGAAGGAGAGGGACACGGGCACACTGGTGTAAGTCCCAGTTTGAGTCCACAAGCCTGAGAATTCACCCTTCCCGAATTTGCCCTTCCTCCACCTTTTTGTTTTATTCAGACCCTCACTGGATTGGAGGAAGCCCACCTGCGTTGGCGAAGGTGATCTTTACTCATTCAACCAATTCACATGCTCAGCTCTTCCTGAAACACCTTCAGGTAGACATACCCAGCAATATTATTTTACCCATTATCTGGACATCTCATGGCCCAGTCAAGTGAGCACATAAAGTTAGCCTTACACGTGACTCTTATAAAACAGAGTGACTTGTAAAATAAGGTTACTCTAACTGATTAACTTTTTTATTTTTTAAAAAAGCGCAACATTTCAGAAGAAACAGAAGAAAACAAGTGATGAAGATGAGAGCGTATAGTAATGAGGAAGGAAACAAAGACGGAGTAGAGAGAATCCACACAGGCGTACCTTGATTCCTGGAGAAAACTAGTAAAATAGACAAAACCCTGGCAGTACTGATCAAGAAGAAAAATGACCCCCCAAAATGCAAAAATTAAAAATTTTCCTTGAAAAGGGAAAGAAAAAGGACATCATGAAGTTGGGGAATGAGGACAAAGATCACTGAGGGGCAGAGCTGGGGACATGAAGTTTTACCTGCTTCCTAGTTTCATCTTAGAGGGGCTGCATGTTGCCTGATGTCTGAATGGACTGGTTAAGATTCATTTGGTTGCAATAGAGTGAAACCCATACTTTGACTAATGAAGCAACCAAGGGAATTTATGGTCCCACATCACTGCAGAGTTGAAGGGGATGGTTTGATCGGACGCCCAAACAATGCCATCGAGATCTCCCCCCCAAGTGGATGCCTTTCTCAATATATGCAGGTTCTCAGGCTCATGTGACCACCACTCGTAGGCCAGTGGGAAAGCGAGACTGCTTCTTGATATTTCAAGCAAAAGCCCTAACAAGGGATTTTGTTAGTCCTGATTGCTCCAGCTGGGTAATGTGTTCTTCGCTAAGCCAGTCACTGAAGCTGGGAGAATGGAATGTTCTGGAAAGCTCTAGTCTTGACATGTGCAACAGGAGATGGAAGTATTCAACAAATAAGTCACGTGGATTGAATGTCGAGAAGGAGTCATTCCCTCCAAAGCAAAATTGTAACCTACTGTCATGAGAGGGAGCAGCTGATGCTGGGTGAGAAATATCCCACACGGGTGTTGCAAAGGAGGTGGCAAGGGTCACCAGAGACCACGGGCAGGGTCCTGAGGGCCTTTCTGCTGATTTAGGAAACTGCACGTGATATCCATAGGCAGCACTTCGAGAACATGACTGAACTCAAGAGGCCAGTCCGGGGCAAATTTAGAATGAATTCCAGAGTTGTAACACCCACTGAGTTTATAAAGGGGGGAAATGGTGGAAGGCAGAAATGGCATCCACATTTGACCAGCAGCCAACCACAAGAGTGGCATATTGGAGTGATGTGGTCAAAGAGGGATTGGCACACGCTTTGATAAAAAAAAAAAAAAAGGTGGATGAGACTTTTTAAAATTTTTACTCCAGGGAATCCGATTTGTAGCCATTCAAACCAAGTGCTTTTGAGGTTTGGATGAACAATTTTTCTTCCGTTGTTACAGCAAGCCTCAGAGCTAGAAGGGTTTGACATTAGGGAAGCCTTTCCAAAGCTTACAGTTCTGGGGAGAAAACCAGCTGGGGATGGAGGTGGAGTTTGGTTGGAAATAGGGGAGGGGGATTAGAAGCATGATGAGGTCTCCGAGATTCTTACAAGATTTACAGTTCGGCTTAGGATTTGAAGATTATTTTTGGTCTAAAAATAGATCCCCAAACTGCAATATTCTTAGATTCACACTCTTCTGTAAGATTTCTAGTGCTCCTTGCTGACTGCACCTGAGAGATAATTTTCTCTTTAATGTCTGTATGTCCAAAATGTCATTCATTCACTCATTCGTTCATTCAATTAACCAACATTACTTTGAGGGCTTATTAAGGTGGAATCAATGTTTCATCCAGGGGATGAAGATTTCCCATCCACCCCCCTATCATTTCCTTGCTATCCCCACGGGTCCTTCAGCTGCCAACTGAGCCACACGTGGGTGTGTCGCGGACGTTTCAGAGTCAACATCTCCAATACTAAACTGCTGATATCACCCTCCCAGCCAAAACCTCTCTTCTCGGCTTTCTCAACTCAAGAAATGGGGCCCCATCTATCACTGGCTTAAGCTAAAACCTGGGAGGCATTCTTGACATTTCTTCAACTTGACGCCTAAATCCAACCCCGCACCTAGGGAGCTCTTGATCAATATTGACCAAAGGAACGGACAGGTGGTTGAATGAGAGGGGGAGTGAGTGAACAATGCTTTGAGCTGCCTATACCTGCCATTCCAGCCCCTGCAGGAGTGCCTGCTCGTGTCTTGGAGACACAGCTGGAGTAAGTGTACATCTGAACAACCAGTTTTACATTTAAAACTCTTGCGATTTCCTGGAAACAGATTGTGTCTCTCTGTCTATTAAGTTGTTTTTTTTTTTTTTAACTGCTGAAGATCTTGGAACCAAACCAAAGTAATCTCCATTTCCATTTTTATATCTTAATTTATAAACTGCACCTTATAATTTACAAGCTTTCACTTGGTGTCTCTAACAGAGCCGAAACAAATTTCAACCCTGCCAGCTCGGCTACCCTACCCGAGTCTTCTCTCTGCACTCTGCCTATTAGGAACTTTCTAGTTTTCCAGGTCAGGGAGAGTAAGGACAAGAATAATAATAATGATATGTCACATTCACTTAGGAAAGAGAGAGGAAGGTCTGATTAACCCCCCCATTTTACAGATGAAAAGATTGAGGCTGGAGATGGGACCTATATGACCAAAGGCTTGTTTACAAATAGTGAAGTCAGGCCTGGAATCTGAATTTCTGGAATTCCTCATGCCAAGGGCCTTTCCAGGACATTAGGCGAGGGTCTCTCCACCTGGGTACCGGGAACATTTTGGTCTGGATCATTCTTTGCTGTGCATTGCAAGATGTTTAATAGTATCTCTGGCCCCTACGCGTTAGCTGCTGGTAACACCCACCCCACTGTGACAACCCAAAATGTCTGCAGACATTGCCAAGTGCCACCGCTGACTAAGAACCACGGTGCTAGACTGTGTCCTTGTCCTTGATTAAAATGGAGGCACAAAATCAGGAAAATTCATTTCCTTTTAGAGCCCCTCTTGGCCTCCATCTCTGCCCTCCAGTTCCAGGGTTTTGCTGAGAATTGACCTGCCCGCAAGATCTCATAGACCCCTGGATACATACCAGTACATCCTGTGTGGTATCGGGTGCTGTACATTCTTGGTCACCATTAACTCCCAAAGGTGGGTACAACCAGCTCCCATTTTTCAGGCGAGGAAATCGAGGCTTAGAGAGGTTATCACTTGCCCACAGTTACAGCCGGTGAGTGGCAGGCTGGGATACTAATCCAAACCTGTCTAGCTCTAGGGACGGAGGGTTTACCTTCTCTACCCTTCCTCCTCACTCCCCTCCACAGGGCTGAGAACCAAAGTTTCTTCTCCCGGGGCCACAGGAAGACAACGAACTGGAAAAGCCCTAGCCTTCCTCTCCATAAAGCAGTAGCCCAGCCGTCTGAAGGTTGGTCTTTCAGATGTGCAGGACACACATCCGTGGTTGTGATCGTGGCTCCATGAGCCTGTTGCCCTCCCAAGAGTCTGTGTCCTCAGCCCCTAACACTGGGCCCTGCTGAGTAAAGCCTCTGTGGAAGGCCTGCCACCACAGCAGTGAGGGCCTGGCCCAGCAGCCGGCTCTGGAGTGGGATCCTCCTGGCTGTGTCCTGTGTGACCTTGGGCAAGAGAAGAAGTCTCTGAGCTCAATTTTCCCATCTATAAAACGGAAGACCCCCCCCCACCGCCCGTCTGGAGTGTATGTGGCAATTAAATAGTGATGAATGTAAACTGATGGATATGGATACTGGTGCTGGAAAAACTGTGCCCTGCAATGAATGTCCAACTCCCTTCGTGAAGTTGCCTAAAACAAACCCGCTCAGCCCCCCAGCTTCTTTTGGTCATCCTGGAACCCCCATGCACCATGTGGAGTGAGTTCTTTAGGGCTCTCTGCCCAGCTAGACTTCAAGCTCCCCGAAGATCCCTATGGCCTGTCCCCTTGTCCGCTCCCACAGTGGCCAGCTCAGTTTGTGCTCAGAATGTTTGTAAGGGATCGATAGTTAATGATTCCAGTAGTAATAACCTTTTCCATCAGGTACTGCCTTTTCTGGGTATCTCTCTCTCTCTCTCTCTCTCTCTCTCTCAAGATTTTATTTATCTATTTTATTTTAGAGAATGGGGAGGAGTACAGGGCGAGGGAGAGAGAGAGAATCTTAAGCCGGCTCCGTGCCCAGCACTGAGCTGGACGCGGGGCTCGATCTCACCACCTGAGTCAAAACCAAGGGTCCCGCGCTCAACCCATTGAGCCACCCAGGCGCCCCTCCCGTTATATCTTAACATACAAAATAATTTCCCTTGGTTAGTAGCCCGGATGGTGCCCTTGATTCTCTACCCTGAGCAGTTTGGGCTCTTCGCCATTATTTTGGTTCTGCTTTGGCCATTCGCTTTGCTTTGCCCAGTTCACACCACCTTGTGGTAAGATTCAAGCTCAGGGTATCAGACGTGCCGAGTGGAAGAGGGGCTCCGTAGGGCCTGGGTCCCAGTCCCTATCCCGCTCTGATCCCCATCTCTGCCCAGCCACTTACTCCTCCACCTCCAGCCGGCGACTGTGCCTCGGTTTCCTCACCAGTGAACTGGGGAGGTGAACGGGACCTGCCTCAGAAAGTTAGCAGGAGGGACATGCACCGCGCCTTGGAGATACCGGGCCCTGCATCTCTGCTGATGTCTGTCCCTTCCCTGGGGGGTGGGGCACTGCCCCTGAGCCCGCTGAGCGAGGGAAAACTTCTGGAGGCCGGCCCCAGAGCGGCAGGCAGGGGCGGGAACTGCTGTAGCCGCTTTTCCGTCCTGCGCTCCTTCCCCCGGGAAAGACGGCTGGCTTCCGTCACCCCCGGGGGCTGCGGGAACGGGCGTCAGACCCCGCCGAACTCAATGGCAAAATTCACTTCATTTCCTCTCTTGAAAATTAAGAGAGGCTGCTCAAAATTCTGTACTCTTCAAAGCACCCATCAATCAAGGCAGTTCCCCTGGTTCCTACTTTTTTTTGGGGGGGGGAGGCTCACACTCTGTCCCAGCAGAAGGGAGCCCGGTGCCTCCCCCAAATCCCTTGGAGCCCTAGGAGGGACTGCGGGGATCTGAGCCCCCCACCGCTCAGCCGGGCCCCCGGGGAGACGGGGCGGGGAGGGTGTCTCCGTCCAGGGCGGCCCCTCCCCCAAGGTCATCCAACTTTTCCCCCGGCCCGCGGCTCGCGGGAGGGTCGGGAGGGTCCGGGCGGGGCGCGGCGGGGGCGGGCACCCGCCCCGCATTATTCATTGGCCAGAGCGGGCTGCGGGCGCGAGTGCTGATGTCAGGCGGGCGCGAGTGCGGCGGGCGCAGCGGCGGCGGCCGCCCAGCAGCCCCGGGCTCGGGTGGGGGCGCGAGTGGGGGTGG
>NC_048228.1:91134503-91168559 GCF_002007445.2 Ailuropoda melanoleuca
GGGGCGGCGGTGGGGCGCTGGGGCGGCTGCTGCTACTGCTCGGCGCCGCGTGCCTGATCCCGCCGGGCGCGCAGGTGAGGCGGTTGGCGCGCTGCCCCGCCACTTGCAGCTGCACCAAGGAGTCCATCATCTGCGTGGGCTCCTCCTGGGTGCCCAGGATCGTGCCGGGCGACATCAGCTCCCTGTGAGTGAGTGGGACCCCTCCAGTCCCCGCCCCACCCTGCGCCCGCCGCCGCCGGGGAGTTGCCTCTGGCGCTGGGACCGCGCGACCCTGACCCCACTTCCCAGCCTCTTTTTGGCGTTTGGGTGGGGGCGCGCTAGGGGACGTGGGTGGAGTCTCGGGCCCTGGGGAGGGTGGAGGGAACCCGAGCGCCAGAGCCTGGGAAGCCAGACAAGTCCCCGTGCAGTGTTTCTTAAAGTGTGGCCCGCGGGCCACCTGCACCAGACTCACCTGGGGGAGCTTGTGCCAATGCAGATTCCTGGGCCCGCGCTGAATGAAGCGGGGTCTCAGGAGTGGAGCCTTGAAGTCTGCATTTGGCGTCCCAGGTGATTCTGGGGGCGAATTAAACTTTGAGAGGGGTGTGTGGGGAGGGGTGGTTGGGTAGGGGCATGAATGTGCAGCCCAGCGTGACTGGAGTGAGCGTAAACAGGGGAGGGATGAGGCCTCACCATCCCATCTCCTGTCTGGGGCAGTGGTTTATACCGTGGCCTTCTCCCGACCCGTCCACACTGCAGGTTGGGAAGAACCCGAGTGAAGGCATGCAGCCTCTGGAAGTGGGGGGCCAGCTCCTGAGGCCTGGAAGAGGGGAGCATAGGGCTTGGCAGAGCTTTGGGACATGTGGGGCACCCAGGCCAGTGGCCAAGAGCTGGAAGGCTGCCTGCCTTCTCGCCTGGCGCTCACAAGCTTCTTGCCCCTCTCCCCAGCACACGTTATGCTAGCTGCTTTTTCAGCACTGGAGGAATTGACAGGAAGGGTTCCCCCTTATTTCTTCACCTGTTAAGGGATGCTTTCAACCTGGCCTCACACAGCCACTCTCCCCCACAACCGTGTCTCCTAATGGCGGTGGAAGGGGCTACAGGGCCCTATCTTTGCTGGGCAATGTTTCCCGTTGAAAGAACTTCCTCCTTCCAGGCCAGGGTGCTGGGGTGACGCCCACTCAGTCACAGAGGCAGGGAATCCCAGGGGCGAAGTTGCCCAGGTCCCTGGTACTACAGTCCCCTGCTTCCCACCCCAGGCAAGGTCCAGGGCTGAAGGGGTTCCCATTTGCATTATAGAAACTCAGGATGACCTGGCTGGCAGCAACAGAGGGACTTTTTGATTCCTAATGTTGCTAAGTCGTGTGCCAATGGAGGATTCCAGAAATTGGAATTCCCCTTGTTAAATCCTTTAGAACAGCAGCTGCTTAATTGATCTGCGCGTTAACTGAAATAATTTCGAACTAATGTGTGGAGGTCCTGCTGTGGCCAGAAAGGATAGGGGACCTGGTCGCAGAAATAGACAAGCTGCTTGCCCCGGCATTGACCATTATATCTGGCAGATGGCATTGCCTCCCACCGCACATTCAAGTTCAGGTGTCTCTTGAGTTTTTCCCCAAGGCTTTCACAGTGCATTTAATCAGAAATGCTCCGAGTGTCTTTCAGAGATGCGCTTCCGAGGGGAATGCTTAATCCTACCCTGGAGTTTCTCCTGCCGACATTAATGCTGTGTCTACACAAACAGAACCATGGGCAAAGGTGAAGCAATTATCCATTTTCAGCCAGGGCCTCCTGTAGTTAAGAAAAGGAAGTGAGGGGATTGATTTAAACTTGCTGAGATAATGTCTGTGGAAGGAGCTAGACTGATGGTAAAGGTTTCTATTATTCAGACTAGTTTTCATATTGATCCAGTTCATTGGAAAATGGCTTAACTCTTCTTGTTTCTACCCCCGAGAAGCCTCTGGTTGACGATTTTAAGCCTCACTCCTGAGTGGAGGAGTTTGAAATACAGGTGGAGGATAAGGCTGGTTGCCCAGCCCGCAATAACTTCTTAAAAAAAAAAAAACAAAAAAAACCCTAGGCCTTGTTTTGCTTCTCTTTTGCCTATAGGAGCCTGGTAAATGGAACGTTTTTGGAAATCAAGGACCGAATGTTTTCCCATCTGCCTTCCCTGCAGCTGCTGTGAGTATGGGAAGTTCTCTCTGAAAATGGGGGTCCCGAAGGTGCAGTCCTAGGAGGGGCCATCTCTACCTTTTAGGTGTCAGTCCTTCCTTAAATACCCCAATAAACTCTTGGTGTTAACTTGCCCTGTGGTGTCCCCACTCAGCTGAGTCTCAGGCTCTTTGCTCAGTGTCCCCTCCTTCTTTTGACACATGTTTTCTTCAAGGACTTTATCATAGATCCCAACACCTGTATTTGGCATGATTACACTGAATCATGACCTGTATTTCACCTAAATGAAGTGTTTCCCAGACGCCTCACTTTGAAAGAAAACCTACATTTTAAACTTTTTATGTGTCTCTGGAAATAGAAGCATTTTTTAGTTGACCGAGTATGTAAACGATTGGGCAGCATACTGTATGTTTATATGGAAAATTTTATTTAATCATCCCTACAAGGAGAGTTTATTTCCCCCTTTGACAGATAAGAAAATTAAGGCTCAGAGGAGTTAAAGAACTTGTCCAAAATCCCAGGCAGGATTCTTTATTTATTTATTTTTTTTAAGATTTATATATCTTTTTGAGAGAGAGAGAGAGTGCCCACACATGAGTTGGGGGAGGGATAGAGGGGGAGGGAAAGAGAATCTCAAGAAGACTCCCCACTTGGCGTGGAGCCCCTCCCAGGGCTCCATGTCAGGACCCTGAGATCATGACCTGAGCCAAACATCAAGGAAATCAAGAGACCCTCAACCGCTCAACCAACTGAGCCACCCAGCACCCCTCCCCCCCAGCCAGAAATCTAACCCACACTCAACAACTGTTCTGCATGCAGCCACTCTTGGCGAGTACTCCTGTCATGCCCCGTATCCCAGTTCAGTTATTGTTTGCTGATGAAAAGAAATGTCCAAAAAGCAGTTTTCAAAAGCAAGTCAGTGATAGGCGAAGTCATGAGTACATAGCTCATTCTGTTTGTTCTGTTTCTTAAATCTGAGATGACATTGAAAATAAGCGTGTACTACAGAAAACTAGGAGGAAATAGCCTTTAGGAGGTCACGTCTCATCCTAAATCAACTTAATGTTGGTATTTTTAGGTTCTCGAAATGTTATGGACCTACTTACGACATTGTACTTGACGTTTTAAAATCTGTGATTTCTTGGAAATTGTAGTTCTGTTAAAATATGCTTTCCATAGGCTAGAAATACAATTTTAGGTATTTCACCAAATAGACTGAAGTGGTGACTAACAGAAACCTATGTGCTGATAAAGTGGCTTCTGAAGATTTCTAGAACTCTTTTATTATTTCTCATGGGAATGTATAATATGGAAGAAAGGATTTTTTTATTTTTTTATTTTTATTTTTTTCGGTCACAGCTGTGTAACTTTGGTCAAGTCACTTAACTTCTCTGGGCACAAATTTCCCCCCAGATAGAGTCAGATTAGGTCCTTTTAGATTTCTGATTCCATGACTGCTTGTGCATGAGGAAGCATTCACTGGCTGTTTAGTTGTGCTGAGTGGTAGAATGTTTTGAGATAACAGCTATCAGGTCTTATTTCCAGAGACCCACAGGGGAGAAAGGGTGGAGCCGTGAGGGTGACCAGTAAATCCAGCCAAAAGGAATCCACTTGCCAGTGTCCATCAGCATCTGTGAGTCGAGTTGTGCACCTAATGTGTCAGTCTTAGGCTGAGAAGAGCCCATGTTTGCCATGGATCAGAACTTAGCGAAAGAAACAAAGAGGGTTTTACTGTGTTACTGAAGGTGCCCACCTCTGCCCTGAAATCTGTCCTCTACTTTCAGATTGCTGAATTCTAACTCATTTACTGTCATCCGGGATGATGCTTTTGCTGGACTTTTCCATCTTGAATACCTGTAAGTTCTGAGTGTGGTCTCTTTGCTGAGCATTTGGTATGCCTGTAGAATCGCTGTATTGCTTTCCAAGCGGAACAGCATCTCTGAGAGCTTCGGGGTGGAGAAAATGGAGAAAACCCCATTCTCTTTTCAGCGCTGACCTTTTATAGTGTACTTGTGTATAAACATGCTGGGACAGGAGGAGGTTGGAGACAAAGCGGGTGAAAGCAAACAAAGAAGGAAAGATACTCATTCATTCTCTGCTGACATTTAATTTGGCATGTAGTAAGCACAATTGGAAATTGCACTGGATATTTTTACCTCTCATAACTAGGCATGGATTTGCTGATCAGCCAGAAATAAAGCTGAAGGATTCTGAGCGTTTCTTATTTTTACGTAAAGTCTCCCCATATGGGGTTACACTTTCGTGTTTTTAATTTGGCCCTCCTATATCCCGTTTGCAGTATCTCCTGTGAGCTGCTACTGAGAGTCTAATTTGATTTTTTCTTTTTTAAAACAAGAGGGTTTTTTTTTTCCTTTTCAGGTGTGCAGTTTTCTTCCCCTAACAATGCGCTCTGCCTGTGTTCTGATTTCATTTCCCGATTTCTTTTCTGATTTGTCCCTCCCTACCCCCTTCATGTCTGTTTCCCCCTTAAATGCTTTCATCCTTGTCTTTTGTAACTTTGTAATAATATTAATCCCGCTATCAGATGGGATTTCCTTACTTAGTATTCAGAGGGATTTTTAAAGCCTCATCTCTGCTTTCTTATCTGAGGTTAACAGGTAGATATTTGAATTCTAAACACATCCTGGGTCTGAGAAAGCTCTGCTGATTTTATGTCCTTAGGAAAGAGGTCTCTGAAGGAATTCTTCCCCCAGAGTACGCATAATATGTATACTTTCATAACAGCCTGATAGTATATGTAATATGGAAAGCGGGGTATGACTGAAGTTCTAAGCCTCACCAGGTTCTATCAAAGCACACAAACAGCTCATGGCTATAGCAAATGTAAAGCTATCCGTTTCCTCTTGTGAGCAGTTCATCTTACTGCCAAGGTTATTGAGGGGAAGTTCACTTATCATTCTATACTGAATTCTATTACCGAATAGACCCCTGATTAAAAAAAGAAACCCACGGACATCAAAAAGATGTCAGTACAAGAATCAAGAACTATTTCACTAACGAAAGGCATTGTGTTGCAAAGCCTCTCCCTTGGACTATCTCATCAAAGACCCTCTTACATTGGATGTCATGGGATGCCATAAACGAAAATTTACTTCCCTGCAGTCTTGGGGAGTAGTTGGCGTGCATTCTCTTTGTGTCTTTCCCATAAAGACTTTAAAGCATGGTCCAAATTATTACTGCAAGGTCCTGTGTGCAAGCCCTAAGCCATTTTAGCACAGAGTGAGAAGTTTGGCCCATGCTCAACTTCATTATATTTCCTATTTTCTAGTGGCTTAGAGATCTTGAGAGAATCCCTGCCTTGTTACCCATTTGTTCAGAGATTAGACTGTGTAGGACACGCTGAAGTCAAGTTTGCCAGAAGCTGAGCTTAATGGAATTCTCCCTCGGCAAAAACTTGAAGACAGAGATGTAAAACAATGGGCTCCCCTCAAGAGACAATGATATTAATGAAAGTATTAATAACCAGGCACTATGAAATGTAAGAAGGTTGGAGTGGGGAAGATGTCTGGAAGCATTCCAGTCTTGCAGAGATTTAAGAATTTCTTGCCTTTGTATAGGGCTTTCTTTTTTTTCCCTTTTTCCCCAAGATGTTTTTACGCATGTTGCCAGCTCTGAACGTGAAGCCTTCCGTGCTGCTTCTGAAAGGAGCACAGAACGTACACTTGCGTGCACGCATGCTTGCACACTAACCCACCTCTCACTTGGCAGCCGGCGCAGCTGACCTAACCCTCAGAGACGAATGTTTTAAATTCATGCATGCTTTTCGATTTTGTTTTGAATATCATTTTTTAGAGATACTAAGTCGAGAAACTTCAGTTGAATGCTATTGCTCTTCTCTTTAGGTTCATTGAAGGGAACAAAATAGACACCATTTCAAGAAATGCCTTTCGTGGCCTCCGTGACCTGACTCACCTGTAAGTCCTGTGAAAAACGTTGTGGGGGCTTTAATGGGTGGAATAAGATCCACTTTCTGGTGCCTTGTGCTTTCTTGACTGCGCTGTCCATAGTGTTGACATGCTGTCAAGGAAACGAATTTCCTGGTTGCCCCAAAGTTTTCTGTGCTGTTGATCGGACAGCAGCCCGGTGTCATTACTCATGCACTTGGCTTTATGATCTTTTCCATCATCCTGATTGGCTATTGTGGACCATGTGACTTCATGTGACCTACAGAGCCCTCTGAACCGTGAGGGGCCCGCGGCCAGTTATGGAGGAGGCGGGGAGGAAACCGCCCACTTACACTGCTGTGTGCGGGGCACATGCTTGCATGCTTTCGGGAGCCTTCTTTTCTTTATCTTTCATGATACTTCGTGACTCTCCATTTTACAGATTTGGGAACTGAGGCTTCCGTGACTCATTGAAGAATGTTGAATGTGGGATCAAAATTAGGATGAAGTAGAATAGAGACATTTTTGTGGTTGCTGTAATTTGAATGCAAATAGCTTTTCCTTTTATGTTGGATTAATCCGCAGCTTAAGCTAAGCTCTCTGGCTTCTTTAATAGCTTTCTGGAGGAAAAAAAAAATTAAACAAATTGATTTGAATTGGCATATCAGAATGAAGCAAGTACACACACTTGGCAAACTTAGGAAACCGGAAAAAATTGTGGCTGTGTTTATGAAAATGTAAAAATAGTCATTGGCTTGGTAGGAGCAATTTATTATTGGGAGCCAGGGCCCATGTGCATGATAGATATTTTGTGATCGAGTAAGATATCATGTCTCATCTTGGTGATAAAAAGAAAATTGGGAGAATAGGAGGATGTTGAGTGGGGGTTTTGGGCAGGGGTGAACCTTCAGCAGGTGCAGCTTGAATGATACACATCTAAAGAGATGATCATTCACATTAAGTCCCGATACAGGCAAAGGTGTCTGTCAACAGGCTCAGGGAGCACTTGATTCTGGAATCCTACCAAGCAGAAGCCCTGTCTGAGTTAAATAAAGCTCGTAGAGTAAGGAGATAAGGGAGGAGCGTGGGAGGTCCAACCATCGATGCCGGAGACTGTCAGCCTCTTGTTGTCATTATTGCTCCAGATTTTCCTTCTTTTGTAGAAAAGTCTTGTTTTGTTGTTGTTGCTTTGTTTTGTTTTGTTTCAGATTGAACCCAGATACCAAATCCCCATATTCCTGTAAAGGTTAAAATAATGGATTTGGAGTCATGTAGACTGGCGTTCAAATCTCAAGGCTGTCATTTATTAACATTGCTTAGCTCTTCTGAGCCAGTTTCCTTATCCTGAAGATGGGGGTGAATATAGCGACCCCACAGGATTGTTGCACGGGGTGGGTTAATGCTTGCTTGCAAAGCATCCAGCCCATTACCCTTGGTAAACGCTCAAGGGCTCAAGGTATGGTTGGCGTTGTTACCACCATCATCAACAGCAACATCGTGGCCTCCCCCACTCGTTGAGAAGTCTCTGTTTTCTCCATGGACTGCTGAGGACCCCTGGCAGTGTGAGCGGCCAGACAGGGTCTGCTAAGAAGACAGCTGTGGATGTCTGGAGAGGAACAGCTGTGGCCAGAGAGATCTGGTTCCCAGAAGTCAGGAATGAGGGGCTTTGTTTTTGAGCAAAAGCTCTGGCAGATCGTGAACCCAAGCAAAGCCCACGTGACTGGCTGAGTTAGCCCAGATATCAATTTTCATTTAACCAATTGGCTGTGCGTCCTTGGTCTAAACACAGGTGTGACCATACAGGTGTTGTGCATGCATAGCTGCAAATCCTTGCACACGCTTGCTCAGGGATGCCTGGGCTGGTATACATGGGTAGATACGTGTATATACTGTGTGTGTGCACAGCTGCACACATGTGTGTTATTTGTGCACACAACCGTGTGTATATAATGCGTGCATATGTGTTAAGAGGCACCTCCTATTCTGAGTGACATGTAGAAAACAAGAGTCCTTTGGGTACTTCTTTTTTTTTTTTTTCAGTGAGAGAGCGATAGAGAACTTGTGGTGGGGGGAGGGGCGGAATGGGGGAGAGGTAGAGAGGAATCAAGCCGGCTCCATGCCCAGCGCAGAGCTCAACACTGGGCTCGATCTCATGACCCTGAGATCATGACCTGAGCTGAAATCAAGAGTCAGAGGCTTAACCAACTGAGCCACCCAGGCAACCCAGGTCCAGAGTACTCCCAATGCAATACTACACCCATCCCNTGTATCTCTCTGTCAAATAAATAAATAAAATCTTAAAAAAAAAAAAAAAAGAAATCCAGATTAAGTTCTGCCTCCCTCCTGGAGCCATTCTTGATCTCCCCTCTGCCCTTCCCATAGTTCTTGCTCTGACTCAGCACCCCCAACACTTGACCGTGGCATACTGGTTGGTACTGTTTCATGATGTCAGTTTTATCTCCCCTCCCCCACCCTGCATTGAAGGTTCCCTGAGGGCAGGACCCAGGCGGATGCTTCATTAGCTAGGCCCCCCCACCCCCCATCCCAGCGTCTAGCTCGGGGCAGAAAGCCAGCGCTGCACTCTACTTCTCGGCAAGTCAAGTGACTTTTAAAATTGACTCCTTAGGGGCGCCTGGGTGGCACAGCGGTTAAGCGTCTGCCTTCGGCTCAGGGCGTGATCCCGGAGTTCTGGGATCCAGCCCCACATCAGGCTCCTCCGCTGGGAGCCTGCTTCTTCCTCTCCTACTCCCCCTGCTTGTGTTCCCTCTCTCGCTGGCTGTGTCTATCTCTGTCAAATAAATAAATAAAATCTTTAAAAATAAATAAATAAATAAATAAATAAAATTGACTCCTTAGGTTGGAGATGCAGGTGGTAATGAAAGCTTTTAATACATTGTTTAAAGAAAGAACCAGTCTTCCCCACTTCATCCCAGTTTTTGTAAACTCCTAAGCAAAGAGAGCAAGGATTTGCTTGTTTAAGTCTCTGGTTTTTATCTTTTATGACTTTTTCCAACACCTACAGGCTCCCATTCTTGTTCTCAAGAAATATAGATCAGGTTTCAAAGCATTGAAGAAGCAGTCCTGATCGGTAACTAAAATCTAGGACATTTGTTTTCCAGCAGGTCCTATAAAGCCCAAGGGACAGGTTGCCGTTAAGTAGTTTTAGAAATAAGTAAGTGCCATAAATGTGTAGACAAAATGAAGTGGAAAGTGCGACGTTATGCACTTAGCGTGAGTGGGGTGGAAGTCCATCAAAACAATTTGGCTTTCTGAAATCTAAATTGAACACTTGGAAAGGTTGCTAAACACACGGCTTCTTTTGGCTTTGACCATTCCGTCTATTCTTGTCACTTCAGTACAGTATGTTTCAATGAACTAAAAATGTTTAGCTAAATAATTAACCTTTAATTAGCTACAAAAAAGTTGTTTGGACTTTCCAGAAACAGTGACCACCAGCTACTAAAAAAGCAAAACAAACATTTTTTTTTTTTTAAGTTCAGAAAGCTACTTCTAGGGTATGTTCAGTCTGATTCCATATTCAGCCTATTTTCCAACATCTTTAAGAACATAGTAATAAATCATNCCCACTCCCCCTGCTTGTGTTCCCTCTCTCGCTGGCTGTCTCTATCTCTGTCGAATAAATAAATAAAATCTTTAAAAAAAAAAAAAAGAACATAGTAATAAATCACTGGAGGGAAAAAAGGTGAAATAATAGATGAAATTGTATTTTAAGCCATTTGTGGTTACCTAGGCAGGAAGGCACATAATTCTGGAATGATTAGGTCTCCCCATAGTCTCTTGGTATCTTGCAGAAGCATGTTTGGGTTAAAATGCGCTCAAAGCTTTCTCTGCGAGCTGATGCTAGGGAAGGAGGAATGCCCATTTCTTTAACTCCTTTCTGCAGTGGATCCCTATGAGGCTAAGAAAGGCTAATTTCATACATGTATTTTGAAGAGGTTGGTGCTGACTTGCCTGCGTGTTTATGATTTATGTGTCTTGCTGTTTGTACTCACCCGTATAAAAGAAAACAAGAGTAGGCATCAGTTTCCTGGCTGACTCCCGTTACAGCATGAGGCCCAGGGGGAAGCACAGACCTGATGTGCCTCTTTCAACACCCAGCATCTTTCTACGTCAAGAGCCCAGCACCGCAGACATTCATCTTCGGCAGGATGATGACAGGGCACTGCGTGACCCTGAATCATCAGAGAAAGGGTTTACGATAATCGTCCTTCCTGGAGAAGGAGAGCAGACTAGGACGTTTTGGAAAGCCCTTCAACACTACGAGCAAAAAAGGCAAAATTGTTTCTGGTCAACCTTCGTTCGTGAGAAGATGAAATGGATCATAATCCGTTGTTCTCTAAACATAGTAGTTCATTGCGGTTTTATATTATCGTGGGGTTAGAGCTGAGCATCTTAATGTGGAAGAGTATTTACTGAATCCTTTCTTAGAGCCACAAGTCAGAGACTTCACTTAGATGGACCACCGAGGGAACTTCTTGGACAAGACTGTACACCTTTTCTCTTATCTTCCTCACTTAAGTGCTTCCTTCATTCACTCAGCAAGGACTTAATGAGCACCTGCTGTGTGCCAGGCACTGTTTAGATGCTGGGGATACAGATGTGGACAAACCCCAAAATCTCTGTCCCCGTGTTGCTTATGTATAGGGAGAGTACACAGCCAATAAACGAATAGGTAATTAAAATGGACAGTATGCCAAGGGACAGTCGTGCAGTGAAGATCAACAGAACAGGGAAGGGAGACGGTAGAGGTCAGGGAAGAGGGGATCGTTGAAGAGAGACCTAAAGGAGAATGAGCTGTGTGTTGGAGTGAGCTGTGTGGGTAGCTGGAGGAAGAACATTCAGGCAGATGAATGAGAAGTTCTGGGGCCTCGGGGTGGGAGCGTGCCTTTCCCGTTGGAGCAGTAGCAAGGGGGCCAGTGTGGGCGTTCTGAGTAGACAGAGATTCAGTCCATTGGTAAGTGGGGATGGGGGTAACTTGACAACGGAGATTTTGTACGCCATCAAGGGGATTTGACTTTTATTCTGAGAGACGTAAGATGCCCATCCAGAGTTTAAGAAATGTGTGTAAATAAAGAGCTTAATAAATGCTTCTGTAAAACACAAAGCAAAAAGACTTACATTGTCCTCCCGCATCTATAACGCTGTCTTTGTACAACAAAACTCATTTCTTTATCTCAGTATCGATGCGCAAAGCCAGAAATTGAACCACGTTGTACTGAAGAGGGTTAGAACTATGTTTGAAATCATTAGCTTTGTTTCAGGGACTTTGGAGTGACAGGGCCTGAGGATAATAACCACATTAAAATATGACTTTCTTGTTCTAGTTCTTTGGCCAATAACCACATAAAAGCCCTCCCAAGGGATGTCTTCAGTGATTTAGACTCTCTGATTGAACTGTAAGTAAGGAAAATTAAGTTTCTGTGTGCTTGTCATTGTGCCCCAGTTAATCATGTCTTTAAGCCCCCCTCCCCATTACTGCATTTCTTTTATGCTGGAGTTAGAAATCGGTGGCAAAGAGTGCATGGTGGGAAAGAGCATACAGTTTATATTGTGTTAGTTAGGTCTTGCCATGTTGGAATACACTTAGTAGCATTAGGCCAATGGTCAGTTAGGCTTGCTGGTGTGAGGGTTCCTTTCTCAAGATAGCAGATCCCTCTGATTTATCTTCTAGCATTTGTCGCTTCTCACTGGACAGTGTGTAAAAAGATCTTAAAGTTTCGGTCGTGTCCGTGGAAGCTATATCCCCAGAATGCCCTGATTCTGTTTGTGAGAACCTGCATCTTGAGGGGTGGTGTTCTTCTGTCAACCCAGTCCCCCTCCACCATCTCCAGCATGGCGTGGTGACAGCTTCAGGGCAGTTTGGAGACATGGTGATAGGTTAGCTCTAAGAGCTCTCTGCAGGCTCTGGTTAAAATCATGGGCACCAAAGACCATTAAATCAAGTCAGTGATAAGTACAAGAAATAGGATGCATTAAATACGTGTTTTTTTAAGTTTCGTTTTTGGGGGGTATTCAGTATATGAGGATGTTAAATCATGCTGGAGTTTCATACGACTGCTGAAACATTTCAGGCCCATCTGTTTCTCCATCTATGTGTTTGTGTTTTGTTTTGTTTTTTAGCGATTTAAGGGGCAATAAATTTGAATGTGACTGCAAAGCCAAGTGGTTGTATCTGTGGTTGAAGATGACCAATTCCACTGTCTCAGATGTCCTCTGTATCGGTCCACCGGAGTATCAGGAGAAGAAGCTAAATGACGTGCCCAGCTTCGACTACGAATGTACCACTACAGGTATTCGGAACCGCTATCACTGAAGGCTGTTACAGAGGATAACCCCTTTGTTTTTCTTGTAGGTCATCCACAGGGAATGGAGAAAAGTGGGTGTAAAGGTGTTCTGTCCAAATTATTTTTGGTGACGTTTAAGCATTCTAAAAGAAATGAATTGATGCGGTCAGGAAAATATCTCAGCAGTTTGGAAGGATTTCTGTTAACTGCCCTTTGCCTTAATTTTGATTCTTTACAAAATTCTAATTTCTCTCAAGGGTTTTTTGTTTTTTTTAAGGGCCAAAGTATAAGCTGGTGAGTTGGGTATTTACAAGTCAGGTTTCGTGGAAAGTCAGTGCAGAGAGGCCCGCCTTCCTACCCTCTGGATCCACTGTGCTCACTCCTCTCCTGATTGAATAATATGAAGTTTACTGAACATTCAGCTAATAAATAGCAGCCTTTAAAATCCATAAATTGCTTTTGTAGTTCTACGTACAAAGAGGTGACTTGACGATTATAACCAATGGCAAAATAGAAATCTAAGGGAACAACTAGCTATCTAAGGAAGAAAAACTCCCATTGAGGAAAAATGTAAAGAAACTTTGATTTTGCCTTTTCCATGGCCTGCCTCAAGGTTTCCATTTATACATTTTACAGGTTATAAGACAAAATTAAAATACTAACTGCCTCCCCTCTCGCCTCTCATGGAGAGCAGGGGAGTGTCTCCGTCTGAAAGGCCTAGGCGAAGTTTCTCCAGCTTCTAAAGCCAGCTTTTAAAGGAAAGCAGATCAATCCCCAGTATGAAACCTGCTTACCAAACTTATAAAAATAAACATTTCGGCTGCGAGCTGATACCTACAAAGCCTCAAGGCATGTCAGTGGGAACAGCAGGCATGAGAACCCAGAAACAGTGACAGAAACTCAAAAGGAAAAAAAAAAAAAAACCTCCAAGAACAAACTGTGACATTTAGGCCAGTCCTACTGCCACCCTCTAAACAAATAAACAAACAAGAACTCACAAAGTAAAAACTGTTTCTAGATATCTTCGTAAATAAGGGAGTTGACGAGTTCTCTCTTTGCTGGGAGAAAGCCTGCAGACTCGTGGGCTGCCCTTGTCTTCTAGCATCGAAAAGGGCCTTATTCTGCTGTGTAATTGGCAGGTACCCTTTAGCCAGTGGTGGCCACAGGCAGGTTATTTATTTTATCGCAGAGCAGCGCAATAAATCGGAGGTCGTAGTCAATGACATTTGCACCAAAAGGTGGCATTCAAGGCCATTTGGTGTGAAATGCCAAACCACAGCTCACTGGGGCTCCTTTCTGTCTCTGCTCTGGTTTTTCTGGAGAGTTCTCTAAATACCTAGGTGAAGTGAGCTGCTTTTTCATTGTTCTCTTCATGCCTGGCCAGAGTGGCTGAAAACTTTGCCAGTCTCTGGGAAACATGACATGGGCTGTCCAGGGCCTGGAAACAGGGAATAATTTATATGAGAAAACATGATTTCTGACCTCTGCACTCCGGGGACTGTTATGAAAATGATCTGGGCTGTCAGAATTGTCACAGGAGTAAAAGGGGGCTCGGAACCAAGGTAGCCAGCTCTGGAAACCTGTCCTAAGCCCAGAACCCATGGGGCAGCATGAGTCCCCTAACATTTTTAGGTCATCTTCCCTCTGTTATATATATTTGTCCTTGCTAGAAACATTCCTACTAAAATTTAGACGGTCAGCCCTACTCCCTGGTAACAGGCAGGTGATGATTTTATCTTTGCTACTGCTTTCTCCCTTTAAGACTGATGGTTACCTCCATTAGGAATAAATGGCATGCCCAAACCGTGCCCACCCCTAGACATAGTCCCTGCCTTGTAAGAACGAAGTCAATAAATTCTGAGGTTTTTTTTTTGGTTCCTGTCTTCTGCTCATACCAAGCCTCATTCTTTGGTGCTTTATTAAAGGCTGGGAGGGAAACGCTTCGGGATGGATGGCAGATAGAAAGCCCGATCTAAGAGCCTGAGGACTAGTGAGGATGGCATCCTCGCTACATTTTTGGGAAGAAGTACATTCTCCGAGGGCATCCTTGTTCTCTTAGCTCAGATTTTCAGGAAAGGCGTAAATTCCTCAGGTAGAGGAAGGAGAAGGAAGATCCTGTTCTTCCCAGAGAGAGGAAGATTCTCTTGCCATTGTGTTCTGGCGCCCGGGTGTAATTAACACGGCAGAACCGCCACCGGACTGTTTCAGCTTCTAGATTAATCACAGTCCTTCCATAACCCTCCGCTTTCACGTCTATTTTTAACCACCACCGAAATCCCTGTTACCTACTCAGGAGTCCCTGTGTTAGGTGGATAATTCGCTAAATTCCTTAGAGGGAGTGAATTTTGCATCCTAATTGTCCTGTTAGCTTCCCTATTGCTGGGCTGATGAAATGCAAAGAGAAATAATGCATTAATGTGCAGTTTCTCTCCCAATAGGATCAGCGTCATATATAATTTATTTTCTGCAAGGGCTATAAATAGCTATGGAAAAATCTGTTGATTCCAGTGGGAGCAAGGCCTAAATTGTAAGCGTCCCACTGACATCATGAACTTAATCCAACGTGAATGGAAGCGGCAGCACTTTGCGCAGAGAAAGCCATTAATACTTTAGCACTGGTAAATTGATGCCATATCAATATGTGTATTGTTGGCGATCTCTGCACGACGAACGTGCTTTTGCCGATTGTGAAAGATGAATTAAAATGGGGACGGGAGAGGATCTTTAAATTCCTCCAGCCCCTCCACCCCCCACCCAATACATAGTGATCAGTCATTTTCTTTTAGATATTTCTTCCTTTTTCTCCCTCCTTCTCCTACTCCTCCTCGTTTTTGGGGGTGGGGGTGGGGGCCGGGGAAAAGGACTCTCCTATTAAGAATTAGATTTATAATTCAAATGATTTAACAGTCTGTGTTGTGCCAGGTAGTCAGCATATAGAAAATATTATGAAACCGATGTTTTGGGAAAACAAATGAAAATAGAACCATTAAAAGCTAAATTTGTAAAATGCTTTCTAATTTTGGCAGCTCTCTCTCTTTCTGGGATTTTTTTTGTAATAAAAACTGAAACTTTTTGGTCTGCCCTTTAAACAGCCTGCAGTTTTCAGCGAATGCTCATGTCTCTGAGACGTCGGCATGCAGGCGGGAGATGTGGGTTAGAGACAAGGCCGGAGTGTTCGGAACCTGCGGTGCTTGCATTAGCAGAAGGTAGAGGGGGTCTGTGGCTGTCTCAGAATTAAAAGAATGCAGCCTTTTCTGTCTCCAGAAAAGGAAGCAGACCATGACGGCCACCATTTCCGTTTTTCCGTGTATCTCCAGGTTGAGTTTTGTCCGTGTTTGCTCCTTGATGGAGTAGCAGCTGGTATTTGCGGGGTTTGGCAAAAAGGCAGGGCTGGGAGCCATTGTGATGCTTCCTAAGTGTTCACGCAGCAACTGCACACGGTCACTGTTCTAGAGCATACGAAGCTGGTACGTAAAGCTATGGTGTCCAACTGCCCCTACATGAGGCTCCGATGCTAACACTTAGACTCTCTTAGTCTCTACAGCAACCTCACGCAAGAGGTGTCACCCTTATTTTACTGATGCGGACCCTGAGGCTCTAGTTTCTTGCTCAAGGTCACAGAGCTGCCAATACGAGCGGGAACCGAAAGCCCAGCCTGTCTTACCTAAAGCCTCAGCTCTTGTGGATGCTCTGCTCCCGGCTCTGGGGGTGGGGAGAGCACTTGTCCCCACTCTCCCTCGGCTACTTCTTGCTTCTTTGCTTCTCCCTCTTCTCCCTGCCCCTGCGTGCATGCATCATTCATTCATCCCCAACCTCCTCCCCACCCAGTCTTCAGAGTGGACCGTGGGGTGGGCAAGGCCAGCCCTCCCACACTCCTCTGCCAGCAAGCATTTATTAAGCACCTACTGTAACTCAGAATAGGGATAGGGACACCTCCAAAACTGAACATGTCTTGAGCCCTCACTGTGTGCTATGCACAACTCTAAGTGAGTAAGAATTAAAATATCCAGTGAGGACACTGAGCCAGATCGAGGTAAAATAACTTCCCCAAGGTCACTCAACAAGACATTGGAGTCACAGCTCTGCCATGTTATCTTAGATGCCGTTCGAATGGACAGTTCAAGAGACAGCCCAGGGATGGCTGGGACAGAGGAGGCAGACTGTCCTTTCTCAGACCTCAATTCCATATTTCTGAAGCACCTGCTATGTGCCACGCCCTGAGATGGGCATTGCCACCACCATTACCAATGTGTCCCTGCCATCAAGCTTGGCAGGTAAGAATCCTCCCCCCATATGGCACGGAAGTAAACTGAGGCCATGTCAGGGAGTCAAGTGCAGGGGAGCGGTTTCAGGGGTTCTGAATCCAGGCACAGAGCTCTTTCCTGGGCCTCATGCTGCCCTCTCTCCCTCGGCCCTGCTCCCTTCTCCCACCCCCGACCATACCTGGTCTTCTCATCCGCTCTCTACTCTTCCCACCACAGCATGAACTCAGCGGCTCTCAGTCTCCCCCTTCCGTTCCTGTGTCTGCCCCATCTGCATTATCCGGCCTTTGCTCACCACCAAGTGGCCCACCCCTTTACTGTCTCTCTCATTTGACCGCGTTTATGAGGCTTCGGATCTAAGTTATTTCTAGTGGTCACCATGGGCTTATGCCCTGGGAGGCACTTAGGAGGGTGGGATCCAGGCCTGGCCTCAGGCACGCCCTCTCTGAGCGGCTCTGGCTGCGAAACGGCTCAAGCCTCTAAGATCTTTCCCATTTCTCCAAAGCCGACTCTGAAGTCACTCTGCTGGAGATTCGTGAAGAATAAGATTTGAACAGCCATGCCTAGTTATGAATTCAGTGAGTGAGGACAGAGCCCTGTGCTTGGATCTGGGGCGGCTTTGCAGGAGACATGCGGCCTAAGCAGGCAGGGCTAGGGGATGGGTGGGCAGGGGAGGGGCAGAGCCAGTGTTTTCTCAGAGCACCGACTTCCCTCAGCCAGACATCCACCATCATTTGACCCTGGGTGCGGTTAGCCTGCCGAGAAGCGGGGTGCACACTGAGGGAGCTCTAGCCGGAGAAATAACTTACCCTGCGCTTTCTCAGTGGTTTGTGTGTTTGTCTTAATTCTTTCTTCACTGGTTCTCTAGCTCCCACACACATCGACTCCCCTTGCCTCCGTCCCGGGGCACGCGCACCCGGTTCCTTGGAAAAATCGTACCTCCTTACCAAGGTCATAGCACAGTGAGTCCGTGGTCGCTAGGGGCCTTCGGGTGAGGAGTCTTGACTTCACGTTAAGGGTAGGAGTAGAGCACGTGCTCAGAGAGGACGGTTCCACATGGTTTGCAAATCCAGCAGAGCTGTAACTGTTCGTGGCACCGCGGGACACTGTGCAGATCGCAGGCAGAGCCGTGGCTTACCCCTGAGCGCACCAACCAATAAATGTACTTCGGTTACCTTCCCTGCTCCGCGGGCTTCATAAATCTCTGAGTCTGTGTCAGACGGCCTGGTTTGCTTCCCCAAAGGGCAGCGCGCCCTTGGGGAGTTTACTTTTTTGGTTTGGAACCTGGAGTGGGGGCGTGTGGGAGTCTAACAGCCGCTGAAGCAATCACCTTGGCAGGTGAGTGTGAGAAGTGCCCCAGCAAACGAATGAGACAGGTGTTTAGCTTCTGGGGCCATCCTGAGACGGCTAGAAACACAGCATTTCCCAAACCCCTGTGACCACCGCAGCCCTCTTCCCAGAGTGATTTTCATGATCGTTTCTGGAATGGTGTTCCGTGGCGCCATTTCACTGGTGTTTTTGAAAGCCAGGTCTCACCAAATTTGTTTAAAACTTTGCCATCCGGTAGCCAAGCTGTGAGCTGTTTGTCTCAAAGGAGCTGATTAGAAGCTGTGCTTTCATCATCCTCTCCAAGGCAGAGCCCTTCTAGAATCTTCCAGAGTAAAACTTGCTGTGACGTGCGTGTTGCTTCTCTCTGGTCCCCCCTCCCTCCTTCCCGGTCCCTCTTCAGAACCGGTGCTACAAAGGGTGGAAGGGTAATGGTGGTTGATAATTCCCACAAGGGATCTCATGGAGACTCTTTTTTTTAAATACCCATTCCCAGATTTTGTTGTTCATCAGACTTTGCCCTACCAGTCGGTTTCGGTGGATACGTTCAACTCCAAGAATGACGTGTACGTGGCCATTGCTCAGCCCAGCATGGAAAACTGCATGGTGCTGGAGTGGGACCACATCGAAATGAATTTCCGGAGCTATGACAACATTACAGGTGTGTTGTGACTTCGATCAGATGTATTGACCTCATTTCATTGTGGCCTCAAGCAGGTGAGAGAAGAAGCATTCTGGCATCCCAAGGAGGGAAGGCCTGGCTCTCTGACTTGGCTAGAGTCGGAGAACACGTGCCAGCCCACCCTCTTCTCTCTGATTCTTTCTCAACTTGGTCAGTTGTTGGCGAGAATGGAAACTGGGGTTGGTGATCTTATTTGTCATTTGTGATCCTTCGAAAAGGGAGAGAGGACGGGTTGTATGTGGTGGGAGGCATTTTCCAGTAGTGGTGAGAAGTCACCTGGGAATCCCTTAATCCGGAGCTCTTCGGGCAGCCTAAGACTGCAACAGCTTTTTAGTAGATAAATGATAGACTTTACACTTTTGCTATGCTGATTGTTAACTGATATGCTAATACACACATGCACACGTGCACACACAGACACACATCCACGCACGCACAGGCACACATCCACGCACGCACAGACACACATCCACGCATGCACACACAGACACACATCCATGCACGCTCAGGCACACATCCATCCATGCACGCACACACAGGCACACATCCATCCATGCACGCACACACAGGCACACATCCACGCACACTCAGGCACACATCCATCCATGCATGCACACACAGGCACACATCCACGCACACTCAGGCACACATCCATCCATGCACGCACACACAGGCACACACCCACGCACACTCAGGCACACTCTATGACTTATTCCTGCTGCCATTTTGCCAGGTCCTGGTGATCACTGCTTCCTTTAAATAAATACAAACAAAATAAGAATAAATGGCTCTCTAAATTCATGCCTTTGGGCTGAGAACTAGTTAATGCTTCTTTCAATGCTGTCAGGAGCCCAGCGTCTCAGCACTACTAAAAATGGGCCATCTACTTGCTTTTTATTTTTAATTTATTTTTTTACTTGCTTTTTAAATAAGTAGGTAAAGCCAATAATCTTTTGAAGACTTCTCATTTATCAAGTGCAATCTGATAATCATATTGACGTTACAGACAGCGCCACGGTCGCCCAATTGTGACCCTGTGAGAGGATTTCCTTCAGTGGTTCCCCATCTGGAGTTAGAGCAGCACCGTGCTTTGCTTTGCGGCCCGGCAGGTAGACATTCTAGATCACAAGGCTCCTAGGAAGCTCTCAGGCGCGAAGTGGTTTTGCAGCAGTTGCAGGGGTGGAGGGAGGCAGGGAGTGGTTTTACCCCTCCCAGAGCGGAGATGCTAACGAGCCTCATCTCAGTGGCCCCGAGAGGTCTGTGAGGCGCACAGGCGCTCCCGAAGCCCCAAAGACGCCACGTCACATGCGTCTGTGCTGCGTGGCCACCTGGCCTCCCAGTGCCGCGCTCCCACCAAGTGCAGGGTCAGCACAGAGCACCGCAGGTGAACCTGTCGAGGAAGCCCAGGCCCTTGGACCCTAAACCTGGTCCATGTTAAAGGAAAAAAGGAAGGGGAGGCCCGCTATCCACTTGCTCTTTGCTTGCCTCTTTGTCCAGACTTGGGAGACGGGTGAGGGATGCGTGGGCTGGTCCCTTGGCCTCGCCTCCCCCCCCCACCCCAACGCTAGGAGGTGGTAGCGGAGTGAGGCTTTGCTTCGGCCCGGGGGTTTTCACAGCAGTGCCGCTTGCCAACCCTGCTTGCAGGCCCGTAAGGTGCCGGCCGCCGGTTTGTCTCCTTGGAAACTCACAACGGCCCCTTGCGGTCTTAGCGTGGGGTGCCAGCCCACAGGTGGGGGACAGAAGCTCGGCTCAGGAGGAAGGGGCTCAGAGATGATAAAGAGCTCGGGTTTTGAAAACTGATGAACATGGATTGGACTCCGGACTCTGCCAGGCACTGAGATGTAATATGGGCCGTGGCCTCTGGGGCTCGGTTTCCTCATCTGTAGAAGGGGCAGCACATGTACTTTACGTGGCTGCCGTGAGGAGTCAGTGCGTGCCGGGCACCCAGCGAGCCGTTCTTAATGAATGTCAGCTTCCTTCTCACACCTTTACGGAGGGAGAGACCAAGGCTCAGGCATGCTGAATCACTTTGGGGGCAGAGCCCAGGGCCTGTCCCTGCTGCATCTCGCCCCTTCCTCTCTCAGGTTGACCTTGGTAGGAAAGGACAGCTTTCCCTCTACTTGCCCTTCTGGCAGTCTGTAGCTGGTCGCATCCCTACGTTCATCAAGTCATTCATCATACATTCATTCATTCGTTCATTCATTCACAAGGATTTCTTGAGCCCTTACTCAGAGCTAGGCAGAGTCTAGGTGCTGGGGCCACAGCTGTGCCCGGGCCAGATGAAAACCTCCACTGTCCATGGGTTTGCATTATAATGGGAGCGAGAGACAATAAAAAAGACAACTATACATCAGATAGCAACGCACTAAGGAGGGAAAGAAAGGCGGGGACGGGAGTTTTGAAGAGCCGGCCGTGGGAGTGTTGACATTTTAGATTGTGTCTGCTGAAGCGCTCGTGAGGAAGGCTGTTTGGAGAAGAAGAGTGGGACATGTGGGGTTGATCCACGGGGACAGTGTGGGGAGGAAGCATTCCAGACAGAGGCGACAGCAAGTGCAAAGGTCCAGTGACGGGAGGCTATCTTTCCTGTTTGGGTCCTCCAGGGGGCCATTTTAGCTTGAACAAAATGCTCCAGAGGGAAAGCTGCAGGAGACGAAGTCAGCGAGGTAAGGAGGGCCGATCTCGGGGGCCTTGCAGGTCCTGGGAAGGACATGGGTTTTTAACCTGCGTGCTGTGCAGAACCCCAGCGGGCTTTACGCCGAGGTCCGCAGGGCTGCCCAAGACGAGGCAGGTGCCTGGCGTAGGGTGCTGGGCTGTGAGTAGCCTGTGTTGGGGACAGGGGACAAAGGTGGAAACAGAGCGACTAGCCGAGAAGCTGATGAGGGAATGCGAGCACGTGCTGATGGCCGGGGCCCCAAGTAGGCCGCAGCCTTGGTGTGCAGGAAGCCGGCGGGAGCATGCACCAAGTGCAGCCAGGGCCTGAGCCACGGCTGTGCCTTGCTAGTTTCTGGGGGCTCCTCGGCCCCTCGTTCTCAATCTTCTGAGCGGTGGGCAGCCCCCCCATGGCGCCCACCTAGATCCGCTTCACGGCCAAGCCTGAGAAACAAGTTACAACAGCGGGCTAATTCAGCCCGTGAGCTCCAGCAACATCAGGCTCATTTTTGATAAAACCGGCTTCAGATCTTTCTAGCTGGTGACCTCGGCCAAGTTAGTTACTTTCCACGAGCCCCTTTCATCTGTAAAATGGGATCATCACCATATTGGACCTATGAGAATTTAATGGGGATCATGTGTGTAACACTTCGCACAAAGCCACCCGGCTTTGTATAGTAAATCCTCAGCAAATGTCAGTTTTATCCCCTGGGGATAAAAAAAAGGAGCAGCCCTCCTTCTCCCCCCGTCCCAGACCCTAAATCTTTCACTTCAGGTAAACTTCTCCCTAACTCTCATCAGCGTAGGAAAGGAGGGGCGAGCATGGAACACCCCGAGGGAGCAGGGGAAGCGGGTGGTTACAGCAGCCCCATGGATCCCTCAGCGCAGGAGGGAGTGTGGCGAGCTGGGATTGAGCCTGGTATGAAGGAGAGCCCGAGGCACACATGTGCCGGGCAGATGACAAATGGACAAACTAGGGAGCAGCCCTGAAACCACTTGCCTTGAACGAGACCAAGGTAAACATGGACCCATTCTCTGCTCACGGGCCATGAATGTCTCATTTGTCATCTTGCTTGATCACAGAGTGATCCTAGAGTCTGCAAGGGTTGGCAGGGTTTTCTCAATCCATGCCCGGCAAGACTGGGGCTCTGAGCAATGGGAGGAGCACATGCGTGCGTCTTCCTTTGCCATCCTGGCGGGCATGGTGTCGAAGGGTCAGTTCCAGCCCTGCATCCACTTTTGGGAAAAGAGAGAATGCCATGATCAGGGTCACCCCAAGGGTTTGCACTTCATATTTTCTCCTTTTTTCCTTCTACATCTCTTCTCAGCTTTCCTGTTTTTGGTTTATTTTGTTTGCCTTTGATTTCTCCATGCCAGGTATGTTCCAGCCTATAATCTCTCTTCCTACATTAAAACACACACGAGGATCTCTGCTGCTATTGACGGTTCTATAGACTAAAAGTGTTTAGCTGGACAGAGGTGTTCTGGAACATCTCCAAGGAAGGAATTCTTTCAGCTGAGACAGGCAGGCAGGCCTGTAGGACACTCCTGGGTGGCAGGGACCTCCCTAGCTGGGGGGGGGGTCCCCACTCAGAAGGGGGACCAGGAATATGCGCTCGCAGTTAGTGTTACCGGGGGGCGGGGGGAGTCAATGCAGCTTCCAAAGAACCGTTTGGTAGTTTAAATCCAGAAGCCTTCAAAATGTGCACAACGTTTACCCCGGCAATGCCTACATTTAAGAACACTGCCAGATGGTTTTCAAAAAGGATTTCTCTACATGGAAACATGTTACTCAAAATAATGAAAAGCTAGAAATAACTGCAACGTCCAACAATAGGGGATTTGTTAAAAATAGGATACACCCTACAATGGAATATCTTATAGTATTTAAAACTCAAGTTGTAGAAGGTGCAGTAACGGAAAATGTTTACAAAATAATGGTCAAATGGAAACAAAAGTAGGTTGTAAAAAGCATGTATCCTAGAAACCCAAATTTATTTATTTATTTATTTTTAAAGATTTTATTTCTTTTTTTCAGAGAGCACATCAGTGGGGGAGGGGGAGCAGTGGTCATAGGGAAAGGGACAAGCACAGCAGGGAGCCCCCCGCGGGGCTCGATCCCAAAACCCCGGGACCATGACCTGAGCCAAACGCAGATGCTTAACCGACTGAGCCACCCAGGTGCCCCCCAAATTAATTTTTATAAAGCACATTCGAGTATGTAACGATTAAGGAAATATATCAAGATGTCAAGTGTTATTTCAGCTTTGCAGTACAAGTAATTTTGATTTTCCTCTTGGTATGTTGGCAGTTGAGTGTAGACTGAAGCCGGACTACCCAGATTTAGATCCCAGCCTCCCACACATGCTAGCTGTGTGGCCTTGTATAAGTTACTTCACTTCTCTGTGCCTCAGTTTTACCCTTTATAAAATGAGGATGATTATAATGCTGATGACGATGATAGTACTGGTCTCATCAATCCTTGTAAGGATTAAATGAGTGAATACACACAAAGTGCTTAGTATAGTGCCCGGTCATAGTACACACTATAAATGTTACCTATTACTTTCAAAATTTGCTTTGGGGAACATTGAAAACTTTTATACTTAGGGGAAAAAAAGGAATAATTGGTTTTAAACAAAAGAAAGGAACCAGGTTCTTGCAAGAAGGCCAAAACAGTGAAAGGGAAAAGTAAGTATCACTCTAAAAACTTGCAACTAGCTGCCCCCAAAGTAATACTGGGGACAGGAATTCGACAATTATCCTTGTAGTTTACAGACCAAATTCACTTTGGTCCAAATCGCCTAGAAATTCAGGGGAAAGAAATAACTTTCAATCCAGTGACCTAGATGGAGGGTCAGTCCTCTTTTGATATGGGTGGTCCTATTGCTTGCTGGCTGGAAGAGGAGGTTGGGGAAGGACTGGGGGTCCCGGTGCAGCATGGGAGAAGATGGCAGGAAGTGGTGCGGACAGGAGAGTTCCCCTTTTCCAGCAGAGTTCCGGTTCCGGGCCTCGTGAGCAGATCATTCAGGTCACTGACCATTCTACAGGTGCTTACGCAGTGCCAGCTATGGGAGATTTTAAAGGGCCGGGGTCTTTTCATTATCAAGACAGTTCTTTCAATTATCCAGTAATGAGAGCTACTAATTGTTGACCACTTCCTGTTTGTGGGTGCTCTGTTCTAAAAACAGCGTGAATTTTCTCACTTAGTCTTCACTAACCCTGGAAGGTCAGTGCGAATAGCACTCTCGTTTTACAGACAGGGAGCCTGGGACAGAGTTAACCGGCACTGGGTCAGAAAGCTTGTGAGCTATGAGCTGCCTTTCAACCCCTGGGCAACCTGGTCTAGAGTCACAAAGCTTAACACTCCTCTGTTCCGCCTCCGTTCCTTCCTTTGGCTCCAGAAATCAGAAGGGACCAAATGTCTTCACGAGCCCCTCATTACATTCTTTTCCTTCTGTCTCCGAGACCTGACTCCTACCTTTTTACCCTCCCTTACCCCCACGTCCCGAACAGAAGCGCACTTGTTTCCTTCCACTGTCTGGAGTTGGAAAGTTCTGTTTGACTAGCACGAAGACAGCTCCTAGGGTGTTGGTGCATTTCCTGAATTGTACTCCTGCTTCTAAAGATACCAGAGGCCAGGAGGCCAGCACTTAATGGAGGCACATTTTTTTCAAGCTTTTAAAAAATGTTTTAATTGTGGGAAAATATGCAGAACATAAAACTTACCATCTGAACCATCTCTAAATCTACCGTTCAGTAGTGTGAAGTGCCTTCACGGTGTCATGCAAACCATCTCTGGAACTCTTTTCATCTTGAAAAACTCGAACTCTGTATCCATTAAACGCTAACTCAACATTCTCCCCTCTCCCCCAGCTCCTGGTCCCCATCATTCTGTTTTCTCTCTCTAGGAATCTGACTACTTTAGGGACCTCATATAAGTGGAATCATATATTATTATCTTTTTGTAACTGTCTTTATTTCACTTAGGATAATGCCCTCACCATTCGTCTGTATTGTCATGTGTCCCATGTCAGGGTTTCCTTCCTTTTGAAGGCCGAGCAATGTTCCATTGTGTGTATACACCATGTTTTGTTTATCCATTCATCCATCGGTGGACCCTGGGGTTGCTTCCACTTTTTGGCTATTGTGAATAATGCTGCTATAAACATGGGTGTGCAAATCTCTTAGAGACCCTGCGTTCAGTACTTTTGGGTACGGACCCAGTCGTGCAATTGCCGGGTCATATGGTATTTCTATGTTCAATTCGTCGAGAAGCTGCCATGCTGTTTTCCGCATCAGCTGCCCCATTTCTCGTATTTCTTTACATCTGTCCCCATTTTCCGGTTCACAAGGGTTCCAGTTTCACTACAGAGGAGCATCTCTCCCTGCGATGCCCTAATCCCCTCTTGTTTCTCTTGGGGCCACAGGTCAGTCCATCGTGGGCTGTAAGGCCATCCTCATCGACGACCAGGTGTTCGTGGTGGTGGCCCAGCTCTTCGGCGGCTCTCACATCTACAGATACGATGAGAGCTGGACCAAGTTTGTCAAATTCCAAGACATCGAAGTCTCTCGCATTTCCAAGCCCAACGACATCGAGCTGTTTCAGATCGAGGACGAGACCTTCTTCATCATTGCGGACAGCTCCAAAGCCGGTCTGTCCACAGTGTACAAATGGAATAGCAAAGGGTTCTACTCCTACCAGTCTCTGCACGAGTGGTTCAGGGACACGGATGCGGAGTTCGTCGATATAGACGGGAAGTCGCATCTGATTCTGTCCAGCCGCTCCCAGGTCCCCATCATCCTCCAGTGGAATAAAAGCTCTAAGAAGTTTGTCCCCCACAGTGACATCCCCAACATGGAGGACGTGCTGGCCGTGAAGAGTTTTAGGATGCAGAGTGCCCTCTACCTTTCCCTCACCCGCTTCATCGGGGATTCCAGGGTCATGAGGTGGAATAGTAAGCAGTTTGTGGAGATCCAGGCTCTCCCTTCCCGGGGGGCCATGACCCTGCAGCCCTTTTCCTTTAAAGATAATCACTACCTGGCCCTGGGGAGTGACTATACATTCTCCCAGATCTACCAGTGGGATAAAGAAAAGCAGCTATTCAAAAAGTTCAAGGAGATCTATGTGCAAGCACCTCGTTCCTTCACAGCTGTCTCCACTGACAGGAGAGATTTCTTTTTTGCATCCAGTTTCAAAGGGAAAACAAAGATTTTTGAACATATAGTCGTTGACTTAAGTTTGTGAAGGTGTGATTGGTGAATTTAAAGACACGTAGCCCTAGCTTTCACCAGAGAGGACCGAGAAGCAAATACAAAGCCAAGTTCAGAGCTCGCAATTAAAAACGCCCTGGGGAACTAGTTAGAAGTTTTCAACATTTTAGAACTCACATTTCAATCAGGGATTGCATTTATTGGCTAGCTGCATGACATGTCCATTCTCCCATTTAAAAAGACATCGTAGAGCCTGTTATCTCTGAGAAAAGAGTACAGCATTAACTCTCACCACCTGGGAAAGTAATGTGCTTTTTTTCTTCTTCTTTTTTTTATGAGGAAGGAAGAAATTGGATAAGATGGGACAGCTCTTACAATGAAAAAAAAAAAAAAAACCCCAACAAAAAAAGACCAAACAAACTATGGGCCCTTCTCATTTCATTTTAGCAATCTTTTCCGGTAAGAACTCTTCAAGCCAAAGTCAGCTGAAAAGATTTGCTGATGAATCGTTTAAAAATCTGATAACACTCAGCAATGCTATTTTGAGTCATTTCAGTTTCCTGAAGCCCCCTTCATAGCAGAACGTTGGCTAGTTCATTGGCTCGTGTGGATGCTTGTCATGAGAACGTTAACAAAATAACGTTGGACATCGCTTCCTTTGCCAGAGAGAATACTCTGCGGATACGCGTCCAGGCCCTGCACGGGCCTTTGGCCCATGAGTGAGACAAAGGCTTTCTCCCCTCTTCCTTGTGGTTCAGAGCCGACCCCGTGGCAGTCAGAGCAACATTGCTTGTGAGACGCCCTCCATGACTCGGCTGCTCCCCTGAACCTGTTCTTTGAGTGTGTGGGTAACCAGCAGACAGGCCAAAGACTGAACGGTGCTTTTCATCCCATCCTTTAAAGCAATAGAACAGGTCTTTCCATCTGATGAGCATTTGGTAGAATTTTTGAAGCAGAATTTTGTGGGATCAAAGGGGACTTGACACAAGCCCCGCTGTACTTTGAAACCTAGAGGTGGCCCTTTGATTTGTGCATGTCTGTGCCCTCTGGGCAGCTTCCTATTTCAAGTCATTGAATACCAACCTACCTTCCTGCCCACCTGCCTTCCTCCGTACTCCTGCGTCGGTCCTGCTTGGCCGATGTGCTCTCGCTGCTGCCGCCAGGGCAGCCCTTCTGGAGGGGCTGAAGCACCAGATGGCAGAAGCCGGGGTGCTCCTGACACCAGTGCCCCCTTCCTTTCCCAGTAGTTTAGCAAAGGAAAGTCCCCTGGGACTCACGGCCTGACTCGGGACCATGTATGGGCAGGGGGCTCATCCTGAATAGGCTGGGGGGCCTCAGGCCGATCATCGGGGACCAGCTTTAGCATTAGACCCGCTGCATCCCACAGACCAGGTCTGTGCTCAGGGGGCCGGAGGGTCTGTTTCAGACTGGGCTTGTCTGGTGTGGGTTATGGGAAAGCCCGCAGGGTCTGGTTTTGCGGAAGCATCCCAGGGGATGTTCTCTGGCTGATTGGCTGGTTCTCTCCCGAGGCTATGAAGTAGATTTTAGGAGTGCTCGGAAAGAGCCACCCACCAGCGTCTCTTGTAGCCCCCAAACCAACACAATCAGTTGTACTGGAGTGTTATTTTTTCATGATCGTTTGTCAAGTCGTGAGGAGGTAGCCGTGTGGCACAAATTTGAGTGCAGTGTCGTTTCTGGTTCAAGCGAAGCAGATCAAGGCAATAAATAGCATCGATGTTGCAACGGCACTCCTGGGTACGTCCTGGGACTGCAGGCCGAGGGCTTCCAGCCTAGGACACTGGGGATTTTAATGAACTCGGTCCCCACACAGAATAGCGTCTCTGCTTGAAACTTTCCTACGAGGCACCAACCAAACAGGAGGAAAGTGGTTTGTTTTCACTTCTGAAGCACAAAATCACCCTTCCACGTTCCTTTGCCTTCCTGGTTGATTTGAATTGACTGCAAATGCCCAGATCCGCACATCAGCAGCGGAAAGTGGGGCAGCGCTGCTATTCTGCTGGCTGTTAAGATGGGCAAGCAGTTCTTTCTGGCACACGGAACCCCTCAGACAAGCCTGGGCCGAAAAACAGGCCCTTGGCAAACAAGGTAGGGGACGTTTCGACAGTCCTAGCACTTGTGCCAGCTCGAAATGATGTTCCCGCACCCAGCTGCTTGTCGAGAAGGCAACCGGGGCATCTTTTCATGGGGCTGCCTCTAGGGAACCAGACACCAGCCCCCCAGCTTCCCCTCTGAGGGGGCAGTGGCTGTAGAAACGGTCTGTACCCACTGTGCTGGTGGGCATCGCCTAGAATCCAGAAAGCCGGGGGTGCGGTGCTGGGAACAGGGGTGCTTGCCGAGTCCAGGGGAGACATTGGCTGCTGGAAGAAAGATCTATCGAATTGGGGGCGAGGCACGGGCAAGAGGGCAAGTAGTCCACGTGGCTGCAGTCAGGTTCTCTTTTTCTTCTTAAGAAACTAGACACGATCAGAGTCTGCAGCCTACAAGAGTCTCCATGCTCAGGGAGGGAGTATTTGTTCTGGCTGACTTGCTCAAGGAGCCTAGATGTTCTTGGCACGAGGTGGTGGAAGATTTGCTTCATTAATCTCACTGCTCCATCCCAAGAATCCCTGCAGGTTTAAACAATTTCTGCAAGAAGATTTTCCCAGTAATATTGTAAGACAAAAAAAGAACCCAAAAAACCCTGACAACAGCAACAGAAACCCAAAGCCGAGAGACTCGCGGGACCATCCCCTGTGGAGAGAGTTCTGGGAAGGGCTGATCTTGTCCATTCCTTCCTATCACCCATCGGTTGCCTTCTCGTCAGCTTGTTTCTTCTTTACAATCTCTGTGGCTAGGCTGAGCCCCTCCACGTAGCCGAGTGACCACGCCACACAGCCTTAAAGCGTGGGATCAGGAACAGATCTCTCACGAAGACTGAAAACAAGCCTTAGGTGGGAAAAGCACAGTGTCCTCGGGCAGTGGGTACTAAGATCCCCAGCATTGCAGTAATGCTTTAGGTTTTTTCAGTGTCCATTGTGTCCATCGCCTTTGTTCATAGTTCTTCAGTTTATTGGTGGGTGGGTATTCTAATTTCAGAGAGAAGGAAATCGGGGTGAAAATCGAAGTCAGTTGCCTGCTCCAGATTATCCTGTAGTGAGTGGCAAAGGCAGAGCCTTCCCCCTGCTCAGTGGGCTTTGCATTTGCTTTGTGACACCCTGACACGCCTTCCAAATAAAGACTTTATCATCACGATTCAGAACATAGCAACACCTTGAGATAAAATAAAAAATGCAACAAAATATGCATCGCCGGAGGGAAAATCGTGCTGAACAGACACCATCTCATCCACTGGTCCCTTTAACAATTAAACACTGGGGGACTGCTATTACATACAAGGCCCCACTCTTGAAAGTCTTCCAGAAGTTTCAGATAATTTTCTGTTCTAAAGAGGATTTCTGTCTGGCATGGTTGCTTCTCCACACACTCCCCGCAATAGCGATGGGGCGATGGTGAGGTCGACACACATCTGGTTCTTGTCACAACGTCCCAAGATAAACAAGAACAGTTCTAGAGGGAACAACTAAAAACTCGAATGCATGAGTGATGATGAATTGCTCCAGGTCATAATCAGCCCTTGGGGAGCACGCTGGAAATGCCGGTGTTGCATTTTTCCTCCCCATGGAGTGAAAGGCTGTGTATTTTTAGGGAAAAAAAATCAGCGTGGGATGCTGGAGGTTTGGCTGCCAGAAATACTTGGGATGGAAATTTTTCTGACCGGGGGTATAATGAAAGAGAGATGAAGGTCTGCAGGAGGGGGCTCTATTTGCATGCCCCCTAAAGAAAATCTCTTTAGTCGGCTTCCTGATTCTTCCGCAGAAGTATCAGCCCCTCCATTAGCAGATTTGGAAGAGGGTTCCTTAATTAGGCAGTGGCCAAAGATTCTGTGGAGCAGGGACTCTGGAGTGGAATGCAGTAATCTAGTCGTTGACACAGTGAGTAAGGTGGTCCAGACTTAAGACTGTCTAACGGGAATGGGCAGAAAGCAGGGCAGATGGATGGGGAGGAAAATCTTTTGGGAAAGTAGAAATAAACTGGAAAAAAAAAAAAGGTCATCATGATTTCCTTTGCCTCAGCCAGGCAAGTAGAGGGTGGAACAACTAGGCAAATTAACAGCCAATTATTAACGAAGAGAGCCCATTGTAATGCTAATTGAAATAAGAATTGTGTGGTAAAGCTGCTGAGATCTAAACCAAGGGAGGCACTCTTATCCTTACATTATTCCATTACTTGTATCAGAATCTACCTTTCTTCTAGTAGGAAGCTATGCATTCCCTATCAATCCCTTTGACTATCAGGAATGTATAAGAACTGTGATAAAATAAGCCAATATGCCATTTGGTACCATTTTTATGTATCTTAGATGCATAACTTAGGTATAATAAGAATAGTTTATATGTATATGAAAGCAAATTTTGCAGTATGCAAGCTACAATGGATGCATTTTAAGGCTGAATATATATTTAGCTCTTTTTTGGTAAATACGGTTGACAAACAACATGCCTCTTAATTCGGTATATTCTGCAAGTCTATGAATAAAAAGTAGCTCGTGCCTAATGTGGCTTTGATCTCTGGTCTGCTTGAATGTGGATATGCCCACTCCGGTCACAGAGGTGAGGCCCTGATGGGCTATTGTGGAAGGGCGGAGTATGCCCATTTATCTTCGTGGCTTAGTCCCTGTTTAAATGGAAAGTGGGCACCTCGGGGGACTTCTGCTTTCACTTGCAAACTAAAAAGTCACTAAAAAGTCACAGAGGGACTTTGCAGTTACACCCTCTACGTGAGCTGCAGAATCATAATCTTGACAGATTGGTGAAGAGCTCTAGGGATCTTTGGGCATCCTCTGACTCTGCATGGTGAGAAGATGAGGTTACGAGATCCCATTGATTGGATTGAACCATGAACAAATTGAGGGCAAGACTTTTGTCTTGTTCTCTGCATGTGGGGGCTCTAACCTGGTACATGTGCAGTGAAAGTTTGCCTCGTGTCTCTATGTCTTTAGACCCATTTTGTTTCGTTGGACAAATGAAGGGTCAAAAATTCAAATCACATATGACTGTGTACCTATGTCAGTTACTTTGATATGCTCTGGAGCTTTTTAAGAAGTATGAGAGCAGAGGGGCACCTGGGTGGCTCCGTCGGTGAAGCATCTGTCTTTGGCTCATGTCATGATCCCAGGGGAGCCTGCTTCTCCCGCTCCCTCTGCCCCTCCCCCTGCTCATGAGCTTGCACGCTCTCTCTCTCAAATAAATAAATAAAATCTTTTAAAAAGTACAAAAGCAGAGTTCTTGCCCTCAGGAGACTTAAAGCTAGTTAAGAGGAAAAGTCACACTTGCAGGAAGCTGTAGTTACAGCACTAAGTGTAGTGTGTCTGCATCACAAAGTGGCCTGTGGCTAATTGTGCAATGAAACAGGTCGTGGTGATAACTAGTTATTTAACCACTGGTATGCCATATGCGTTGAATTAGTTTTCTACTGCTGTGTAACAAATGACCACGAATGTAGTGGCTTAAAACAAAGCATGGTCATTAGCTCGCACGCCTCCATGGATCAGGAGTCCTGGCACAGCTGGGCTGGGTCCTCTGCTCAGGGTCTCATGGGGCTGCAGTCAAGGCATCAGCCAGGCCGTGTTCTCATTTGGTGGCTCAACTAGGGAAAGATCTTCTTTCACAGTCATTCAGGTTGTTGGCAGAACTCATTTCCTTGCAATGATGGGACTCCGGGCCCTGTATTTTTCCACCTCTTGACTGGGGGGCCTCTTTCAGCACCGGGGTGGGGGGCACACAGCTCCACAGCAGTGGCCTTCCCCCATAGATCCTCTCATGACATAGCTGTTGGCTTCCGCAAGGTCATCGGGGTCATAGATGTGAGATCCCATCCCCTTTGCCCCACCTTTGTTAGTTTGTTAGTTTGAAGCAGGTCCTGGGTCCTGCAGTCGCTCAAAGGGAGGGGATTGTGCAGGACTCATGGGGTCGGGGGTCATCTTAGGGTGTGTCCATCATGGGCACCAACCAAAGAGAACAGATGCCCAGCTGATCAGGTTAATACTAACCGTAAACAACCATTGACCTGGGCCCAGTGCAGTCCAGTGAAACATGGACTGTGAATACAGAAAATAAATTCATAGGAGGAAGGGTCATTTCAGGCCAGAACACTTTCTTTTGACCAGGATAGAGGGGAGAATGGCCTGGTTCCTTTTCATGATCGTTCTACCACTAAANGTTAGTTTGAAGCAGGTCCTGGGTCCTGCAGTCGCTCAAAGGGAGGGGATTGTGCAGGACTCATGGGGTCGGGGGTCATCTTAGGGTGTGTCCATCATGGGCACCAACCAAAGAGAACAGATGCCCAGCTGATCAGGTTAATACTAACCGTAAACAACCATTGACCTGGGCCCAGTGCAGTCCAGTGAAACATGGACTGTGAATACAGAAAATAAATTCATAGGAGGAAGGGTCATTTCAGGCCAGAGAACACTTTCTTTTGACCAGGATAGAGGGGAGAATGGCCTGGTTCCTTTTCATGATCGTTCTACCACTAAATCGTTGTTTTGTATTGGTGGAAATGTACAGAAAAGAACTGAATTTTNATCGTTGTTTTGTATTGGTGGAAATGTACAGAAAAGAACTGAATTTTTGCAGACCCACAAATCAGAAACTCATTAATCCCAATATTTCAGCACATTTCATCTTGGAGTGAAAATGCTGTGTTAACTGCTCAGTCCTGACCATGTGGTCATTAGCAAGGCAAGTACACGTATTTTCTCTATTTCTCAGAGAGCTAATTGAGGACTAACTGTCTAAGAAGAATTGGAGGCATGAGTAATGTGTCACTTTCATCGATCACCTGTTCTTACAATTGGCTCCTCTACCCACCTCCCAGACCGGACAACTCTTTACTAACCAGAGCCTAATTGGCACGAATGACTTTTCCCAGTAAATTGGTAACAGAGCTGAGATGGCAGGCCTTGGGTGAGCCCCACCTCTTGGCCTCTGCTCCAGGAGGCCTCTTGTTAAGCCTCAACTTCTGCCTTCAGCCAGGCAACCAACCAAGGCAACACAGGAAGAGGCCTACAGGATTTTAAGTGCTACCCCGAAATTCCCAGTGCTTTCTGAAATCTGTATGTGAGCCCTGAAGAACATTCTTCTCCCTATGTCTCCAGGTGTCTACTCCGGGAAGTCTGCTAGAAACCAAGAAAAAAAAATACAGCTAAGTTCTTTCATCTTGCAAGAAACAACTGTTAGGGCAGAGGGAAATCTGTCCAGCTCCCCATGCCCCACCTCAGCCCATGCATCAGCCCCAGACCTGACCCCGAGCCCTCACTGACCTCTCCAACAGTAGGCCTGAGAGATCTCTGCTTGTGTCACCATGCCCACTTAGTTCCGTCCTCTCCCTGTTTGCTTTCAAGGGTTGTGCGGGCTGAAGAACGTGTGAAAATAAGGTTGGGGCCACAGAGAAAATAGTAGTCTTGACACTTGTCCTGGCCCCCAGGCTCCACTCTATTGATTCCC
>NC_048228.1:91168659-91187204 GCF_002007445.2 Ailuropoda melanoleuca
CTGTCTCCAAATAGTCACATTCTGAGGTCCTAGGGGCTAACCACATATGAGTTTGTATGTGTGGGGGACACAGGCCAGCCCATAACAGCAAGCAATGGACCAAGAGTCTCTGCTTCTTAGGGTCCCTCACTTCCGGAAAAGTCTAGGTCTCCTCTTAGATGACTCACACGATTTAGTGGGCCCATTCAGGATCACCTCCCCTTTGATGAACTCAAAGTCATCGGCTTAAGGACCTTCGCTGCATCTAAAAAAAAATCCTTACACTTTGGCATCCAGTGTCACATCATCATGGGAAGGACAGCCCATTGCCTTGCCATATTCCGTTGGTTGGAATCTGGTCACAGCTCTTGCCAACCTCAAGTCGGGGGGATTCCACAGGGTGTAAACATTAGGAGACAGGAATTGTGAGGCCTCCCTAAGGCATGTGCAGCTCAACGGAGTCATAGCTTCTGTCTGGTTTGCTGGAACTCTCACCTGGTGCTCTGTGCCATTGTGTTAGTGGTCTGACTGCTCTGAGGCTTCCACGCCATGAGGAAGAGCAGACCCTCCCCCACACAGAAAGTCCCTGGAGAAACCTGGAGCCTACATCAGAGAGATGCTCGGCAGCCCCCCGCTGCTCCGGGCTCCAGCTCTTGCAGCTCTAGACCCCGTCTGACTACACTGCTGGCGAGACTCCAAGCCAAAACCACCTGGCCGAGCACTTCCCCGAACTCCTGGCCGACAGAAACACTGCAGGACGATACCAGAATTCTTGTCCTCAGCAACTCTCTGTGAGGGCCATTCCTTACGCAGCAGGAACTGAAACAGCAGGCCTTCCAGATGGGAGCCCGTTTAGAGAGCGCTGCCCTGTATTGGTAATGCTATTGGACACAGATCAGAAGGACTTTATTCCCTTAGCAACCCTCCCCTGCTCCCTATCCCCCATGTTTCTTAAGCCCTTACCTGTTTTACAGGTCTCCATTGCTCTCGCCATCTGGCACACCCTGTGTTTAGTAGTTTGCCTGTTGTCTGTTCCCCAGCCCACCCCTCCTCCCCAGGCACGAGCTCCATAATGACAAGCCCTTGTCCCTTCTGCCAGTGCCTGGCGGGAGTGGTTGTTCAGTACGGACTTTACCAGTTCAACTGTGGATGGCTGATCTAACAGCTGCAGGGAGGCCAAAACGAGAAAACAAGTGTCCAGAAAAGGTCAGGAGGCCAGAAAACCGTACAGAAATAGAGCAGTCCTGGTCCTTAGTGAGCATACAGTTCAATGACACATTTTATCCTTGAGAGAACAGCTGCCCGGAGAGAAGGACCTGAGTGGACCTACCAGGAGGTTAATGGCAGGGCTGACTCTGAGCACCAAGGCCCTGACCCTGCTTCTACGGTTCTCAGTGCTAGGTCACATTCACGGTGAATCTACACAAAGCCGCCATGTCTTCACACTGCCCCTTAGTCTTCTGGTAAAATTTTGCCTGAACCTATACCAGTTGAAAGGTACTTAATTTTTTTTATCGGTCACTTCCTTTTATTTCTCCATTAAAATACAGTTAGAGCGTTATATTGATTTTTTTAAAATACTACGTGTAGAGACAGGTTATCACGAATGAATGAATGAATGAATTTCAGGAGAGTCCAGGGGGGTTGGCTGAGCCTGGGCTCCCCTGGCTCCCCAGGGCCTGAGACAAAGCCTTCCTTGCAAGGGGCTCCCCTCGGGGAGCATGACCCATGGGAGCAGGAGTGAGGAGAAGGGGGAGGAATCGAGTTCACTGACGTGCTGCGGGCTGCTACCCGGTCCCACTAGGTTCTTCCAAGTGGCCGCGTGAACTGTGTTTCAGAGCTGCCTGCCGACTTATGCTTCAACTCTCATGCCTAGTAGCCAAGAGGTGACCTTGCTGGCATCCACCGCTGCCCACTTCTGGGGGGCGCCCAATCTCTGGGGGTGCCCTGGACAATGGCATCAGGAGGCACGTACTCCCAAGCCGGGAGGACAGAGGTGCAGGGCGAATCCCATCCAGCATGCCCACGTGTAAGGCTGTTCAGGGGCTGCCTGCGAGCAGCTGGGTCAGAGGTGAGGCCCTGGGGCTGGTAAGGGGCGCTCGAGACAGCTCGGTCTGATCGCCAAAGCTCAGTTCTTTGCAGTGCAGACAGGTGTCGGTAATTCATCGAGGGGAGGCAGCTCAGCGCTTCTGCTGTGAGCCCGTGGTATTTCCGGCCGATCACATGGCCCGGATTTGTCACCATCAAATCCTCTAGGAAATTCCATCCACAGCGTCAAAGTCATAGAGAAGTTCAATGTGCCTTTATATTTGGAAAGAACTGAAACAAAATCCCACTCCTGGGAATTCTTGATTGCCTAAGGTTTCCAACTACCTTGTTGCTGCAGTGGGTGTCATATTCGTCCCCACCCGGGCTCTGAATAAGGGGAAGTTAGTGAGGCAGAGCTAGGATCCCGCTTGCCGGCCAGGGAGGAGGCTGCGAGAAAATTCCCCGGTGCCGACAGGTAAACAGACATCGGTTCCTGAGAACATACCCTTTCCAGGCCCTGCGCTAGGCTCGGAAGAGCCGTTTTCCCAGTTCATTCTCACCGAAAACCTCTGAGGAAATATTATTCCCATTTTATAGAGGAGCAGCACTGGCTACGTAATTTGCAAGGCCCTGTGCAAAGTGAAAATGCAGGGCCCCTTGTCCAAAAATTGAGAATTTCAGGGTGCCTGGGTGGTTCAGATCGTGATCTCAGGGTCATGAGATCGAGCCCCGAGCTGGGCTCCGTGCTCAGCTGGGAGTCAGCTTGGGATTCTGTCTTCCTCTCCTTCTGCCCCTCCCCACCCCTGCTCTCTCTCTATAAAATAAATAAATAAATCTTTATAAAAAATTGAGAATTTCAAGATGGCAACAGCAAAGCATGGAACTAAGTCCCAGGACCCTCTAAGTCAGTGGGGTCCTATGTGACCTCACTGGTCACACGAGCATGAGCCACCCTGCAGAGGAAGAAACCGAAGCTCACGGAGGTTAAGTGAGCTGCCCAAGGTCATAGAGCGAGGAAGTGTGGGTACAGTGATTGGAATCCGGGTTGTCCAACTCTGTCTACACTTTCTCAGGCAGAGGCAGAGGACCAAGCCGGAAAGTACACTTCCTCTTGAGTTAGGAGACTGAGGGGTGAATAGCCCTTCACTCCTCACAGAGATCTGGTCTTTGCCGACTTTTCTCCTCAGTCCTTTCAACCCCGGGAAGCCCAGCACTGGGGGAGCCTCTGGAAATGAGATGGCTGGAGGTATCAGGAGCCACAGAGGCTTAAGGTAAGATGGGCCTGATCGCAGATGGGCTGCTCCTACCGAGGGGCTAAGGGCTCAGGGGCATTCCTTGGGGACTGGAATTTAACAGGAGACTGGGAAGAGCAGGACAGTCGCCAAGTCACAGCCACACGCGTCAGGCTTCTGGGTCACTGACGACAGCCGCCGCCGACATGGGCTGGCCAAGGAGAAAGCTGCTGGGCACACCACCTGCATCGTCCTCTTGGGTTTCTCCAAAGTGAAGTCTCCCTTCCAACGGTCTGATCAGCAGAGCCTTGCGCTGGGAGGGGCCTGGCATTTGTGTTCTGAGTTCTGCCATGGAGAGGCCCAACTCTTACTGTTGGACTTTCCCCCAAACGTAGCAAGGATGCGCCAGTGTTCAGGACAGACTGAAAACATGCGAAATATCCACGGCATTGACTCCAAAATGTAATGCTGATGACCGGTTAAGTTCATGCTCAACTCATGCAACAGAAACCCAACCGCAGGGGCCTAACCCAGAGCTCTTCATTCTGCTCCCATCATGAAGAGTCTGGGGGTGGGAAGGGCAGGCCAGTGATGCTGCTCAAGCAACCGGTCTCCTTCCTCCCCCACCATTCGTAGACTGTGGCTGTCAACCCTTATGGTTCCAAAAAGGCTGCTCTACCTCCAGACATTGTGTCTGCATTCCAGGTAGGAAAAGGGGGGAAGAGCCACAGGCAAAAGGCACATGCCAGCCAAGTCCCCTTTTTTCTCACCTTAACGATGGCTTTCCTAGAGGCCCCATCCAGTAGGCTTCCATTTGTACCCTTTGGGCAAGAACTGGTTTACATGGGAAGCCAAGGAAAGGAGCATTCCGACACAAGACCATCCGAAACACAATCAGGATTTTGTCAGTACAGAAGAAACAGAACCCAGATATCTGCTGGGCTGGTCTAGCAGTGTTTGCTACAGAAGCTCTGATACCAGTAGGGCTTAGATACCCTCCCACCATGTCCCACCGTCCAGACAGGAATATAACACAAACCACAAACACAAGGACTTAGACATTTTCTTGTTACCAAGTCAAAAAAAAAAAAAAAGTAAAAAGAAACAGGTGACGTTATTTTAAATATTTTCGTTAACACAACATATCCGAGGCGTCATGATTTCATCGTGTGATCGATATATAAAAATATTGCTGAGATACTTCAGGGTTCTCTTTTCATGCCAAGTCTTCAAAATCCAGTGTGTATTACTGTTACTACAGCACCTCTCCGTTTGGACGAGCCTCATTTCAAGCACCCCCCAGCCACTGTGCGGCCCGCTTCTGTCCCACACAGCACCCACCTGGGCATTCAGAAACTGGTTCTCAGCTGGGCATTTCTAAAAGCACAGGGGAGTCAGCAGTCGTAAGTGAGGGTGCAACCGGTTCTCAGCTGGGCATTCCTTTTTTTTTTTTTTTAAAGATTTTTTATTTATTTATTCGACAGATATAGAGACAGCCAGCGAGAGAGGGAACACAAGCAGGGGGAGTGGGAGAGGAAGAAGCAGGCTCCTAGCAGGAGCCTGATGTGGGGCTCGATCCCACAATGCCGGGATCACGCCCTGAGCCGAAGGCAGACGCTCAACCGCTGTGCCACCCAGGCGCCCCTCAGCTGGGCATTTCTAAAAGCGCGGGGGAGTCAGCAGTCGTAAGTGAGGGTGCACTCGCTGCGCTCTGTGAGTAGAGATGCTGAGGGCCAGTCCAGGCCCTTGTCGATCATACAATGCCAGGATGGTCCCAAAGAGGATGAAGAAATGCCCTGCCCAACGCTGACAGCGCGGCTAGTGGGTCTCTCGTTTTTAATTCATGCCCAGTGCTCAGAACGGTACTTAGCTTATTGTGAGCGCTCAGGGCAAGTTTACTGTTATTATTATCATTCGCCAGTCAAGGCCAGATGTCATCTCCTGGCATATAAGAAACACACACATACACATACACAATACCCGCAATAATATAGAAGGGTTGTGGTCTAGCTACTGTACGTACTACAGATGTGTACATGTATAGATATGTGTGTGTGTGTATATCTACCTCCAGGCTCTTCATATTTCATTGCATTGGTCCTTCAATGTGCCTTGGGGATAGATAAGCATTATTAGTCCCATTGTACAGATGAGAAAACGAAGGCCAGAGAAGTTAAGCTGATTGCTTAAGTTCACACAGCCAGCGAGTGTGGCTTCACCCCTACTCGTTAGAGGTTATCTGTAAGTCTGGGAGTCATCCTGATGCCAAGGCTGTGGGCATCGTGGCCGGGCCAGGGTATTTTCCATTTCCAAAGATCTGCCGAGCCCTACCTGGGGCGACACACCAGAAGAACAATTCTCCCTTCCTCGGGCCTCAGACTCACCGCGGTTTCACTCCTGTCCTAGAAATGAGCGTGGAGCCGGCGACAAAGAGAAACATCCCAGCACAATTGCAGCCTCGACAATGGAACTGATGAGGCACAATAGCAGGATCTGGCCTGTAATCAGGCTCAAACTAGACTCAGCTATTGAGACGTCCATTCTGCTCGCTCCAGAGAGGGTGCGGGGAGAGACACACAGCCCTCAAGTTGGGCTCCTTGCTCATCATCGCAGCGCACCATGCGGAAAAGGACCCCTTTGTGACAGCCCCGCAAATTACAGCCCAGGCAATCTGGAGTCTCAGCGAGAGCAGACTCTTCTCTCTCTCTCCTAAAAGAAAAATCTGTTTTAAGCTTAATTATAGTCTGTCATTACCCGCAATCTTGTAATGATCCAAAGTCCCTGGCAAAATGATAATAATAAAAAAGAGAGAGAGAAGGAGAGAAAGAGAGAGAATCAATTCACATAGGAGTTGAAAAGACACAGACAAGTGTGGGGAAGGGAGGTGATGGTGGCATTCTTCAGAAACAATTGTGAACTGAGGACCAGAGCTTTGGCGTGGTAAGTAGTTATTCAGGCTCAATTGTCAATTTACCGGGCCCAAGGGCTCGGTGTTCACCTTACCCACTTTCTGAATCTTTAATATTGTTGCTCCAAAATTCACCTTGTCAATGTAGGAGCAGCTCCCAAGATAAACTGATGCCCAAAATCAAATGACCTAGATTTAATAGGACAATGCTTCTCAGATCCCAGGAGGATGCACTGAACAGACTGAAAGTGTTCAGTGATTGTTCTTGGCATGTTAGCAAGAAGATGCTGAGGTGTATCAGCAGACAGCTTTTAAATCAAGTTTTCTTTGTCGGTTTCCATGGCCTGGACTGTAATTCCTTTTCAGGTACAGCCAACCGTTGGGAGCGCCCTCTTGTGGCCACGTCGGGTATGGAAACGTAGGTATCTCTTCCCGCCTCCCGTCTCACCCCCAAAAGCAAAACAGAGAAGACCAATTGACCCAGGCTGGTCCATCTAGGTTTGGATACTAGAGAGGTAGGCTTTCTGGAAGAGTCAGATGTTACGCTGAATCTCCCTGGAGGCTGGATATCCTCTTGAATCCATGAAGTTTTGTGAAACGGTGTGAATGTCCAGAGAAATTTCTTCCTTTCTTTTCCCGTTTACCTTCCTCCTTGGTTGTTTTTCATAAATATTTTGTGGAAATAATTATTTCATATTGTATATAAAAGAACGCCTTCATTATTTTTTATTGATTGCTCTGTGAGAATTTGTGGAGCATCAAAAAAAAACGTCAACCTCGTGCTCCCACAGGAAGATTCTTGGTGTGAATTTAGTTTTCTGGAATAAACATTAGGGCATTAGACATAGAATTTGGTTTGAAACATGGAGCTGTGTTTAGAGAGAGTTGAATGAGTTCCCTAGTAAGATCCCCTTCGCTGGAATGGCCACTGGGTCACAAAAAGAACTCGGCCACGAGCTCACGTGGCTCCTCTTTCTCTTGCCATTGTGTTCTGGTTTCAAGAAGGCAGAGATAGCATGATTTACCCATCAGCCCCGTTTCCTGGTTTTGAAGCCACAGGGAGTTTTCTCAGTTATGGGAACAAACCTAGGAAAGAAATGAGTTAGGAATAATTGTTATACGTAACAGAAAACTCAGCTCAAACTGAATTAAAAAATATATGAAATTTATAGGTGCAGGTAGATAAGAAGTCTAGAGATAGGCTTCAGGTAAGGTTTGATCCAACAGACCAGAACTATCTTGCTCAACTATCTTAAGATCTTGCTTCTTTCCACCTCTCCTCTGTCTTCTATGTAGCACCCACCTTCTCTGTGCTCTGCCCATTTCCCTCATTTCAATCTTTTGTAAAGTTCACTTGCAGACATTTCTTGTATGCTCTAAAGTTTTCTTGTATCTTCCTACCTGAGGGCATTCTCCGTCTTCAGTAGTATATTCAACAAGCTGGAAATACCAGTTAGTATCTCAAGACTGACCATCAACATCAAGGAAGAAAAGTTAATGAATAAATATTCCAGCTTACTCACCCCCAGTGGGACCATTGGGATGTGCTCCACACCCTTTCTCAAAATGTCCCCCAAGGAACTGAGCCCCCATTACCTACAGTGATCTCATCAATCTACCCTTTAGGGGCATCCATCCTTTCCTTGTCTCACCCTTACTCCCACACAGGGCTTTTTGGAATCCCTTTCCCCGCAGATCACTTGCACCCAAATCCTTGTTTCAGGATCTCTTTTGGGGGATAACCTAGGCTAAAAACAAAGCTCACTGCTTTCATAGAGGGGGTATGGGTGGTAGCCCGTGGACCACAAGTCTCACCCTATTGAGAAATCTTGAAGACACACCTGAGTCAGAGAAGCCAGTGGACCTCCCTTTTGGATGTGGGGCATTCAAGGGAAGGAGGCCAGTTAGAACAGGTGGAAGAGACCTTGCAACAAGATGGCCAGTACTCCCATGGGAATAGCACATAGGACGTTGAGCCTACTCCATTCTGTGGAAGGCAGTGGGTTAGAAATAGGGGGAGGCATGATGGGAAACGGAAAGACAGGCCATTTTATTCACAGGGCAAATTAGAGAAAACAACCCAAAAGGACTGTTTCTAAATGGCATCCCACCCCCAACGCATCCCCTAATCTGAGGTTTGTCTGACTTTCCGACTGCTCTAGACTTCGCTGACCTCCCATACCAACAATTAGGCTCATGGTGTCCACTGGGAATATAAGATGAGCCTAAATTCAAGTCATATATGTGGTTTAAATTTTTCTAGTATCCATGTCAAATGAGGGAAAAGAAATAGACAAAAGTAATTTTAATAATAAATTGTATTTAACTAATATATCACAAATATCCTTTCCACAGGTAATCATTATAAAAATTGCTAATGTGATAGTTACATTATTTTATAAAGATACCTAGTGTTTGAAAGCTGGCATGCACTTTACACGTATAGCACATTTCCATGTAGACTAGCCCTATTTTAAGTGCTTAGTAGCCGCCTGTGGCCACTGTGTAAGACAGCACAGATTTAGAACATAATTTGTTGCTATGTTTGCCATGGGCTTTATAATTGCAAAATGCTTTCATATGCATGCTATCATGTGGTCAATATTCCTAACAGGCAGACCCCTGGGGTATCATCATCCCCATATCAATAATACCTTCAGGAGAGGTCTTATCAGGAGTGGTTAAGCTAGTTTCTACCCCTTGGGGACAGTGGGACTGGCACTGGAGCCAGACTCCAGGGCTGCGTGCCTTCTTCACACACAGGCAGTTCATCTGGGCTTATGTCGCCTTTTAATCCTCTTCAATATCGAGTATTTGCTAGAGATGTTTTGTGATTACCAGATGATCTTATTCAGGATTTATTTGGACACGAATGACAGCAACTCAATTCAAAATGGCTTAAATTGAGAGAGAGAGAAAGAGGGAGAGAGACAGTATTGGTTTAACAATGAATGCATGTGGTTTCAGGAGTGGTTGGATCAAGGGGTAAAAACTGATGCTGTCCGACTCATCACTCTGCTTTTGTCTATGCTTAGTATCATTCTCAGGCGGGATCTCCCCCACAAGATGGCAAAGAGGGTCACCATCCTGCCAGCTTGACATTCTCAGTGGGAAAAGGATACATCTTTCCTAATAGTTATAGCCAAAGTCTTGTGGAGGGATCTCCTTAGTCTGGTGCGGGCTCGGGCTCAAGGGTCAAGGAAGACACGGTAACCACATACCAGTACTGACGTGTGTCCACCCCTGGAGTTATAGAGCAAGACAGGAGCATGGGAGCTCCCCCAAGAAAAAGAGACTAATGAGTGCTGGGCAGGGAGAAACCACAGATGTCTCTCCTGTGGCTCTCACAAGCCTGTCTTAGGATTTGCGTAATTAAGAATGAGTTTCTTCTGGTCAGGGCCTCAGTGAACGCAAGCCTAGAGGGGAGTACCTGGAAGTGCATGGGCCCCACTCTGGGGTGATCCATGGATATTCCTTCTAGATGCCCCGACGGCTCAGAGCCCATGTGAATCACACGGCACAGTTGACAATACTCCTGGTGACATCCGTTGGGCAGGACACAGTACCAGCATAGGACCCATGACAGCTCAGTTTGGGTAACCCTGTCCTGGCGATCCTCCCATCCCCCCACCATTTCCACCCTCCCCCGCCCTGCCTTCGAGTCACGCTTCTACCCTCCAGTCTCTCCACACAGACCCAGTTCCGGGGCCAAACTGCACCCAAGCAGGAAGGATAACTGCTGACTGCCTCAGTGAGGGACTGCACTGCTCTCCATGGGGCTTTGCTTGCGAAGTGGGCCCTGGGATGACTCTGAGGGACCCGGATGTGTTAGTCAGGTCGTCTTATAAAACATCAAACTGACTTTAGGGAAAAGGTAATGTATTGCTCTGCATAAATGAGAAAACCAACGTAAACACAGGCTGAAGAGAAAAGGCTCAAGAGCTTGTCGCGAGATCTCTTCCCTCCCCTCCTAAAATGGACAAGCATCTGAGTTTGGGAAAGAGGGGAAGACAAGAAGTGCACAAAAGGGACAAGCTAATTTCAGAGGGTGACATGTTTAGTGATCAGAGATGGAGGGAGGGTCCCCCTTGGGCGCAAGGGACCTGGGAGGCCCTGAGTGAGAGAAGGAGCCAGCTTCCCACAGAGCCAGGAGCGGAACATTCTAGAGCGATGAAACAGCAGGAGAGAGAATAATGTCTGAGAAGCATTGAGGCAGGCAGTGCTGAAGGTGACGCTGTTTGCAAGATGAGTCCAGGTCACTAGGGCTCTGAAGATCGTGGTGAGGAGTCTGGATTTTCTTCTAAATGCCAGGGAAAGCTACCAGAAGTTTCTGACCAGGGGAGTGGTGGGATCAGAGTCACACCTACCTCCTGAGGTCCTTGATGTCTCTGTTTTGAGACATCAGCCCTGACCCTAAGTAGGCCTCAGTGGAACAAAGACGGATGGAGACCCAGAGAAGCTTCACAGCAGCTTTGAGTGGGCCAGTGGACATAGACAGCCTCAGAGTCAGGGAGACCCCAAGCCTCACCACTGGAGGTCATGCAGCCCAATATGCAGAGATGTGATTCAGCCATACACTCCTTGGACAGACATTTATTGAGCACTTACTGTGTGCTGGCATTGGTGTGGCCCCTCCCCCACACACACACTCCTCTCCCCCTGCCCCCCCCCCACACACTTGAGCAGCTCAGAATCTAAGAGAGGAGAAAAAGGAAAGTCACATTGCTAGAACACTTCTAAGTCCCGGGGAATTATCTCATTAAATCCTTAGGCTGAGTCAGCCAGGAAGAGGCAGAAATTCCAGTTCTCTCTGGGTGTGACAGAGGAGCTGGGGGGGCTTATCAACTCTGCCTGACTTCAGAGGGGTCACTCTGCCCTCTGGCCCCACTCGTTGGCCACTTGAAAAGACTACACCTCCCAGAATTGCTGACCGAGCAAAGCAGTGCGGGTACCCTTGGTGGAATTCGAGGGGTTTTCATCTCACCGGGTTCTGGGTTGGGGTGGGGGCACCCCTCCTCCCCCATGGACGTGGGGGGCCTGCAGCCAATGGCGTCCCAGGCCTGAGTCTCAAACCACAGATGGTTGATTGGTGGGGAAAGGAGCAGCACCTGCGGGTCACCTTCGGGGACAAACTGTCAGAAGGAGCTGCGCCTGAGGCTGACCTAGTTTGACAGTGGGCTGCACACGGGCGCTCTCCTTTTCAGGATTTGTTCCAGCCGTTTGTTTATTTGCAAACCACTCTATTTGTCGCTAAAAATACTCCTCCAGAGCAGAGGCGCAACTGACCGTGACTGTCCGTGAAACAGACCAGCGCCCGGGCGCTGAAGCCTCTCCCCCCAGCCTCGGGGCTCAGGGACCACAGGAGAACAGAGGAAGGCCTTCCAGCCTTAAGACTGGCAGCACTGGTCACGCCCCACGCCCCCGAATGAATCCCTCCCTAAGATAGGTGCCGATTAGCAAGGGCCTCTCTAGCTGGCTGTGGGTGGTATTATGTCGAACTCTTCCATTGCAACAGAGTCAGATAAGCTCAGACTGAGATCATCACACACACACACACACACACACACACGCACACACACACACACACACACCTATTGTCTCAATGAGTAAAAATTCCAGGGGTAGTTTCAGGCGCAGCTGGATCCAGGTGCTCAATGGACCACCAGAATCTGATCTTTTTCTGGCCTTCTTACAGTTCTGTTTTCTTCTTGGTTGTCTTCACTCTCAAGCAAGTTTTCTCCACAATGTCAAGCTGGCTGCCAGTAGCCTCTGGCTTATATATTCACAGGCCAAGTTCAACTGAAAGAGGGCTTTTATCCCCCCCCCCACAAATTATTTAAAGGGTTTTATTGAGGTATAGCAGATGTACAGGAAACTGCACATATTTAAAGTGTGTGATTTGATAAATTTTCACATACATACACACCATGAAACTAATCACCACAATCAAGGTAGCAAGTATATCCGTGCCCCCCAAAAGTTTCCTTGTGCCCCTTTGTATTCTCCCCTTAGTCTTCTTTTTCTCGCATCCCCAACAAACTACTGATCTGCTTTTTGTCACTTTAGATTAGTTCACATATTCTAGAGTTTTCTATAAATGAAATCATACAATATGTACCCCTTGGGGAAAGGGGGAGTCCTGGATTACTCTGAGTTTAATTGGCTCTTGTTTTTCAAGTTCCTTAATGTAGAAGCTGAGATCATTGATATGGGACCTGTCTTCTGTTTGAAGGATGTGTTTAGTGCTATAAATCTCTCCCCCGAGAGTTGCGTTAGTAACAGGTCACAAACTCTATGTTGTGTTTTCAGTTCCATTCCCTTCAAAATATTCCTAACTTAATTGTTAATTTCTTCCCTGACCCAAGCAATTTAGAAGTGTGTAATTTAGGCTTTTTTAAAAAATATTTTATTTATTAATTTGACAGAGAGAGAGACAGTGAGAGAGGGAACACAAGCAGGGACAGAGGGAGAGGAAGAAGCAGGCTTCCTGCTGAGCAGGGAGCAGGATGTGGGGCTCGATCCCAGGCCCCTGGGATCATGACCTGAGCTGAAGGCAGATGCTTAACGACTGAGCCACCCAGGCACCCTTGTAATTTAGTTTTAAACATTTGGGAATTTTCCAGAGATATTTCTTTTTTTTTTTTTCTTTTTTCTTTGCTTGTTTTTATTTCATGTCTCATAGATCCAACGAACAAAACAATAGAGTACTGCTGATGTGTATTTCAAAAATCTTCAAGAAATGTTAAAAATGAACAAAAAGACTCTCTAGTAAACTGTACTTGAAACACAACATTCAGCCAACAGAATACACTGTGTTATGTGATATTTTTACCCTTTGGTCCTTTTCTAAAGCTTTTTATTTTTTTTTTTTAANTCCCCTACCGATCATCCTAGTTCTTATGTTCCATAGATGAGAGAAATCATATGATAATTGTCTTTCTCTGCTTGACTTATTTCACTTAGCATTATCTCCTCCAGTGCCGTCCATGTTGCAGCAAATGTTGAGAATTCGTTCTTTCTGATAGCTGAGTAATATTCCATTGTATATATGGACCACAGCTTCTTAATCCAGTCATCTGTTGAAGGGCATCTCGGCTCCTTCCATGATTTGGCTATTGTGGACAATGCAGCTATGAACATTGGGGTGCATATGGCCCTTCTCTTTACTACGTCTGTGTCTTTGGGGTAAACACCCAGTAGTGCAATGGCTGGGTCCAGAGATATTTCTGTTACTGATTTCAAATCGTTTCCACTGTGGTCAGAGAACACACTTGATATGACTTAAATCTTTTTATAGCTTTCTTTAAGGGTTGCTGTAGGTATCACAATACCCATAGAAGCCTGACCAAGGAGAGACTTTTGCAGTCTGATGACTGAGTCATTGGTCCACGGGGCTGTTTCGTGTCTCTACCACAGTGGGTACTGCAGTTCAGGGAAGTTAAGGAACTGTTCAAAGATATTACACATTATGTCTGCTCTCAGGCCTCCATACACATGCCTCTTCCCCAGACCCTCCTGTTCCATTTTCCAGTCCTGCCCTTTCCAGTCCTCTTCTCAACTGTCTAAGTCAGGAGTCAGCCAACCTTTTCTGTAAAGGGCCAAAGAGTACATACGGTAGACTTTGCAGGCTATACACACAGTCTCTGTCACAAGCACTCAACTCTACACTGTGGTACGAATGCTCCAACACAGTATGAAGGTGAATGATGAGGCTGGGTTCCAATACAAGTTTATTATACAACAGGCACGGGGCTGGGTTTGGCCCCCGGGCCAGAGTCGGCCAGCCATGATCTAAGTCAATCCCCGTTGCCCGAGAACATGCGTTCCCTTGACACCATCTCTCATTGCTCCGTGCAGAATGGATGACCAGCTGCATTGCCTAAGGGAAGATTTTCTCTCGCCACTTTCAGGACCACTGCCCAGGGGGCTGTCTTATGATGGTGGTCCATTCCAGGCCAACGTGTGCGTATTAAGTCCGTGACTCAGTGGCCTGGGCTTGGGCCAGTTCCTCCTCTTCCAAAGCGTTGTAGGGAACCCTACACGAGGTTGGAGGTGGGTGCTGCAGGAGAATTGGGGAAACACTGGTGGGTGACATGAGATCTGGGCCACTTGTTTGTGACGCTTCTTGTGCCCTCTGACCCCGCTTGTTTCTGACCCCGGAGGTCCATGTCTGTCTTACAAAGGACTGTCACTTGGTCTGTCTGTGCTATTGCTTGGTTGGTTTGACAGTCCCAGCTTATGACAGGCAACTCTGGCCATGTAGTCACTTGATGTCCCATGGTCAACAACTCAGTTTCCACCAGAGCCCAGTTACATGGGAGGAGCTGTGTTTCGAACGGCATACGGTTCTCTGCTGTAGACTTCATGGCCTATTCCAGAACTCTAGGGGTCTGTGTTGTGTCCCTACTATCAGGACCAGAGATTCCACAAAGCTCTTTCTCTTGCACGAATACCTCTAATGACATGGGACTTCTTGGTTACATAGCAGGAACAACAGGGATGCTCATACTTAGTCCTTCAGAACCTTCCATGCACAGGGCTCCACTCAAAGCTAGAAGCTTTCCAGCTCACCTGACAAATTGGATTGTATCAGTTTTTGCAACTGTGAAATATGCCGCTTCCAGAAACCAAAGAGGCCTAACAAGTGTGTGTTTCCTTCTTGGTGGTAAGAGGTCCCATCCTGCCTCAGACCACTGAACATCTATAAAGTTCACCAATGTGGCAGACCCCTGATTCTTTGTAGGTTTTATCTCCCACCTCCTGGAGTGTCCCACTGCGGCATTCTACTTCTCGTGCATTGGGCCCAAGTCACATGATATCACTGATATAATAGACCAACGCATTGTTCTTAAGGTCACCCACATAACCCAGCTCCCTTCAGACTATCTGAGGACAGAAAGCGAAACAATCTGGGGCAAACCGTGAGTATAACTCCAGAGCAAGATGGTGACTATGGTATTGTCTGTCTCATGCTTCTGACCCTCCTTCTTGACAGGTGTGTAAAAAACCACATTCACCATAATGACAGCCACATACCATATTCCCAAGGTCATGTCAATTTGCTCTAGTAAATATCCCATATACAGCACATTAGCCGAAATTGGGGTTATTACTTTGTCAAGGTTGTGATGATCACTGTTCTTCTACCACGATCCATCTGATTTTTGCAGGGGCCAGACTGGGGAAGCGAACTGAGACATGATGGGGACCATCACCCATGCATCCTTTAGGCCTTTGAAGATGGCACTCACTTAGCTGCTCCCCTCACACAGGATTAGATAGATAGGCAAACAGAGTCCTATTTACAGTTATAAAATTCAATATAAAATATGTATATATTCTTTACTATCGTGTCTTGGCAGGGGTGAGGGGATGCTGAAATTTCAGGAGCTTCCTCTTGGTGTTTACAGATCAAGAAGCCAATGTGAGGGCTTTGCCAATTGCTAAGTATGTCCATTCACATTATACGTTTGACTAGAGATATTGCCCAGTGGACCCACTGTGAAACAGACCTGCCCTGGGATTCCATTTATTACCCACCCCATATGTCTTCTCTAATGGTGTTGATTTATGACGCTGGGTATCAGTGTCAATTTAGACCTTGTGTCCAAAAACTCTTGCAATCTCTGGATACTCCCTTCTCCGGTTACCTAAATTAATGGACATAGATCCTTTGAGGAAGGACTGACACCTACTCTGTGGTTGTAAGATCCATCCTGATGAGGGCTTGGCTGTTTCTTCAGTCAGTGGGTTCTGGGTCTGAGGTGTGGCTCTGGTCTGGAAACTGGGCAAAGATCATGACTTTCTACCGAGGTAGCTAATCTTGGTCTTCTCTTCATCCATCCTTGAGCTATCTCTCTTGTTGTTTTTCTAAGATTTATTTATTTTAGAGAGAGAGAATGAGAGAGAGGGAGACAGAGCAAGAGCATGAGAGCATGGAAGTTAGGGGCTAGGGGCAGAGAGAGAGGGAGAGGAGAGAAAGGATCTTAAACAGACTCCGCATTGAGCACAGAGCCTGAAGCGGGGCTCGATCCCACAACCCTGAGATCATGACCTGAGCCGAAATCAAGAGTCGGACCCCTAACTGACTGAGCCATCCAGGCGCCCCCATCCTTGATCTCTGAGCGCTCTTGTTGTCCGCCCCTGCATCTCGCCCCTGTAAACCCCATGCTCTCTGGGCCAAACAGCGGTGGTGGAGGCATGGCGTAGCTGGGGGTAAGGCATGAGTGCGGGGTGTGTGCTGGGTGTAACGGAGGTCACGGATCATGAAAACAATTTACATCAATAGCCTGAAATTGCCTAGATCTGATTCAGTCCTCGTCGGCTGGCCGTGTGGTAAATTCGCAAGTTCAGGTTGGAGAATGGAGCCCAAGGCTGTCAGCAGCCTTTGAACAAAACAGGACAGCTTTAGAAGTCACGTTGAACGTCTTGACATATGTTGATAGCGGGTTACCACGAGGGTGAGTTGGGACCAGCAGACCTGGGGCAAGTTCAGAGAAACCCTTGCTGCGGGTCGAGCTGCGTTAACTAGGTTTGCTGTCATCTCACGAGAACTACTGTGGTTTCTACGTCAGCAAAGGAAGAAGTGACTCAGCATGCATCCAATTAATTTGCTGGAAGATACATGAAAACCCTGAGGTTGATATTTTTGCCTCTTAATAGTCTGACAATTGTGCCAAAATGTTTTCAGGACCACCTCTGGAGTCTCTATGATGCGAGGCTTCCTGCCACCTTCTTGGGTGAAGATTAAAGCGAAGATTGTTTTCCTGTCTTTGGGGGGAGGTGGGGAGCGCGGAGTGTTTAACAGAAGTTCCCAGAAGAATTTTATCTTTGTTTCTTCTAATGAAACCTAGGCATGCCCCTCCTTTTCTTTCCACCAGAAAAAGTTGGTCTCACTAACTCTCATGCCTGGAGGGAGTTATCTTGGCCGCTGGGAGCTCTGGCACCTTCCAGGGCTGATGAGAACCTGGGACAGCGCCTTCAGAAATCCTGGCAGTGGGAGAGGAGGTTGGAGCGAGCTGTGCCCCACAGCATCGGCTCTGCTGGAGACCCCCACCCAAACCTCCGCTCGGTGGACCAAGTGTTCTTCGTCCCTTCCCCAGCTGTCGCCCACTGGCCAGTCCCTCTAGACCAATAGATGGTGGACGATGACAATGGACAGGGGCCTGACTTCTGTCACTGGGGGAATGAGCCTTTTCCCAGAGGGGCAGGTGGATGTCTCAGAGCAGCTCAGAAGGGGCGTTTCTATCCCCAGTCACGTCATACCATCGCCTGGCAGAAATGCTCGAATCCAGCCTTTTGATCAAACGGCATTTCCAAAAAGACAAATACACTTACAGGAGGCATCCAAAACAGTCAGAGTCATAGAAAGAAAGTAGAATGTGGGTTGCTGGGGTTGGCGGGAAGGGGAAGTGGGGGAGTTATTGTTTAATGGATCTAGAGTTTCAGTTTTAAAGATGAAAATGTGCTGGGGAGGTGGGCTGGGGGGGCACAGAGAGGGTCCAGGGCAGTGAGACTATTCTGTATAAAACCATATTAATTGGTGCATGTCATTATACATCTGTCCAGACCCACAGAATGTCAACCGCCAGGAGTGAACGTGATGCCGACCGTGCCCTTTGGGTGATGATGACGCGTCACGGTAGGTCCATCTGTGGTAACGAAGGTCCCGCCCCGCTGGGGGATGTGGATAACGGGGGAGGCTGCGCATGGGTAGGGGCGGGGGGGACATGGAAACTTCAGTATCACCCTGAGTTTGACCGTGAACCTAAAACCACTCTAAAAAAATAAAGTCTTCGTTTTTAACAAATCTCCCCCAAAGAGCTCCGGGGATCTGTTTCACAACAGTGTGTAAATACGCTTAAGACTACTGTACACTTAAAAATGGTGAAGAGGGTAAATTTTATTTTTTTATTTTTTTTTAAAGATTTTATTTATTTATTCGACAGAGATAGAGACAGCCAGCGAGAGAGGGAACACAAGCAGGGGGAGTGGGGGAGGAAGAAGCAGGCTCATAGCAGAGGAGCCTGACGTGGGGCTCGATCCCATAACGCCGGGATCACACCCTGAGCTGAAGGCAGACGCTTAACCGCTGTGCCACCCAGGCGCCCCAGGGGGTAAATTTTAAGTTACATGTTTTTACCACAATAAAAGACATCTTCAGAAGTCATTGAAACCTCACTGCTTCCAACCCAGGGGGCTCCAAATGGCTAATAACAGGAGATGCAGGCGGATACAGAAAGCCGGATGTTCGCACACCCTACAGGTGAGGCTGTCCAGTCCCCGTAATACTTGCAGGAGAGGGGAGTCATGAGGGTCCTAAAGCCAGGTGGAGAAAAACCATTTGGGACGCTGGGAACCCGCGCTCCTGTGTCTGAGGGACAAGAAGGAGGAGGCCC
>NC_048228.1:91188019-91192875 GCF_002007445.2 Ailuropoda melanoleuca
GTTAACTAGGTTTGCTGTCATCTCACGAGAACTACTGTGGTTTCTACGTCAGCAAAGGAAGAAGTGACTCAGCATGCATCCAATTAATTTGCTGGAAGATACATGAAAACCCTGAGGTTGATATTTTTGCCTCTTAATAGTCTGACAATTGTGCCAAAATGTTTTCAGGACCACCTCTGGAGTCTCTATGATGCGAGGCTTCCTGCCACCTTCTTGGGTGAAGATTAAAGCGAAGATTGTTTTCCTGTCTTTGGGGGGAGGTGGGGAGCGCGGAGTGTTTAACAGAAGTTCCCAGAAGAATTTTATCTTTGTTTCTTCTAATGAAACCTAGGCATGCCCCTCCTTTTCTTTCCACCAGAAAAAGTTGGTCTCACTAACTCTCATGCCTGGAGGGAGTTATCTTGGCCGCTGGGAGCTCTGGCACCTTCCAGGGCTGATGAGAACCTGGGACAGCGCCTTCAGAAATCCTGGCAGTGGGAGAGGAGGTTGGAGCGAGCTGTGCCCCACAGCATCGGCTCTGCTGGAGACCCCCACCCAAACCTCCGCTCGGTGGACCAAGTGTTCTTCGTCCCTTCCCCAGCTGTCGCCCACTGGCCAGTCCCTCTAGACCAATAGATGGTGGACGATGACAATGGACAGGGGCCNTCCGGTTACCTAAATTAATGGACATAGATCCTTTGAGGAAGGACTGACACCTACTCTGTGGTTGTAAGATCCATCCTGATGAGGGCTTGGCTGTTTCTTCAGTCAGTGGGTTCTGGGTCTGAGGTGTGGCTCTGGTCTGGAAACTGGGCAAAGATCATGACTTTCTACCGAGGTAGCTAATCTTGGTCTTCTCTTCATCCATCCTTGAGCTATCTCTCTTGTTGTTTTTCTAAGATTTATTTATTTTAGAGAGAGAGAATGAGAGAGAGGGAGACAGAGCAAGAGCATGAGAGCATGGAAGTTAGGGGCTAGGGGCAGAGAGAGAGGGAGAGGAGAGAAAGGATCTTAAACAGACTCCGCATTGAGCACAGAGCCTGAAGCGGGGCTCGATCCCACAACCCTGAGATCATGACCTGAGCCGAAATCAAGAGTCGGACCCCTAACTGACTGAGCCATCCAGGCGCCCCCATCCTTGATCTCTGAGCGCTCTTGTTGTCCGCCCCTGCATCTCGCCCCTGTAAACCCCATGCTCTCTGGGCCAAACAGCGGTGGTGGAGGCATGGCGTAGCTGGGGGTAAGGCATGAGTGCGGGGTGTGTGCTGGGTGTAACGGAGGTCACGGATCATGAAAACAATTTACATCAATAGCCTGAAATTGCCTAGATCTGATTCAGTCCTCGTCGGCTGGCCGTGTGGTAAATTCGCAAGTTCAGGTTGGAGAATGGAGCCCAAGGCTGTCAGCAGCCTTTGAACAAAACAGGACAGCTTTAGAAGTCACGTTGAACGTCTTGACATATGTTGATAGCGGGTTACCACGAGGGTGAGTTGGGACCAGCAGACCTGGGGCAAGTTCAGAGAAACCCTTGCTGCGGGTCGAGCTGCGTTAACTAGGTTTGCTGTCATCTCACGAGAACTACTGTGGTTTCTACGTCAGCAAAGGAAGAAGTGACTCAGCATGCATCCAATTAATTTGCTGGAAGATACATGAAAACCCTGAGGTTGATATTTTTGCCTCTTAATAGTCTGACAATTGTGCCAAAATGTTTTCAGGACCACCTCTGGAGTCTCTATGATGCGAGGCTTCCTGCCACCTTCTTGGGTGAAGATTAAAGCGAAGATTGTTTTCCTGTCTTTGGGGGGAGGTGGGGAGCGCGGAGTGTTTAACAGAAGTTCCCAGAAGAATTTTATCTTTGTTTCTTCTAATGAAACCTAGGCATGCCCCTCCTTTTCTTTCCACCAGAAAAAGTTGGTCTCACTAACTCTCATGCCTGGAGGGAGTTATCTTGGCCGCTGGGAGCTCTGGCACCTTCCAGGGCTGATGAGAACCTGGGACAGCGCCTTCAGAAATCCTGGCAGTGGGAGAGGAGGTTGGAGCGAGCTGTGCCCCACAGCATCGGCTCTGCTGGAGACCCCCACCCAAACCTCCGCTCGGTGGACCAAGTGTTCTTCGTCCCTTCCCCAGCTGTCGCCCACTGGCCAGTCCCTCTAGACCAATAGATGGTGGACGATGACAATGGACAGGGGCCTGACTTCTGTCACTGGGGGAATGAGCCTTTTCCCAGAGGGGCAGGTGGATGTCTCAGAGCAGCTCAGAAGGGGCGTTTCTATCCCCAGTCACGTCATACCATCGCCTGGCAGAAATGCTCGAATCCAGCCTTTTGATCAAACGGCATTTCCAAAAAGACAAATACACTTACAGGAGGCATCCAAAACAGTCAGAGTCATAGAAAGAAAGTAGAATGTGGGTTGCTGGGGTTGGCGGGAAGGGGAAGTGGGGGAGTTATTGTTTAATGGATCTAGAGTTTCAGTTTTAAAGATGAAAATGTGCTGGGGAGGTGGGCTGGGGGGGCACAGAGAGGGTCCAGGGCAGTGAGACTATTCTGTATAAAACCATATTAATTGGTGCATGTCATTATACATCTGTCCAGACCCACAGAATGTCAACCGCCAGGAGTGAACGTGATGCCGACCGTGCCCTTTGGGTGATGATGACGCGTCACGGTAGGTCCATCTGTGGTAACGAAGGTCCCGCCCCGCTGGGGGATGTGGATAACGGGGGAGGCTGCGCATGGGTAGGGGCGGGGGGGACATGGAAACTTCAGTATCACCCTGAGTTTGACCGTGAACCTAAAACCACTCTAAAAAAATAAAGTCTTCGTTTTTAACAAATCTCCCCCAAAGAGCTCCGGGGATCTGTTTCACAACAGTGTGTAAATACGCTTAAGACTACTGTACACTTAAAAATGGTGAAGAGGGTAAATTTTATTTTTTTATTTTTTTTTAAAGATTTTATTTATTTATTCGACAGAGATAGAGACAGCCAGCGAGAGAGGGNCGTTAACTAGGTTTGCTGTCATCTCACGAGAACTACTGTGGTTTCTACGTCAGCAAAGGAAGAAGTGACTCAGCATGCATCCAATTAATTTGCTGGAAGATACATGAAAACCCTGAGGTTGATATTTTTGCCTCTTAATAGTCTGACAATTGTGCCAAAATGTTTTCAGGACCACCTCTGGAGTCTCTATGATGCGAGGCTTCCTGCCACCTTCTTGGGTGAAGATTAAAGCGAAGATTGTTTTCCTGTCTTTGGGGGGAGGTGGGGAGCGCGGAGTGTTTAACAGAAGTTCCCAGAAGAATTTTATCTTTGTTTCTTCTAATGAAACCTAGGCATGCCCCTCCTTTTCTTTCCACCAGAAAAAGTTGGTCTCACTAACTCTCATGCCTGGAGGGAGTTATCTTGGCCGCTGGGAGCTCTGGCACCTTCCAGGGCTGATGAGAACCTGGGACAGCGCCTTCAGAAATCCTGGCAGTGGGAGAGGAGGTTGGAGCGAGCTGTGCCCCACAGCATCGGCTCTGCTGGAGACCCCCACCCAAACCTCCGCTCGGTGGACCAAGTGTTCTTCGTCCCTTCCCCAGCTGTCGCCCACTGGCCAGTCCCTCTAGACCAATAGATGGTGGACGATGACAATGGACAGGGGCCTGACTTCTGTCACTGGGGGAATGAGCCTTTTCCCAGAGGGGCAGGTGGATGTCTCAGAGCAGCTCAGAAGGGGCGTTTCTATCCCCAGTCACGTCATACCATCGCCTGGCAGAAATGCTCGAATCCAGCCTTTTGATCAAACGGCATTTCCAAAAAGACAAATACACTTACAGGAGGCATCCAAAACAGTCAGAGTCATAGAAAGAAAGTAGAATGTGGGTTGCTGGGGTTGGCGGGAAGGGGAAGTGGGGGAGTTATTGTTTAATGGATCTAGAGTTTCAGTTTTAAAGATGAAAATGTGCTGGGGAGGTGGGCTGGGGGGGCACAGAGAGGGTCCAGGGCAGTGAGACTATTCTGTATAAAACCATATTAATTGGTGCATGTCATTATACATCTGTCCAGACCCACAGAATGTCAACCGCCAGGAGTGAACGTGATGCCGACCGTGCCCTTTGGGTGATGATGACGCGTCACGGTAGGTCCATCTGTGGTAACGAAGGTCCCGCCCCGCTGGGGGATGTGGATAACGGGGGAGGCTGCGCATGGGTAGGGGCGGGGGGGACATGGAAACTTCAGTATCACCCTGAGTTTGACCGTGAACCTAAAACCACTCTAAAAAAATAAAGTCTTCGTTTTTAACAAATCTCCCCCAAAGAGCTCCGGGGATCTGTTTCACAACAGTGTGTAAATACGCTTAAGACTACTGTACACTTAAAAATGGTGAAGAGGGTAAATTTTATTTTTTTATTTTTTTTTAAAGATTTTATTTATTTATTCGACAGAGATAGAGACAGCCAGCGAGAGAGGGAACACAAGCAGGGGGAGTGGGGGAGGAAGAAGCAGGCTCATAGCAGAGGAGCCTGACGTGGGGCTCGATCCCATAACGCCGGGATCACACCCTGAGCTGAAGGCAGACGCTTAACCGCTGTGCCACCCAGGCGCCCCAGGGGGTAAATTTTAAGTTACATGTTTTTACCACAATAAAAGACATCTTCAGAAGTCATTGAAACCTCACTGCTTCCAACCCAGGGGGCTCCAAATGGCTAATAACAGGAGATGCAGGCGGATACAGAAAGCCGGATGTTCGCACACCCTACAGGTGAGGCTGTCCAGTCCCCGTAATACTTGCAGGAGAGGGGAGTCATGAGGGTCCTAAAGCCAGGTGGAGAAAAACCATTTGGGACGCTGGGAACCCGCGCTCCTGTGTCTGAGGGACAAGAAGGAGGAGGCCC
>NC_048228.1:91199745-91213861 GCF_002007445.2 Ailuropoda melanoleuca
GTGTAAATACGCTTAAGACTACTGTACACTTAAAAATGGTGAAGAGGGTAAATTTTATTTTTTTATTTTTTTTTAAAGATTTTATTTATTTATTCGACAGAGATAGAGACAGCCAGCGAGAGAGGGAACACAAGCAGGGGGAGTGGGGGAGGAAGAAGCAGGCTCATAGCAGAGGAGCCTGACGTGGGGGCTCGATCCCATAACGCCGGGATCACACCCTGAGCTGAAGGCAGACGCTTAACCGCTGTGCCACCCAGGCGCCCCAGGGGGTAAATTTTAAGTTACATGTTTTTACCACAATAAAAGACATCTTCAGAAGTCATTGAAACCTCACTGCTTCCAACCCAGGGGGCTCCAAATGGCTAATAACAGGAGATGCAGGCGGATACAGAAAGCCGGATGTTCGCACACCCTACAGGTGAGGCTGTCCAGTCCCCGTAATACTTGCAGGAGAGGGGAGTCATGAGGGTCCTAAAGCCAGGTGGAGAAAAACCATTTGGGACGCTGGGAACCCGCGCTCCTGTGTCTGAGGGACAAGAAGGAGGAGGCCCCGAGAGAAGGGGCCAGGTGAGCTCTAGGGGAGCTGGGGTGACTGGCACCGAGGGGAATGGGAACCCCCCAGAAGAGGATTGCAAAGGAGAAGAGGAGAGGCCTTGCCCTTCCTGGAAACTTCTCGCCTCGAGGACCAGGGGAGCCACATTTATATACAGCGCTGACCCTCTGCAGAGTTTTGGAGGATACATCGGCAGTGTGGGCTTTTGTGAAGATTTGGGTTATTAAGATGCAAATTAATAATCATAGTTCCTGGCCCTTGAACAGCACCTCTTCCTGAAAGGCCTCAAAGAGCTTTACTATTTACTGTTCCACACAAAATGCTGCTTTCTCCAATAACACCATGAGGTATAAATGGCCACAAAACCTACATAAAAAGAAAACATTTTAAATACAGTCACTATCGCAGGTGCATTTTGGATAGGAAATGTATTTGGTCGGATAAATTGTTATCAGCTAGGCTTTCCCTACTTTTCTCCCTTTTTAAGCCACCATAAAAACCCAGAGTAAGTTACCATGAAAAGCTATAATAATGCTAATTTTGTTCCCATTTCCTGGCTTTTTCCACTAGACTTGAGGCTCTTTAATATGACTTTAAAATTTTTTTCCATTAATAATACCCTTTCTTTTGGGCTCTGCTCTTTTGAAGTTGTATTATTATTTCCCTCTATGACTGACTGTGGCATATTTGCTGTTTAAAATCAACTCCTAATGCATGAAAGCACATTCCCAAGGGCCACGCTGTCTACCCTGAAATTTAAAAGCTTCCAAAAATGAGTGGGGATGCATCACTCTGAATGGAAACATTCGGGGCAGCTTGCCCTGAAACCTCCTTGGAAGCAGGCAGATCTGGAGTGGGGGGGCACATCTCAATGAGGGGGCGTGTGTCTGATCTGTCCCTCTCTGCCTGCGGTCCTGGTCACAGCCTGGGCACATGTGACAGCCACACGTGTGGTAGAGCCCCCCCCCCAGGGCAGCAGTGTCCTGCACTCTCCCACCCATGGCCCCCTTCCCTCCTCCCCGGCATGGGAACAGCTGCTTTTTCTCCAGAAGGGGTCCCCAAGGGCACACAGAGGCTGAGCTGGGATGTTAGTGAATGGGAAGGCTGAATTTAAGACATTCCTGGGGGAGCATCCAACTTAGACATGAGAATGATGTCAACTCACCTTTGGCTGGGGTCTGCTCATCAGCGGCCCCGAAGGACCAGTATGTGTGCCATAGGCCCTCCTCCGAGCTGGGAAACAAGTTTGTGACCTTAACACGCTCAGCGTGCTTGGTGGGAAAAACATCTGTTTATTGAAGAAATGAATGAACGCTGTATACGAAAAGTAGAGAAGTGGTTAGAATTAAGCCCCAGCACAACCCTACTAGGTGGACCCTATCATTATCTCCATTTTATAGATGAGACACCGAAGATCAAGAGGGTAAGCTCTTGCCAAGATCTTAGGAGGGTAAACCCTTCCGATGAGCTGGCTCATGGCAGAGCTAAGATTCTAATCTCTGTCTTACTCCAAAGCCTAAAATTCTTCTCCTCTTCCAACCTTGTGCTCATGCCCATTGGCAAAAATCCCACCTCCACTTGATTTGGGAACCATCTTGAAGGTTTTTTATAGCTTGGCCGCCAGTGTATGAAAATTGTAAAGTGACGTGGAGTATCGTAACCAAGACTTACATACCACTTACTCTGCACCAGGCACTGTTCTGAGTACTTTTGTATATTAATTCAATGTTCACAACCCTCCTAGGAGGTAAGGTTAGAACCTGCTTTTACACGGGAGGAGAATGAAGACAAATGCATTGCATGTCAGCAAGTGGCAAAAACTGGATTCCAAGCCGGACGGTTTGGTTCCTGAATTCACGCTCACCAGTTTGGCGTTGCCGACTGTGATAGAGGCACCTGTTCTGGTGCATTCCCTCTGCAACTCATGGGGCTGAGGAAGGAGTGTCAGGGCCATGGCAGCATCAGTCCCCACAGGAGAGAGATGTCACGTTCCCATGGGCAATTGAGGAGAATTTAAGGAAGAGATGATTGACGAAGGTGTGGGTGGGGGTTAAAGGAAGCCCAGAATGCATGATGAAGTTCTAGAGACGGCAGTTGCTACCCACATCGGAAGGGGTGAGGTCAGGGGATGGTTCTGGAAGACAGTGGGAGAGAAAGAGAGGTGTGGTTGAAGGAGAGGGACACCGGGCAGGAACACAGCCACTGCCAACCAGCAGCCCAGCAGGGAGGGACCTGGGGAAATAAATATCTTGATTTCTCCCCCGTCCCCTGACCCCAGGGGCTCCTTCTCCTGGCTGAAGCCAAGTGGAAGCAAGGGGTTCTCCTCAGCATCCCAGAGCTCGGGGCAGGGTGAAGAAGGCTGGTGTCGTAATCCGTACAGGCCGCTAAACAAAAGCATCCGTGCACAGGTGGCTTAAACAGCAAACATCTATTTTTTCCAGTTCTGGGGGCTGGTGAGTCCAAGATGAAGGGGCTGGCGGTTTCAGTGTCTGGGGAAAGCCTGATAAGATACATTTAGTAAGATAAATCCAGTGACTAAAAAAAAAAAGCTTTCTATGATTGAAAAGACAAAAGAAAACAAGACTTTGGAAACCATGACGCTGGTCCAACCCCCTTTCACAAGTGAGGAAATGGAGATAGAAAACTAAGGCCTTGAACAGATCAGAACTGCAGCCTAGAATGCCATCACCTGACGGCAAATCCCTAATTTGTCCTCAAGAATATCCTTCTAACTTTTTCTTGCATACTTCAGAGTCACGTGCTCCTCCGAGCACTGGTGTTCGCGACCACTTGCTGATTCTTCGTGATAGGTCCCTTAAATCACCCGCTGTAGCCCACTGCCTGGCCGCTCCGAGGCCTCTGAATTTACAGTTCCAGTTAAAGTCACGTCCATGAAGGGGGAGGGAACGAACAGCTCTCCCACCCCTTCGAGCCCCCAAATTGATTTGGCACCCGGAGTCACTGTTGTATTTTATACTGAGTATTCTGAATCAGTTCATTGAATTTTAGCTGTAGCTATATAAAATCCTCTCCAGTGAAATTATTTGGCCATATTGCGGATGGCTCTGGCATGATCTATCAATGCCACTAACTATCAGCAATAAAAAAAAAAAATCCTTCTTCTCTTTTCATTATAATGAATTTTCTAAACTCGGATTGAACCTTGCAAGGTGCTTTACTTGATTTTTAATTTTTAAAAGGTAGCATTTTGTATTTGTATAGAAAACACACAAGATGGGTGATGGCAAATTTTGAATATTTTTTATGCTGCAGGAAGGTTGCTGGGAGATTCGGGAAAGTTGGCTTGGATATCTTGGGAGGAAAGGATGGGTTTGGGGAGGGTTCGGGGGAGTCCAGTTGGACTTGGACACCTGTGAGGGGTCCGGTCAGGGGAATGGAGCTTAGGCAAAGGGCAGCTGTGAAAATCTGGCTGGGATCATTTCAGCGCACTAGTGTGTCGATAAAGAGGCATGATGCATCCAGTGGTTGCAAAAATATATATCATTGTCCTGCACAAGAACCCGATTTCCAGGTCAGAGCTCTGCAAGCCCACGTTAGGGAAGCATTACAAAATGGTGTAGGTGGAGGAAGCAGATGGCATCACAAAGAGGCAACAATTCGCAGTTCAGGGAGGGAAAGCCATGAGCACAGATGAATACTTAGACACCACAAATAATTCTATATTAAAAACCTAAGTCTTATACTCGAAAAAGTGCATCTGGAGTTAACATAAATGAGATTTTTAAGGCAAATCTTTAGGTAATGATGAAGCTGGAGTTAATATTAACTTGCTCAAAAAAACGTCAGACAGGACCCCCCCCCCTTGCAAGGGTAAAGTGGCCACATATTTACCAGTGCTTTGGTCTTTTTAGACAGACATTTAATATGTATGCTCCCTCCTCAGGGGAAAGCCCTTTAGTTAGTCAATATTATGTCCTCTGTCTGTTCAATGGCATCTATACAATGACAGTTTAACCAATGGAAAGCAACATAGAAGGATTGAAAACAAAAAACACCAACTTCAGAAAGCACTCTTTGTTGCAATATTTGCATTACTTTTGTAATTGTTGGGGGGGGGACCCAAGATGTTTCGATAGAAAAAATGTTATGTTTGAATGATAGAAAATTTGAAGTAAAAAAATTAAGTAATTCCACTCCACTTTCAGAGAAGAGTAGACACTTCAAGGACACAAATGAAGATAACAGATACTCGATTAGTTTAGCTTATTTGGTTGCACGCGATGGCTGCTGATTTGATTCATTTAACAAAAAGGACTTACTGGAAAAACACGGGGGTCTCACAGAATCTCCAGGAGGCTGGAGAGCGCGCTTGAAAAGTGCAGGGCCTGGCAACCAAACCCTAACACCCATCTCGTGGCGGTGTTTGGTCACAGTGCTAGGAAGAGTCAATGCTGTGTGTGTGTGTCTGCATTTCTTGCTTACAATCCAAAGTCCAAGAAGAGAGGGTGATTGGCCAAGCAGGGGCTCATGCCCACTTCTGCCTATATTAGGTCAGAAACAAATAGGGCCCAGCTTCAGAGTAAAGTCTCCTGAAATGACCATTTCAGTGACAATGCCCCAAAAGCAATATGAAATGCTTTGGTATGACCCCAAAATAGCACATGTCTGCTACAGAACCCAAAAGAAACAAACAAACAAACATGGCAGAACTTCCCTTTTCTCAAAAATATGTTATCACCCAAAATCTATACTTTCTGGTAGAAAGGTCCTTGACACTTTTTCTCTTTTTTCTAGAAGATGGATTCTCAGCAACCGCTGGTGCATTAGTTTTCTAGAGCTGCCATGATGAATTAACATCAACTGAGGTGGCTTAAGAAACAGAAATTTATTCTCTCACAGTTCTGGAGGCTCAAGGTCTCAAATGGGGGTTTTGGCAGGACCGTGCCTCCCTCTGAAGGCTCTAGGGAGAACTTCTTCCTAGTCTCTTACTAGTTTCTGGTGGTTGCTGGCAATCCTAGGGGTCCCATAACATGTTGATGTATTCCTACAATTTCTGCCTCCATCCTCACATGGCTTCTCCCTAGCTCTCTTTGTCTCTTCTCTTCTTACAAGGACGCCGATCATTGAATTGAGGCCCACCCTAATCTAGTAGGACCTCATCTTAACTCATCACATTTGCAAAGACTCTAATGCCAAAAAAAGGCCATTTTCTGAGGTTCTGGTTGGACATGAGTATCAGGGTGGGGGATACTATACATCTCAGTGCACCCAGGAAAAGGCAAATCCTCAGAAATACACATTCTTAGGCCCCCACCCTAGACCTATTGAGTCATAAATTTTGGGAGTAGAGCCCAGTAATCCATGTTTAAGCAATATGTCCAGGGGATTTGAAGCCCTTAAAAGTATAAGGACCAATGTCCCAGAAGGAGCCACACATGCATCTCCCAATTCAGTGCTTGGTCCTTCCAGAAAACATGGAAGGTTATCATTTTAAGGAGAAACAAGGGTCTGATGAGAGCGGGAATGTGGTAGTAGGGTAGCAGAGTAGGAGGAATATGGATATGCACTTTGAAAGAAGAGTGGACTTGCACTTGAACTCTGATAACTTTGCCAGTCGTTGGAAGCTACTGTGTACCTACACTTACCAAAAATAACCGTCGCCATATTCCTTATTGTCATCATCCCTTCAAATCACATATGGCAGAAAACAAAAGTCATCACATAGAAGATCTCGAAATTGTTTATTAGAGTCAAATGATGGTCCTTCTACCTTAGCAATAGATTTAATTTCTTTAAACTATGTTTTAGTCCTTAATGTTGTTTCTTCCCTCCAGAGAAATTAAGAATTTTCTTAATAGACAAAGGAAAAATAAATAAAATTCTCTTAAGATTTCTGCACTCTTAAGAGTCCTCCTGGTTAGGGCTCTCTGTCATTTCTCTTCAATGCTAGTCATTGATGTATGGTATAGACTCATTCTCGGGGGTTGGCTGAATCGAATTTACACCATTTGAGGATCTTGGTTCAGATGAACTATAGCTATTTCACCGTGATTAAACTTTATGCTTCATATCAATCAATCCATCAGTCAAGGAGAAATTTCAAGCATGTTCTCTGTGCTCCAACACTATGTAAAGAATTTTTAGAAAGGAATAAAAAAGTACATACAGAAATATTAAATACCCCCTACATGCCCCTCCCCTCCTACACATATAATCCTTAAGAAGACGGTGTAGTATTTAGGTAAGAGTATGGATTTGGTGTCTGAAGACCTTGGATGTTAGTGCTAACCTCCCTCTTTATGCTCTAAAACAGCCTGTGACAGAGACATTTACTGCTCACTGAATGCCATGTGCTACCCCATAAGTCCCCGCCTCCTTACAGTTAGGCAGTCATGTGACTGATTCTGACCAATAGGTGTTAGCAGAAGTGATATATGTCCCTTCCTGGCCAGGGCATTTGAAAGCCACTGTGCAACCCTCCCACTTTTCTCTTCCTCTCCTTCAGAAAGCTCTGAAGCAATATATTGAGGCCAACCTACCAATAGAACCTCCATCAGCCCGAGTCTCTTAGTGGCCAAGTGGAACAGAGACTCCTACTTACTTATAAGAACTGAGCAAGAAATAAGTCATCATGGGTTAAGCCATTGAGATGTGTGTGTATTTTTTTAAAGATTTCATTTATTTATTTGAGAGAGAGAGAAAGAGAGAGAGAGTACAAGCAGAGGGAGGGACAGAGGGAGAAGCAGACTCCCCGCTGAGCAGGGAGCCCAATGTGGGGCTCGATCCCAGGACCCTGGGATCATGAGCTGAACCAAAGGCAGATGCTTAACCGACTGAGCCACCCAGGTGCCCCGAGATATGGGTTTTTAATGTTACTGCAGCACAGCCTAGGCTATACCGACTAATAGAGCCACTGGTCTACATTCAACAAGTAGTTACCCTCCCAGGACTTTGAGTCTTGAGTGAACACTTCTATACATGAATAAATGCTTGGAGAACATTCGTCATACTCATGGTTAGTTCATTAGACTGTTCCTGCTATGAAACAATACCACAGTGCCCCTTGTCCAGCCACCCAGATTCTACTTGTTCCTGTCCCTTTCCTAGCCAGGTTGTCCAGATTTTTGTCAATTCTGTGGGTCTCTTCATATCCCTTAAAAAGTTCACCTTTGCTTAATTTAGTTAAGGTCTGTTTTTTTTGGCCTTGGTAAGAACTCCTCTCCTTGGCCTTGGCACCAGACGATGGGACTTTAAAGTGACCCACCTCTGCGCCTGATGAGACACCATTCCTACTATGGGCATTGCCCACTGCATGCCAAAAATTATCTCACAGACCAGGCCTAAGAAGGGGTTTAGAATTAGAACTGGTTATTTTCTTCCCCTGGGAAACCATCAGAACCAATCTCATTACCTCAGACACCCCCAAAAAGTGCCAGCCTCCCAGGCCATTCCTGACTCATCTGATTCCCCCACAGCTCTGGGTATTTCCTAATGTGACTCAAGCTGCCAACAACCCCCAGATCGTTCCAGCATACCTCTGAAACTCATGTTTGATCAGCAGCAAAATCCCACTATCCCTAGACTCTTCTCTTATTAAAGCCCGCCTTTCCCTGGGAATGTGTTTTCCCTAAAGTCCTCTCTAATCATCACTGGCTTTCTCCTACAGGCACAGGGCATTCTCCTCAATTCTCCTTCTAGATCACTGCTTTCCATCCTACTCCAGCCTCCCCATCCTGCATACCCTTCAGCTCTTTGGAAGCACATAGACCCACTCCTTTCCTATTGCACTTACCTACCAGCCTCCCAGACATGTCTCCTTATTCAGGGAAGAGTTGGACCAGCTTGGTCCATTGTGTTTTCTCTCCAACATCCTTGGAGGCTTCAGTACCTATGGAGATGGCTCATCCAACACTCCGGCCTCTCAGTTTCTATCCCCCACTTGTCTTTTTTTCCATGCCATCTCGGCAACCTGTTCCCAGAATCATATTCTAGATTTTGACATGATCAATAACTCTACCCTCTCCAGAATCTCTATTTCAAAAAGCATCCCACTCTCTAATTACATCTTCCCATCTCTCCAGCTCATTCCTTCTATTATCCCAAGTCCAACCAAACCTTTCAGTTCCATTGACCTTACAAATGATTTGCTGTCCATCACTTGCTTTGTGTCTCTACTTCCCTCCTTACCCATCCCTACAGCCCCTGTCCTGTACACATTCTCTGGAGAAGCATTGCAGGGGTTAGCAGCACAGGCTCAGAGCCAGACTGCCAAGGTCAAATACTGGCTCTGTCACTTATATGCTATGTGTCCTTGGACAAGTTAATCTTCTGTGCCTCAGTGTATCATCACTATAAGGGGGGGATAATGGTATCTATCTTTCTCAAAGAGCTGTTATAAAGATCAAATGGGTTAATATTTAATATTAATATTTAATACAAAGTACTTACATGTGTCTGGTAAATAGGAGCCACTATATAAGTGCATGAGAAATAAATTTTTTATACTGCTCAACCATTTCTGGAAAAAAAAATGCATCCCATTCCCTCCCTTTTTCACACTTGGCAAAAACCAAACTCTTGGATAAACTCTCATCTCCATTTACTCCATATATGTACCTTAGCAGGTAAAAATGGCTAGAGAAAAACACAAAACTGTATTTTACTCTAAATTTATAAATATATAACCACATACCTCAAGTGGGCTCAGAAGTCTGCCTCATTCCCTAATGAATAAATTCTTCTACTCTATTTTTAAAGGATTCTCCTCTCACTGTAAATCTTTAATATCTCTACCAACCTTTAGCTGATGACCTTCTTTCTCCTTTCATTAAGAAACCAAAACAGTTAAAGAATTTTCTCATATTTCAACCACCATATCAAGTAAGCCATTTACATCTGTATCTACCTAATCTTCGGTTTCAAGCCAAGCCTTCCTCTTGGGCACTGGATCCCATTCCCTCTTATCTACTCGAAAACTTGGTTTATGAAACTATTCCTTCTCCCCTGAAATAAAAGTTTCTCCCCATCAATAATATACATTCCCTTCCATGTAAAAACATGCTCTAATATTGCTCATCTTTAGAAAAAACTTAAAATCTCCCTTACCTGCAGCTTCTACTGACCCATTTCTCTCCTACTCTTTCAAGCAAATGTCTCTGCAAGATCTGTCTATATCGGCGGCCTCTACTTTCTCATCAGTTCTCCTCTCCCCTTTACTCATTGAACTTGCTCTTGTCAAGGTTGTCCAAAATTTCTGCACTGGCCAAAACCAGTATGTCCTCGTCCTATTTGACTAACATGAGCAAATTGGTGATCACTGCCTTATTCTTGAAACACCTTTCCCTGGCCTCTGGGACATCACTGCCTTTCTTGTTTGTTCTCCTCACACTGGTCAACTTTTTTTCTGTCTCTTGTTGGCCTCTCCTCTTCCTTACCTCTGGAAGTTGAGAGTCCCAGGTCCCATTCAGTGTCATGGTTCTGAATACCAGCTATACTTTGATGACTCTTAAACTTATACCTTCAGTTTCCTGTCTCCCCTGAAATCTAGACTCATATATCTGACTGCTTAACTAAAATCTATATTTTGATTCTGAAGAGTCACCCTGAACTTAAAATATCTAAAACATAACTCCTTATTTTTACCACCCCACCCCAAACCTGCTCCTCTTGGGTCTTTTCCATTCCAGCAAATAGTAGCACGATTGATGCATTGGCCAGACCAAAAATCTTGAACTCAGCCTTAATTCTGTCTTTTCTCTCACTTCTATATCCAATCTATCAGCAAACCTTGCTGGGACTAACTTCAAAATATATCCAGAATCTAATATATTCTTGTGTGCCCATTGCTACTATTCCACTCTAAGCCACCATCATCTCTCACCTGGTTGACTGAAGGGGTCTCCCAGCTGGTCTCTCTCCTTCCGCCTATACTCCTTCTTTCTTCTCATTCATTTTTCACACAGCAGCCAGTGTGATCCTTCTGACACATGAGCCATTTCATATTACTTTTCTTTTAGAGCTTCTTGTCACATTTGGAATAAAATATAAAGACCTAACCATGACCTTCAAGGCCACTGATAATCTGACTATCTCTGTCTCCATCAGCTGCCTATATACTCTATTGCTCATTCTTCTTTAGACACATCCCCAGGATCTTTGACTGCTTTGTTAATCTTCAGACACGCTATGTGCATCCCATCCCAAGACCTTTGTTCTCATGGTTTTCTCTGTCTAGAGCACACCCCGCCCCCAACACGCACCCATCTTTGTCATGGCTCAACCTCTCTCCTCATTCCAGTCTTTGTTCAAATGTCATGTCCTAAAACTATCATATCTAACGCAGCTTTCTCCCCGACTCCATTCACTCTCTGTTGTAGACCGTTCCCAACGATAGCTGCCATCAATTCTCCCCACCGGGAGTTGGAGTCTGTTTGCCCACCCTTGAATCTGGGCTGGCCTTGTGACCTGATTTGACCAATAGAACACAGAGGAAGTGGCAATGTGCCAGTTCCAGGATTAGTCTTTAGCAAGCTGGGAAGCTTCCAGGATGCTTTCTCTGGGGAGGCCAGCTGCCATACTATAAAGAAGATCAAGCTAGACTACTGACTGATGAGACACCGTGTAGAGGGAGAGAGAGAATGCATGGAGGAGCATGGAGGCACCACACAGATGAATGAAGTCTTGGACCTCTCAGGCCAGCCCAGTGCCAGTGAATGTGGCCAAGTGCTTGACCCCAGTGGGTCAAACCAGCCAACTGAACCATCCCCAAATTTCTGACCCACAGAATCATGAAAAATAGTAAGTCCTTGTTTAAAGCCACTAAATCTGGGGATGGTTTGTTACAAGGCGATAGGTAACTGAAACACTTCCTAATATCTCACTCTGTGCTATAGACTAAATGTGTCCTCCCTAGAGTCATATGTTGAAGCCTGTTCTCCATTGTGTTGGGGAGGCGGGACCTCTAGGAGGTGATTAGGTCATGAGGACAGAGCCCTCACAAATGTGGGATTAACTCCCTGATAAAAGAGCCCACACAGAGCTCTCTTATGCTCCTTCCACCACATGATGACACAGCAAGAACACGGTTCTAATGAACCAGGAAGTGGACTCTCACCAGACATCGAATCTCTAGGCGCCTTGACCTTGGACTTCCCAACCTCCAGAACTGTGAGATATAAATTTCTGTTGTTTATGAACCACCCAGCCTATGGTATTTTGTTACATATTTTCACGGGGTTTTGTTAGAGTAGTCTGAGCAGACTAAGACACCATTTACCTTTTTTCCATTTATTTTTCTTCATAGCAAATATTTCAGCAAGAAATTATACAATTATTAGTTTATCTGCTGTGTATCATCTGTCTCTGCCTCCAGCATATAAACCAGAAGGAAAAGGACTATGTCTGGCTCACCATAGCATTCCCAGTGTTTGGAACAATCTCTGGCCTATTTTAGGACTAGATCGATATTTGTGGATAAATTAATATACCAAGAACCCTAACTGATGATGAATCTTACTTTTCTACAAAAATCATATCCATCCCCACAGAAACACTTTCCTTTAAATCCCAGCATCCAATTACATTTGTCCTTTAAACCAGAGATCTCTAACAGGTGACTGTTAAAAGAGGAAAACATCGGGCTTTTTTTTTTTNTTTTTTTTTTTTTTTTTTTGCCCCCAGAGAATACTTTGGGTCAAGATCGGCAGTGCATTCTAAGATGACTTGGATGTTGTTACCACTCGCTGGATAATGCAGAGCAATCCTGTGGGTTGGCTAATGACAAAGTACCACTTAGTCCCCTCATCCTCCCAGGACAGACTTCTTGTGCCATCCAGCCCCTCCCATTTAAATATATACAAGTCCCCATTTTAGGACGGAACATCCCAGCAGGGGCTGATAGTTCTTATTAATTCCTGAGATCCCACCAATTTTTCCATCAGGGCAACATGAGAACAGCCCCCTCTGTGTTAGTCATCAAAGATCATTTTCTAGAATGCTTCCTCCCTGACTCACTGGCCCTCACCGTGCATAAGATAGCGGACACTGCCACATTGGGGAATGCCTTTCTCCGAAATAGGTTTACTGTGATTTCTTTCATGCCTGGTTGGAACACAGAGTCATAATTAGAATGAGGCTCCTCCCCCAGGTCATTGTTCTGATGGTTCTAAATTGGTTCACACAATCCCATTTCTTTCTAAATGAACAGCACCTTTGCCTTTCTGATTGGAGACATGTGAGATGGACCACCAGGTCCCCAACACCTCCCTGTGGCTACCATTTTCCCTGGTGTTTTCGGGTACTCTGCCCTATCCATTTCATTTGGGGAGCCACATTGCTAGGTTGTAATTTAATTTTTCTATATTTAGTCTGTAGAAGGCTCACGGCCAATGGAAGGGGATTATAGCTAACTAGGAATCCACATTTAAGCAGGAGAAAGTCCTCTCTGGGGATCTGGATTTATTTACGGAGTTTGGGGACTCTAATGAAGACGAAAGAGACTTAACAACCACACTTCCCCACTGCAATTTAACAGTCTCTTAAGCACAAAATCTAACGCAATATAAATAAAGTGGCTTGAGTCTTTCCTGAGTGTCTTACCTTAACTTCCGCTGCCTTTTGTCTTTGGGGACACCCTAGATGTCCCCAAAGATCCCCGTCTATCTTCTTGAAGAATGTAGCTTTTTAAGGAGAAACAATCGCAGCTCCTGAAATGCTTCCAGATACCTCAAGAGCAATTCAGCAATGCAGAAAGAATTATTAAAAGATCAGATCTGTTGACGATCTTAATTAGAAAAGGTACTAGTTGTGTGCGATACCTTTCAGAAAACATGTTATTGGCCTAAACCTGCACTTGGCATTATGGGAAGTAAAGAAATGAATCAATTTTATATCTTACTCTCTGCTAATAAGAAGTTAAAAAGACAAGCCATGATAGAGTAGAATAGTTCAGAGCATACACTGTGGGAGTAAATTGGCTGTGCTAGAATCCTGGCTGGAATCTGGTTAGGATACTAACCTTTCTGTGCCTCAATTTCCTCATCTGTATATTGGAGACAATAAGAGGAGGTACCTCATTGGGTTATTACGAGGATTTAAATGAGTTGATAAAAGTAAACAGAAGAGTATCTCACATGTAGTAAGTGATTTCTATTTTATATAGACGTGGATGTGTGTGTGTGTGCATGTGTGTGTGTGCGTGTGTGTGCATGTGTGTGCATGTGTGTGTGCATGTGTGTGCATATGTGTGTGCATGTGTGTGTGTGCATATGTGTGTGTGTGCGCGTACGTGTGTGTGTGTGATCTTCATACAATGTAGAAATTACCCACCGCAAGGGAGGCGCACGTATAGTGCTCTCAGAATCCAGAGGCAGGAGACATCATTTGCTGCTAGAAAGAGCCAGGGAGGCTTCCTGGAAGAGCGGCAAAGATGGCTGTGCTCACTAAATATTACCTTGCTTTGCCCACTGCCCAGTTCTTTCGTCAGGGTCCCGTGACAAGCTCTGGCAAGTGACATGTGTGTGAAAGTGCCAGGTGTATTTGGTCCCTTCCCTCCTGCTGCAGTCAAGGAGAAGGTCTGCACCCCAGATCATGCAGCTACAGATG
>NC_048228.1:91214516-91255736 GCF_002007445.2 Ailuropoda melanoleuca
CTTACTTTTCTACAAAAATCATATCCATCCCCACAGAAACACTTTCCTTTAAATCCCAGCATCCAATTACATTTGTCCTTTAAACCAGAGATCTCTAACAGGTGACTGTTAAAAGAGGAAAACATCGGGCTTTTTTTTTTTTTTTTTTTTTTGCCCCCAGAGAATACTTTGGGTCAAGATCGGCAGTGCATTCTAAGATGACTTGGATGTTGTTACCATTTGCTGGATAGTGCAGAGCGATCCTGTGGGTTGGCTAATGACAAAGTACCACTTAGTCCCCTCATCCTCCCAGGACAGACTTCTTGTGCCATCCAGCCCCTCCCATTTAAATATATACAAGTCCCCATTTTAGGACGGAACATCCCAGCAGGGGCTGATAGTTCTTATTAATTCCTGAGATCCCACCAATTTTTCCATCAGGGCAACATGAGAACAGCCCCCTCTGTGTTAGTCATCAAAGATCATTTTCTAGAATGCTTCCTCCCTGACTCACTGGCCCTCACCGTGCATAAGATAGCGGACACTGCCACATTGGGGAATGCCTTTCTCCGAAATAGGTTTACTGTGATTTCTTTCATGCCTGGTTGGAACACAGAGTCATAATTAGAATGAGGCTCCTCCCCCAGGTCATTGTTCTGATGGTTCTAAATTGGTTCACACAATCCCATTTCTTTCTAAATGAACAGCACCTTTGCCTTTCTGATTGGAGACATGTGAGATGGACCACCAGGTCCCCAACACCTCCCTGTGGCTACCATTTTCCCTGGTGTTTTCGGGTACTCTGCCCTATCCATTTCATTTGGGGAGCCACATTGCTAGGTTGTAATTTAATTTTTCTATATTTAGTCTGTAGAAGGCTCACGGCCAATGGAAGGGGATTATAGCTTACTAGGAATCCACATTTAAGCAGGAGAAAGTCCTCTCTGGGGATCTGGATTTATTTACGGAGTTTGGGGACTCAAATGAAGACCAAAGAGACTTAACAACCACACTTCCCCACTGCAATTTAACAGTCTCTTAAGCACAAAATCTAACGCAATATAAATAAAGTGGCTTGAGTCTTTCCTGAGTGTCTTACCTTAACTTCCGCTGCCTTCTGTCTTTGGGGACACCCTAGATGTCCCCAAAGATCCCCGTCTATCTTCTTGAAGAACTGTAGCTTTTTAAGGAGAAACAATCGCAGCTCCTGAAATGCTTCCTGATACCTCAAGAGCAATTCAGCAACGCAGAAAGAATTATTAAAAGATCAGATCTGTTGACGATCTTAATTAGAAAAGGTACTAGTTGTGTGCGATACCTTTCAGAAAACATGTTATTGGCCTAAACCTGCACTTGGCATTATGGGAAGTAAAGAAATGAATCAATTTTATATCTTACTCTCTGCTAATAAGAAGTTAAAAAGACAAGCCATGATAGAGTAGAATAGTTCAGAGCATACACTGTGGGAGTAAATTGGCTGTGCTAGAATCCTGGCTGGAATCTGGTTAGGATACTAACCTTTCTGTGCCTCAATTTCCTCATCTGTATATTGGAGACAATAAGAGGAGGTACCTCATTGGGTTATTACGAGGATTTAAATGAGTTGATAAAAGTAAACAGAAGAGTATCTCACATGTAGTAAGTGATTTCTATTTTATATAGACGTGGATGTGTGTGTGTGTGCATGTGTGTGTGTGCGTGTGTGTGCATGTGTGTGCATGTGTGTGTGCATGTGTGTGCATATGTGTGTGCATGTGTGTGTGTGCATATGTGTGTGTGTGCGCGTACGTGTGTGTGTGTGATCTTCATACAATGTAGAAATTACCCACCGCAAGGGAGGCGCACGTATAGTGCTCTCAGAATCCAGAGGCAGGAGACATCATTTGCTGCTAGAAAGAGCCAGGGAGGCTTCCTGGAAGAGCGGCAAAGATGGCTGTGCTCACTAAATATTACCTTGCTTTGCCCACTGCCCAGTTCTTTCGTCAGGGTCCCGTGACAAGCTCTGGCGAGTGACATGTGTGTGAAAGTGCCAGGTGTATTTGGTCCCTTCCCTCCTGCTGCAGTCAAGGAGAAGGTCTGCACCCCAGATCGTGCAGCTACAGATGTTAGAAAGTCCATCAGTGCATCAGCCTGAGTACCCTGAGTGTTCGGCATGGGGTACAGACACTTCCTCTGACCAAACACACCCATTCAGCACCCCCCATGGGTATAGAGCATGAGCAAAATCTAAATCTTCCGTATGCTAAGCCACTGGGAGTTTAGGCTTCGTCACTGTACCGTAACCTAGCCTGTCATGATTAAGTCTCTCTCTCTATATATACATATAATATTATATGTGAATTATGTAAATAAATAGATAAATACAAACATACAGTTAAAATTATTTAAAATTAAAAGTATATATATACATAAAATGGTGGTGGAACAACCCAAGAAAAAGAAAGGAAGTATGACAAAGTACAACACATTGAACAAATGTTTGTTTGATAGGAAAGAAAAACTGGGGTCAGATCAGGGAGGGCCTTACATTCCAGACTAAAGAGTTTAGACTCTATTCCATACGGGAACAGGGCAGCATTCAGCATGTTTCCTGGGATAGTTCTGCCAAACAGGCGGCCCCAGTGAGAGTTTTTTGAAGAGTAAGAGGCTGTCATGAAGTCCAATACTTTCAGGCGGTACCTGTTTGAGCAAGAGAATCCCTTCCTTCCCCAAACAGCTCAGAACACTAAAAGTTTGTGCTATGAGTCGACATCAAGAAGAACTGGGTTTTATGATCTCTAAGAAATTCTTTCTCATGATTCCTAACCCATCTCCATAAACTCTCCCAGTTCAGGGTAGCAGGAACCCCCTCTGCATTTGCTATTGGAACTGGAATAATGTTTCAGTGTGACAGTTTCTAGAAAGAACAACCAGACCTCTCATGCTCCCCTTCATGGAGTGGGGCTTTGCGGAGTGAGAGCATTTCTGAAAGTGGAATGGCTTTAAATACCTCCACAACCAATATTAAAAGAGGGTATGTTTCCACCCCAATTGGGGGAAAAGAAAGAAAGAAAGAAAGAAAGAAAGAAAGAAAGAAAACCCAATTGCCCAAGAAAACCAAGAATTATAGTTTTCTCACTCTTTCCCAGAAATATTTTTTTAAAGATTTTATTTATTTATTTGACAGAGATAGAGACAGCCAGCGAGAGAGGGAACACAAGCAGGGGGAGTGGGAGAGGAAGAAGCAGGCTCATAGCGGAGGAGCCTGATGTGGGGCTTCATCCCAGGACCCTGGGATCACGCCCTGAGCCGAAGGCAGACGTTTAAAGAGTGAGCCACCCAGTCACCCCTCTTTCCCAGAAATATTCATNAGGAGGGAACACAAGCAGGGGGAGTGGGAGAGGAAGAAGCAGGCTCATAACGGAGGAGCCTGATGTGGGGCTTCATCCCAGGACCCTGGGATCACGCCCTGAGCCGAAGACAGACGTTTAAAGAGTGAGCCACCCAGGCACCCCTCTTTCCCAGAAATATTCAAACCTATTATATTGGTCAAGGTACTCATAGCTACTATAACAAATAAACCCCAAACTGTAATGGCTCGAACATGGTAGACGTTGATTTCTTCTACAAAATCCTAAATGGTATTTCTGATTTGGAGGTAGCTTTTCTCTGTGTGATGATTCAAGGATCATGGCTCCTTCTACTTTGGGGCTTTGTCATTGTCCAGATGTAGTGTCCAAAGGCCCAAGGTCACCATGCTAACCTGAATCTAGCTGGCAGGAGGGGAAAGAGAACGGAGGGTCACCTGCGGAGGCTTAACGGGCCAGGTCTTGAAGTGGCTGCCATCATTTGTGCTCACGTTCCATTGACCAGCACTCAGTTAGAGGGTCTCTTCCAACTGCAAAATCGGCAGGCAGATGTTACTTATCGCTGTGTCCAGGAAAAAAAGAAAAGCTATTTGGAGAATAATAGCCAGCTTTGCCACACCTGGTATTGTTCCCTTTCCTCCCCATATATGTTAGTGAATTAAACTTCTGGTCGTTCATTCTTTCGACAGATATTTATCGAACACCTATTGTGTTCAAAGCGCATGCGCGGTGGCCGGGGGATGGGGGACGCAGAGAAGACTGTGACAGAAAGCATCCCTGGGAGAGTTGAGGAGGCAGAAAATGACAAAAGCTCCAGGAGGGGTTCAGACGGGCTTTTTGGAAGTCCAGCAGCGGGGTCAGCGGGAGGGTCCTGTGGTAGGAGTGGGGTGCTGCTGCAGGAAGTGGGAGATTCAAGCCGACCAGAGCGAAGCGCGAAGGAGACGAGCCAGAAGTGTAAGCTGGACATGTTTGTTAAGGTCCACCGCCCTCAGACTCTCACCCATCGCAGGTGATGAGGTGCCCTTCTGAGAAAGGCTATTCAATCACCTCTTTTTCCCCCATCTAGTTTTCATTAAGCAGGTACCCTGCTCCCTTTCCACTTCAATTAATTATAAAGATGATTATGGAAATGATAGTGGTGATGCTGCTAATGATGAGGAGGGAGAAGAGATTTTGTAAAAATTTCCTAATCTCCTCGGAGATCTTTGCTTCACTCTGAAGAATGCTTGAGATCGTCATTCATGAGCTGCCCTGGGCTGATTTCCACTCCCTGGGAGCTCACGAGAGAAAAAGCGCCGCAGATCGGGGACTGATTTGAGAGCCCGCAGAGCGGGGCGGCTTGGCAGTCAGTTTGGAGAACACAGACGTCACAGAGCAGTACGCTGCGACCAGCACTGGAGGAGACCAAACATCTTCCCCAGACCATGGGACTGAAAACCTCAGCCTTTCAGAAAACAAAACAAAACAAGAAAAAACCCACCAATGCATAAGGGGTAGAGCACGATGCTGAGAAGGGTGCTCCTCGTTCATGTGAATCAGACAGACCAGGGAGTGCATGACACTGTAGCAGCCTGACGATGATGTTTAGCCATAATCCACATTTCGGTTGACCACCAATGTCCCGGAAGAGAAAGCGTGTGGGCTGCCCCGCCTGCTCTGTGGAGTGCCATCTGCCCTTCTTGTCCTTCGCCTGTCTTCCTTTCAGGACTCATTTCAGCTCCCAGACACACTAGAGAATGACGGGGAAGCAGCTTCTATGCTGTGAAGACCCTGAAACATTTGTCGTAGTTTGCAGGTGGGGCTGCCACAACAAAGTGCCACCAAATCGGTGGCTGAAAACAAAAGCGCTTATGTTCGCAGTTTTGGAAGAGGACTCAAAATGGAAGCGCAAGAGTTGCTAGGGCTCTGGGGTGGGAGGTTGCATGGCCGGGGTGATGGCCGTTATGAAAGTGAGAGAAATACAGGAGATCAATGCCAAGCCTTCTTCTGTTGCATATACCATGCTATCCACGCCATTGGCATCCTTCAAAATAGACTCGTGCCCACTTCCCTTGATTCTGCCTCCTCCCTGGGCGTCTACTCCTTCTACACACACTACCAGTCTTGCCCTCTTTTATGCCAAAATCTCTAATGTACGTATCTCCAGAAAAGTACTAGCATGTTGCTTTGGATACAGTAAGCATTGAGTGATGTTTCCCTTTCTTAGCTCTTCAAATCCTTACCACAACTTTTACGATTTTCACTGCAAATCAAATCTTCACTGAGCTCTTAGGGAAGACCTGGTTTATGTGCAAAGACACAGAGATGCAGCAGAATCCTTTCAAAGAGCTCTCTTGCTGAATCTAAGTCATAGGAACAATGCGTTTCTGGACATTTTCAGACTCCCAGACCAGAGATAGAATATGATCAAGGGGGAACAAGGGTGAGCAGTTTTGTAAAGGTTCTTTTGTCCCATCCTTCTTCTAGACTCTCTTTATTCGTGGGGCAATGGGAAGGAATGCACTTAGCATTCATGGATATACACAGGTGTGTCTGCCCTGACTTTTGACCAAGCCAAGTCTTATGGAAAATATACCTGTTCTGTACAAGAACCATAAGGGACCCCGAGGGGATGGAGGAAAGTCTGTGTATGCATGTGTGTGTGAATGTGTGTGTGTGGCATGAGAGAGAGAGAGCACGTGCAAGCTTAAATTCGTGTATGTTGGACAGGAGTGGGAGTGGTGGGTCAAGTTAACGTAAGAAAATTTAATCCGCATTGGACTGCTTAGCCGAATATAGAAGTAATACCTAGGGGATGACATCATTATATGGGAAGGTGCTTGTTTCTAAGTGCAGCACTTCAGCCTTGGAGAAGGTGTCAGCACCTGCTTTAATCAACCTTACAACTATTTTTATGAAGATTTACACTTATAGAAGTTTGAGTAGTTTTCTCGAGTTCCTCCCTTTTGCATATAGTTTGGAATTTTTCCATGTTTTTGGACACAAATAAATGCAGCTGTTTGCTCTGTGACAGCAAAGGAAAACATATATTTATGCTGCATTTGTAATATAGAGAATGTTCAATTGAGACTGGATTTGGCTTCTTGCCTTATGTTTCAACTTTTCTTTTTAATAACATAAGATCCTTTATTCATGCAAATGATGCTATTGACTCATCAGCATGGTTAGGCAAAGAACAAGGGTCTGGGCATAAAAACAACTGAATTTCAGTTCTGCTTCATCAGTAATGACCTTCCTGGACGTGGTAGATTATATTTTCCGAAGATGGTCCCCAAATCTCACATCATTACATCTTGACAATGTGACCTTGATCCTGTCCCATCAGAAGAAGGAGTCTGTGTCCCCTCCTCTACAATCCAAATGGGCTTGTCACTTGCCTGTAACCAACAGAATATTGTAGAAGTGACCATCGTGCACTGCTTCTGAGGCTGGGTCATAAAAGACAATGCAGTATCCTCCGCCTTGTTCCTAGAACATGAACATCAAGCCCTGAGCTGCCACATGAGAAGTTTGCCTCTCCTGAGGCTGCCGTTCTGTGAGGTTTCTAAGCAGCATGGAGTAACCACTGATAGGCACTCAAGTCCAAAGTCCTGGTCTTTGCTGGGTGACGATGTGTGGAAGTGTTGAATTACTATATAGTACACCTGAAACGAATGTGACACTGTATGTTAAGTATGCTGGAATTAAAATAAAAACTTTAAAGAAGTCCCAGTCTTTGAGAAAGACAAATACCATATGATTTCACTCATATGTGGAATCTAAAGAACAAAACAAATAAATAAACAAAGAAGCAGAAAATAGATTCAGACCTATAAATAAGGAGAACAAGCTGATGGTTGCCTGGGGGGAGGGGTGCTGGCGCAGCAGAAGGACTATAGTCAAGGATATGGCGATGGTGGCGTATGGTGACAGGCAGTAGCCACGCTGGTGGTGAGCGTCTTGTAACGTATAGAGAACTTGAAGCACTATGTGTACACGGGAAACTGATGGAATGTGGTGTGTCAACCACAGTCAAATAAAAAAAATTTTTTTTAAGTCCTGGTCTTTGCATTCTTGCAGCCCAGGGGCCAGACAGATGATTGAAGAAGACATCAGATGATCCACACTCTCGCTCATGCAGTTCCTCAACACCTCCCAGGGTTTCCAGCTGAGGAACCAGACAGGCCAGAGACCAGCGGTCTCCATCATGCCCTTTCTGCCCTGCCAGCCTGCCATGTGAAGGAGAAATTCAATTCTTTCTTATTCAAGTCCCTCTTTATTTGGCTCTCGATTACTCAAGCTCAGCTTTGATCTTAGTACACCCATCCAAGGCTCCTGGAGCCTCAGAATGTGGCTAAGGCTCTGGTCCTCCCTTCAGCCTGGCCTCCTGTGACAGTCTTCCCCACTGTCTGTGCTTGGGTTCAGGTAGGCTTCATAAAGTTTCTTTGTTCTCACACAGTTGTCTCTGCCAGGGCAGCCCTCCTACTCAGCTCCTCCTCTTGCCCAGCTAACTTCAGGTCTTATGTTAAATGACACTTCACATGGATTCCCTGTCATGTATTCTTATAGCACCCCTGTATTTTTCTTTCACGGTACTTATCACCTTGGTGATGAAATAATCATTTGCATAACTGTTTGGTATCTGCTTCACCGCTACCCTGTAGATCTTATGGGGACAAGGCCCGGGTCCCTCATGTTTCCTGTTCCATCCCCAGTACCTGAACCGGGCCTGAGTAGTTTACTCAAAGAGTATTTGTTGAATTTTATTGAATGAACTTGTAAGATAGCTGACCAAAGTTTGCAGGTTAGGCTTATGGCTGTAGAAGGAAGCAAAAGCTGAACCTGTCCATACTGGTATCAACATATGACCTTGGCTTCATAGTTATTATGCTCACAAATCAGCTGAGCTCACCCCACCAGGCTGTGGGCATCCTGAGTTTGTTCCCTATAGGCCATCTTGAGTGTCATCAGGGACACTTCTGGTAATAGAATCTCTCTCTTTAAAAAATTGGTTTATGGATGAAAAAGTCCCAAGTATATAGGATGCTGAGTTTAGCAGAATCTGTATGTAAATTGGTATTTTGCTGGTGATCAATCTTGTGCTAAAAATGGAAAATCAATAAAAAAAAAAAGAAAATCTAAGGGGAAAAATAAGTTGTAGACATTTTTGGTCCAATGAGTTTCCAAGTCCGAGGACACTGCATCTGAGACCAAGGTTACTGTCTGTTTCGAAGGAGTGTGCAAGAAAAGCAGACGACCACCCATATACACAGAATATGGCAGAAGCTCTCAGTGAGAGAAGAGTTCCGAAGGCAATGCTTCCCATCACCCTTCCTGGGAGAGGCCTTTGCGGTAGCTTCTTGAGACCGAGAAGGGATTCATCACGCACAACCAGCGGTCCTGGGATCTCTTGAGCTGCAGAGTTCGCAGAACTGTTGAAGGGACGAGAGCTGAGACAGCAGCGAACTCACGGACCTTGAAGTAGCATGAAAAAGCATAAAAGTCAGTAAAACACACCTCATCTCAGATCCTTCAACTAGATATCAAAATGGGTTGGCACAATAGAAAGAGAGGGGTGGCACTGGGCAAGAGCAAACGTCGCCAAGTAGTGCCAATTCAAACCACTTCTGACTGAAGTAAGGGGGAAAGCCTTGGCCATGGTGAAGCATTAACGGGGGAGCTAGTAGTCCTATACACCCTGAACTCGCTCCAGATAATTTATGCAGATGCTTAGTTAACTTTGTTAGACAGAGATGAGGGAAGTCTCATTCAGAAAAATCGCTGTTAGAATTGAACTCAGCCTCGTCCCCCAAATCATACGTTGGAATCCTAACCATCAGTACCTCAGAACGTGACCTTATTTGGAAATGGGGTCATTGCAGATGTAATTGGTTAAAAGGAAGTCATACTGGAGCTGGGCGGGCCCCTAACTAATGCAGTATGACTGGTGTCCTATTGAAAGGAGAAATTTGGACACAGGGACAGGCACATATAGAAGGAAGACAGTGCGAAGCGATGCAGAGAAGTTGGTCATCTACAAGCCATGGAGAGAAGCCCGGGACAGATCCTTCACAGCCAATTTTGATTTCAGACTTCTAGCCTCCCCAACTGTGGAACAGTACATTTCTGTCACTAAATCCACCATTTCCATGTGGTCCTTTGTGACAGCATCCCTAGCTTCCTAAACACAGTAGCACAGCCCAACAGCAGAGTGCACAGGCCTCAGAGAAAGTGTAGTCCCGGGTCCACCCTTATGAGCTCTGTGACCTTGGTCAGTCATTCAAAAACTCCTTAACATGCTCAGCTCCCTCTTCTTCCACATGCAGGTAATCAGGAAGGCTATTCGAAATTTTTAGCAACCCCTAAGGTACATGGCCTGCAGAGGCTGCCAGTCCCACAGGCGGCCGTAGGAGGGTGACTTCAGATGCATTAGTTCTTAAAGACTCACTCCAGGCTTGCACAACGAGATGGGCACCAAGCACTTACCTGTTGAGGTGCCAGCACCACCACCACCACCCGGCACCCGGGCTCCCTCCACCCATTCAGCATCTGGTCAGCTCAGGCCAGGGAAACACATGGGGCTGGGAGCCACTGTGGGGGAACCGCACAGGACTCTCAGAAAGCGATGAGAGCTCCCTGGTGGTGCCCGCCTGGGTCTCTCCTGGGGCTGAGGTATTTGGTGAGGGAGAGGTATAAGGGTAGGGGGTTCATTCCGGGGGCACAGAGCATCTGTTATTTAACCAACCTGGATGGAAGTATCTTACAATTTCGACAACGAATCGGGTCTTCCTGGCTTCTTCCTGCTGAATATCATTCAATGATCCCAATCATCTGGGATAATTCCAGATACTACATGGTTTTGTGAAAATCAGGTGAGGCGACATGTGTCAAGTGTTTAGCAAAGTGCCTGGCATATGGCAAATGCTCAATAAAAGCTAGAGGACATTATTATTTTTTTTTAAGATTTATTTATTTATTTTAGAGAGTAGGGTGGGGGGAGGATAAAAGGGAGAGAGAGAAAGAATCTCAAGCAGACTCCTTGCTGAGTGTGGAGCCCAATTTAGGGCTCGATCTCATGACGCTGAGATCATGACCTGAGCCAAAGTCAAGAGTTGTACACTTGGGGCACCTGAGGGGCACAGCGGTTAAGCGTCTGCCTTCAGCTCAGGGCGTGATCCCGGCATTATGGGATCGAGCCCCACATCAGGCTCTTCCGCTATAAGCCTGCTTCTTCCTCTCCCACTCCCCCTGCTGTGTTCCCTGTCTCGCCGACTGTCTCTATCTCTGTCGAATAAATAAATAAAAAAATCTTTAAAAAAAGAAAAGAGTTGTACACTTAACCGATTGAGCCATCCAGGTGCCCCATGTTTACATTATTATTGAGAAGGATGGTATTTAAATAGAACTCAAGGAACATTCATTAGGCCCCTGCTAGGTGCTGTGTACTGTCCCCGGCACTAGGGACCTCGAGATGAATATGATGGTGCAATCCCTGTCCTCAAGAAATGTATTTTTATTCTTTTCTACATCCCTGCTCTTCATAGTGAAGGGAGGTTGAATCTTTCGATGTTTCAGTGCCTGTCGTTATAGGTTCCACCTTCCTTTCCACACAGGTTGTACTCACACCGTCATCATTTGGGTATTTCTTTAGGGACTCCTCTATGCCATGGTTGGGCTTGAGTGATTCTTGAACTGATAGCATCTAAAACAAAATGAAACAAAAAACTTGTATTGAAGCCTGAATTCAACTGAGTTTGTTTGCATTAGGATAAAAAGAAAAAAGTCAACCTTGGTTAATATGTGCCCAGTGTTGTTGTTTTCAAAGAGGGCCTCAAAGGATCATTTGTGATAAGAATCAGAACTGCTGCTGTGGTTGTGTTTCCAAAGATGGAATTCTTTGGAATTCATCCGTCATTATGTGCACATGGATGACTCCATCCCATCCATATCTGGAGGTGGCGTCTCTTACCCTACTCTCTTGAAACTGGGCTGACTTGTAACTACTTTGACCAAAAGCTTGTGGTGGAAGTGATTCCATGCCAGTTCCAGGGCTGACCTCTTATAGGACAGGCACTTTCCACTTTGCTATGGTCTGAATATTTGTGTCTCCTCAGTATCCAAATGTTGAAATTTTACCCCCAAGCTGATGGTATTAGCTGGTGGGGCCTTTGGGAGGTGATTAGACCACAAACACTCTGCTCTAATGACTGGGATTAATGTTCTTATAAGAGACGCCAAAGACCCAACTCGCCCCTTCCACTGTGTTAGATCACAGTGACGAGATGGCCGTCAAGGAACTGGTCCTCACCAGACACCGAATCTGTCTGTACCATGATCTTGGACTTCCTAGCTTCCAGAACTGAGACATAAATGTCTGTGGTTTTTCAGCTACTCAGTTTACGGGATTTTGTTATAGCTTCCTGACTGTACTAAGACACACTTTTTCTTCCTTGAAACACTTGCTCTCAAGAAACTCCTTCTGGGAACCTGGCTGCCATGCAGTGAAAAGCCCAACATGGCGAGACAGGACTAGGTGTTCTAGTCGCCAGCTTTAGCTGAGTTCCCAGCCGGCAGACAGCATTGCCTGTCAGCCTCAACTGCCAGCCATGGTAACGAGCTGTCTTGGGCATCCGGTTCAGTTGAGCCTTCAGAGAACCGCAGGCCCAGCCTCTGTCTGGCCTCCACAGGGGAGACTCCACATGAGAACGACCCAGCTGATCCCAGTCAACCCACAAAACCCCAGGAGGCAATAATAAATCAATGTTTGAGCCACTAGGTTTGGGGTGGTTTGTTGCATAGCAACGGGTGACCAGAATTCTGCTCTTTGGGAACTTCAAATATTGTCAACTTCAAAGCATTGTGAAGAGGCTGGAGCATGGGAATCAGAAGCTGGGCTCTGGCCACAGCCCTGGTCCTAACAGGCTCTGTGACCTTGGGCAAGGTGCTTCGTCACTTTGGGCCTCTATTTCTTCCCTTGTAAATTAAGGGGTCCAGATCTCCCAGATTCCTCATCCTTCTAATGCTTCACGGTGCTGTAATCTTTCTTGGATGATGGTTAACAGCACTTTCACTAACCTTTTGCGCAGAGCTCCACCCAAATGTAAAATTCTGCTTAATTTCATGGAGCTGTAGACCCTCAAGGTCATCTGGCTCAGTCTGCTCATTGTATAGATGAGGACCCCAAATCACAGGGTGGTGAAGGTGTCCCAGCTCCCACATTCACTGCTCCAACCCACTGCTCCCTTTCTCAAGCTTTTGTCCGACTATTACTTCCCTCACCTTGGAAAGGACTCATTGCTTCCTCTTTTTCAAATGATCTGGGATTTGGTGAGTCAACTCGCCAACTCATGTTTTCTGTGTCTTTATGGTCTTTGATTCTGCACTCTCACAGCTTTCTAATTGGACCTGGTTTTTCTTTTTTCTGTGTTTTTAATTTTTTCAAAGCATATTTGTTTTTGTATTTTTAACTTATTTTTATAATGTAGGCTATATAGAACATAAAATTTGCTGTATTAACCATTTTTAAGTGCACCAAGTGGATCTAGTTTTCACGATTCAGTCCCGGTTCCTGGGAAGAGTGACGATGTGACATAACATAGCCATAGAGGTGGATTCTGGAATATTTCTCCATGTTTCTGCAGCGTTCAGCTGCTTGGGGAACTTGGCCACTAGACTAAGACCCTCGAGGACAGAAGACAGCACCTCAACCTGGTTGTCAGAAGACCCTCCTAAGATCTCTTTTATCACCTTAAGATTGTTTTTCCTGGGCGCCTGAGAGGCTCAGTCAGTTAAGCAGCTGCCTTCGGCTCAGGTCATGATCCCAGGGTCCTGGGATCGAGTCCTACGTTGGACTCCCTGCTCAGTGGGGAATCTGCTTCTTCCTCTGCCCCTCATTCCACTCATGCTCTCTCTCTTTCTCGCTTGCTCTCTCAAATAATAAATAAAATATTTTAAAAAAAAGATTGTTTTTCCTGCTTCGTGGGAATAAACAGCGTTTGTCAACAGCAGCTCTCGCGTCACAGGTGGGCATATATGTGACTTTTTCCCCCAAAGGTAAACTACTCAGTGGAATAGCAGGGCCACGGTAAGCTCATAAATACCCTTGTTGGCGGTTTCTCTTTAGAAATCATGTTTATTCTCCAAGTTGTGTTTCTGCTAGAGAACAAAGAGAAATTTGCCCTTTGGTGACTGAATGAGGTCAAAGCATTATATTCGGTGTCACCAAGGCCTGACAATTTCTGCCCCACGGTTGTAATAAAAGCGAGCAGATCACTGCCATTCTTTGAAACATTTGCTCCAGTACACCCACAAACCATGGCTGTGGACTGCAGGCAAACACCTCTTTGTCTGCCCCCAGCCCCGGGGAGCCACAGCAGCTCAATGGTTTGGACACTGAGAGTGATCACAGATTTGGTGGAAAGCAGGAACCAGTACCGTTACTATTCACCTCTGATGGGAACGAAGAGGCAGTGAAACCCTTCGGTCGACCTTGCATCCTGGGGTCTTGAATCTCTAGTCTCACTGCGGTTGCAAGTTGCAGAAGAAGGCCAGGCTCAGAGAGAAGCAATTTTCAAAAACCGTGAAGGGTCGGTTCTCTTTGCAGTCACGGTCATGGCCAGGCTGGAGAGGCCGCTCCCAACTGGGAGAGGCACGTCATTAGATAAATGTCATGACCCTGTATGAAGGGGGAAGATAAAAATCAACATCCAGGGTTCTGAAGGACAGCCTAATGGACAATAAATATTTTACCAGCTCCGGCCATTTATATGGAATGCCACCTTTTCACCCTGTCAAATTGTTTTCTTTGTGTTTTCTTCCCTCCCCCAAGTCCCATTACTTTCCCAAAGAGCAGAAGGGGAAAAACAACAACGCTGTTGCCACTTTGCTAGTGAATTCTGTACACACAGTAGGTTCTAGATAATGTTAGTTCCCTTCTTTGGGTGGCCCTCTTCACTGAAATAAGCCTGCCCATCTCCACTGGGTAAAAACTGTCCCCCCACCCTAACAGAAAAATCAGACCGGAGGACAATGTAGGTGACCCTATTTTAGACAATCATCGGACTTTTTTTTTTTTTTTTAATAAGCCTTGCAGAGCGACAGGGTCAGTCCCTCTCTTGGCCTGCAGGAGAGGCCAGTGGCCCCCAAGTCAGATGTTTCTATTTTCGGATCCCCCAGTCCAGAGAGTGCTACCCTCCGCTGTGCTGAGGGCCACGCAGCCAACCCGCCCTGCCGCTCAGGCCTGCAGCCTCTCTGCATTTACATTTCCATAAATTTACATCAAATTTGTGCTGAATCATATTCCCCCCCACGCAGAAGAAATGAAATACATTATCAATAAGTACAACAAATTTGAATAATCTGGGAGCAGAGTGACTTTCCCTGTCTCTTTACCATTTAACTCCTTCCTGGGACCCCTACTCACACCGCTTCCCCCGCCAGCCAGGGTCATTTTTTCCCCCACCCAGCCCTGCCCCTCCGGTTTCCCGCTTTTCTCTCCCCCACCTTGATTTTCTGGCCCCTTATCGGGAGCCCCAGCGGGCCCTGCCTCTCCCTTTGTCCCTTCTTTCCTTCCTGGCCTCCTCCTGCTCTTGGCCCTTTCCTGCTGACTTCTCGGTCCCCCTTCTCAGAACCCTTCCCTCGCAGCAGCTGCCCCTCTGCCTCTGCGGGTCCCCACCCCCTGCCCCCGTAAGGCCCCAGCCAATCACGCCCACGCCTGCCAGGATGGCAATTGCGGGTCCAGGCCTGCCAGGCCATCATCAGCCCCACTCAGTCATTTGAGCACCTCAGCAGTGGTTCAGCGGGGAGTGGAACTTCCTGCCACCCCCTGCTGCCGGGCTGATTGGCAGCCAGTGGGGCTGGGGGGTGGGGAGCCACGAGCAACTGATTGTTTGCTGCTGGGCAAGGAGGGCTTAGTGGTGGCAGAGAGAGGGCCCAGGAGCTCAGGAGGCAAACAGGCGGGATGCTCTGAGTCAGGAACCCCGGGAGAATCCAGGTCTGTCTGATGTCTGGCTGCCAGCCCTGGTAGGGAAATGATGGCTGGTGCCTTTGCAGAGCATCTCCAGGTAGGGGGAAGAGAGGAGGCTTATCTTTTATAGAATTGAGGTCAGGGGCCCAGCGGACCTCAGGTCTCAGGGCTCCGTAAGAAGCCTGACTGCCATAGACTCTGGGACGTATGGTCCCCTGCAGTCCTCTGCACCGCCCCCCCTCCATGGCATCCTTAAAATCAAGAACAAAGGAACGCACTTAGCAACCAGGTGGAGTGGGGGAGGGCTCCTGCCAGGATCTGTCTAAATGTCCCTCCTTTGATAAAAGAAAGAATTGGGGACCTTGGCTCATATGGAGTTAATTTTTTAAAATTATATAAATATATAGTATATATATGTATAATACATCACTATAAACCATTATCATTATGAATCATTTTCTTCCCAGGCTCATCAGACTGGATCTCCTAATTCAGGCAGGAGAAAGGTGACCAGGGGAAAGGAGCAGTCATGAATATTGCCCCAATTGTGTAGAGAAAAGCTGAGCCAAAAATCTCAACTAGAGATTTGCTAAGTTTCCTTTAATGAGAACACTGACATTTTTGCTTGGGCAGCCAGAATTTGAATTGAAAATACTGTCTGGAGAAGTTGTATCAGAAGCTTTAAGGCTTTCCTGGATGTCTGGGACTGTTGGGACTGGGCCAAAGTCATCTCGCAAGTCCTTGGAGACACGGTGATGAGAGGCTAGGTTTCTAACAACAAGTTCAAGTCGTCCTTTCGTTCCCAATCTCTGCGGAGATTTTTTTGTTTGGTTTTGTTTTCATCAGTATCGGCTGGTTCAATTTCTTAGATTAAGCTATTTTGGAGTTGCCACATCTAAAACCCTCTCAAACTTCTGAAAGTGAGAAGCATCACTCAAAAGCATCTAAGCCCTTTCTTCTAACACTAGATCTACATATAAATAAATAAATAAATAAAATAATAAATAAAGCTGTGCCTGGGGCTATGAATAAATATGGAAAAATTGGGACCCTGGAGATTTTTTCAGAGCGCTAAGAGAGTGTGAAAATAGAGGCTAAAGCCAACGGTTCAATACTGAGTGCCTGGGTGGCAAGTTTAAGACAAAGGCGCCTGGTTTTCCATCGGTCCCATGCAAATGGACTGTGGGCTGGAACATTTAATGTCCTGCTTTTATCAGCTACAAGGACAGTTGGTGAGCTGTTTTAGTTTTTTCTTTGACAAAAGTTCACCACAATGTAATTAGCTTTGTTTTTAGCAGCCTGGGCTGCTGTTGATGAGGTATCTAGAGGCCTTCTGGTATAGGTACCTAAAAGCTTAAACTGCATTTAATTATTATTACTCAATGTCAGGCTACATAAATGAAAAGAGATAAAAAAGAATCACTTGCAGCTCCATTGCCTCGGTTCGTGATTAAATCACATCTCACAAGCTAAGCAGGTTCGAGCTGGCACTCGAGGCATGGAAACCTCTAAGGAAAACCCCAGGCCACCACAGAGGCCATTCCAACGGAGTTGAAAGTCTCCCCCCATGCTGGGGTGGGTAAAGGCTTGCCATTCTTTGATTTTCCTCCCCAGTATTATTTTTAAATACCTCAATAACTGGCCGACTGACTGCAGGGAAACCAAGTCATGCAGAGGGTTGTCTTAAAAATACGTGGTCTCTCAGGTGAAGATTCCTGGGCTTGCGACTGCTTCTGGATGTTCTGCCACCTGAAATCACAGGGAATTTTCCAGAGCAGCAGCTGAACTTAAAGTCTTAGCTGCATATGGTAGCAGGAAGGGAAGGGCTGCCTGTCTACCCGAATGCCAGCCATGAGAGAGGCACAGACCAGGAGGCAGTGGAAGGCAGATGGACCAGGTTATTAACGCCTGCTCTTCCTGCGGTGTCTATCAGCCACAGGTCGGATGAAACCAGATGGTTTGCTAGAGGGCAATATATTGGCAGACAGTACCTTGCTTCATAGAATGAGACATTGAACAGGCCGTTAGGAACAAGTGTTTGGTACTGAGTTAATCCTAGACACTCAGCTCGGGGATGAACCTTCTTTCCACCTCCTTGGATTAAAAAGAGAATGGATTAGGTGGCCCAGCATGGTCAGGAAACCAGAAGCCTTAGGCTGCATTCTAGCCTCTTCTTTCTTCTCTTCCTGTTCGCTAGAACATTAGTTTGCCAAACCTCGATGGTAAGTCTTGCGAACCCTCCAGGACAGGGACCATGGTCTGCAATGCTACTGAACATTCCCAGGATGTGTACAGTATTTGTACACAACTGGCAATGAATAAATGTGCTGCCTGGTAGACTGGCTCCTTCTCGTAGCCCCTGGCCTGCCAGAATCTGTTGTAGAATTTTCTTTAGATGAGGGCACGGAAGGTCACGATGCCCGGGGCTGTTGCTTGTTAAGGGCTGCCGCAGACAGTTCCGACCATCCAGACTCTTCATCAGTAGATCACCATCTATGTCAGTTGTCTGTTGCATAGAGCAAACCACCCCAAACTCAGTGGCTTCAAACACAATGGCCATACATGTATTTAGCCATGTGATCTGTGGGTCAGCAAATTGGGCGAGGCTCAGCTGGGTTGTTCTTCTGCCGGTTTCAGCTGGGCTCATGCACGAACATCTCCTCTGTGGCAGCTGGGGTCATTGGCGTCACTCACATATGTGGCAGTTGGCTGGTGGGTGGTTGTGAGTCTATCATCCAGCAAGCTATCCTGGACTTGCTTCTACAGTCGTGCTCACAGTTTCCGAAGAGCATAAGCAAGGATTAGCCCTACTGCATAGATGCTTTCCAAGCCTCTTTGTGTGCGCATTTGCAAACATGGCATTAGCTAAAGCTAGTTATGTCCCAATGGCTGGGACACGGGCAGGGAATTAACAACACCATTTTAGAAGCAGTCTACCATGCCGACAGAACGAGGCCAACAATAAAACCTGATAATACCAACCCAGGTGTGGTATTTCATATTTCAGGTTTCTGAGATGCTGAAGAGACCCTCTGGGAGCCAGACATCCTAACCGAGTCTCTCTTTCTCCACTTTTCAGATCTCCATTTCCACATTGGATAAGTGAAGAGAACACCCATCTCACAGGGTTGATCCAGGATCCACAGGGACTAAAAATAATAGGTGAATGTTGGCAGTGAAGCTCCCACAACTGTAACATGGGTCCACTGTTTCTTCTCAACCTACCTGCTTGACTCCACAGGAAGGGCTTCTGCAAGACTGGAAAGCTCACACTGGTGGTGGTCCATGAGAGGATTTTAGGAGACCTGGGAAAACCATCTTGACTATTAATGACTTGTTTGTGAAGATTCCCTGCCCTCTGTAATTCTCTTCAGTCCTTCCTCTCAGGAGACAGCCTCAGTCTGAAGCCAGCCAGGTCTTTAACACGTCCCCTGTCAGAGCGCAACATCCCACTCAGAGCTTTTGGTCCTATTTAGAATTCAATATTGTTTTATTTTCAATTTTTTCATTTGCTTTGTATTTATGACAGCTGATAATTTGAGAAATAAACACAAGTAAACATGAGTAGCTTCAAAAACAATGTTAAATATATAATGACGTGTGGTCCCTTCATTCCTGTGACCAACAAATATTTGTACAGCACCTACTATGTGCCAGGCCCCGCACCGAAGGTTCGCTGGAGAACAAAGCCACTGCCCTGGCCTGGTGGGGCTTACTTTCTGGAAGCGGGTCAGGGGCTAGCTGGATTTGGGGCTTGGTTCTTGCAGGGGACNGGGGCTTACTTTCTGGAAGCGGGTCAGGGGCTAGCTGGATTTGGGGCTTGGTTCTTGCAGGGGACCCGCAGGTGCTTATGAAGGCCGCCTCCCGCCAGGGGAGGGCAGGAATCCCAGAGCCAGCAGTGACCAGCACGCTGAGAACCCTCTGGCCCCTTCCCTGCGAGGGTCGTGGGGGGGTTGGCGAACGTGGGGAGCGGGGGCCGGGCCCGGGCGCAGGAGTCAGAGGACCGGGGCTCAGGGGCTGGATCCCGCGTGGCAGTCGGGGGTCGGGGAGTCGGGAGGCTGGGCGGCGCGGGGAGGGCCGCGGCTGGCCGGACTGGGGCTGCGGCCCGGGGCGGCCGCGGCTCCTCCTCCCCATCCCGCGGAGGCGGACGTTGAGTCAATAGCGCGGGCGGCCGCAGGCGGCGGCGGCGGCGGGCGCGGGGGACACGCCGCCCCCTGCCCGCGCCAGGTGCGCCGCTCCTGCCGCGCTTGCCGGGCTAGCCGGGCGCCACTGTGCCCCGCGCCATCTGGCACCGGCTTCTGGGGAGGGGCCTCCCCCCCGCAGCAGGGTTTGGCCCCGGATTGGAGAGCGAAGCGCGGAGATCCGGGAGGAGAGGCGCCAAGCCCCACCTGCTTGCCTGGTCACCACTGTTCTGGAGCCTAGCGATTGGACGGCCGCTGCCGAAGCGGAAAGCTGGTGCCCGGGGCGGGGGATACGGGCCTTGGGGTTCCACCCGGGCCAGGTGGAATTACCTGCCGTGGAGGTTCGGGTGGGGGAGTTCGGGGTCCTCTGGAGCCTTCGTGCACTTACTCATTCCTGTCAACACGTGTGTATGGCGGGCCTACTCCGTGTCAGGCAGGCAGCCGTTTATCAAAGGCGTGAGAGACAGGTGCAGAAGTCATTCCATCTGGGGAAGCAGAAAACACCAGCCCTCTCCTCCCCGAGCTCTTGTCGCAAACACGCCTGGGGTCCGCTTGTAGTCTAAGCTATTCCCTCTTCCGCCCAGTCTGAATATTTGAGCCTGGGAGGGGCTGCCCGCGGACTTCTCCAGGTGAGAGTGGGGCTGATGTCTCCCTCTCACAGGTAGGTTGCTGGTCCCGCTTTACCACCGTATGTGACGGCCATTACCCATGTTCCCGAGCATCCCGCCGAAATTTTCCATTCTCTCCCTCCTGAGAACCATCCCCCTTGCCCAAGGCCAACTTGGACTTGACTTCTTGGACTTGGCTTCTGTGCACACAATGCAGGTGTACTGGTTTGCCCTCTTACTTCCCTTGTGGGATGTTGGAGGGGAAACCCTGTATTGTTTCTCCTCTAATCGTTTTCTGGGCTTCCAGTCAGTCTGATAACAGTACTTAATGTCCAGTGTGTGTGAAGCATTGTATTTCTGAAGAGAAATAAGATGCTATAAGGTCTCCCTGGTTTAGTTTGTTTACTCTTGGTCTGGTAGTTGAGAGTTCCTAACCAGACAACATTCTGATATGTTGTTTTGCCCAGGTCTCCTCTGTCAGGATTTATGTCAAGGGACAGATTCTCTAGAAGACTTTTCTCTTGGCCCTTCAGGAATCATACCCAGTAGTCAAGGAGGCTGGAGGTGGGTCTTCATAAAAGTCTAGTGTTGGGCTCTGAAATGGCAGCAAAATATTCACCGCTGTAACAAATATTTATCAAATGTCTTTTAGCAGCCAGGTACATGGTGCTTGGGATTCAGTGGCAAAGGAGACAGACAACCCTTTCTGCCCTCCAAGAATTTCTGGAGTATACGCTACAGTTTGGGAGAGTCCCACAGTAGACACAAAGAGAATGCTAAGGAACGGAATGTTAAGGGATGGAAAACCAAGGGAAGGAAATGCTTAATTGCATTTGAATGTGCCTCTCCGTGGGGGGCTTACCTCGGGCCTTGCACTGACCACACTATAGTGTAGCCTGGTGGTCGCCTCACTAGGACATGTGTTTTCCTTGGCTTTGTTCCAAGTGCCTACACACTGAGCTCCTTACACAGCAGGTGCCCCCAGAATGCTTATGGAATAAATCAAGATCCTGAAATGGGTCTTTCAGGGTTGCCTTGCCTGTCCCAGCTGCATTTCTTCAGGATAATGCCTTCTTGCCTTCCACAGACATTCATTAAAGGCTTTAGGATGTGGAAAGCACACAGCAAGGAGCCATGCTTCCCGCTTTCATAATAGCTAATGTCTATTTCTTGAGCAACATTAAGCATTTTACATAGCCTCAGTCTCATAATGGTATAAAATAGGAATTATTTCTTATTTTACAGATGAGGAAACTGGCTCAGACAGGCTAAGGAACTTGCCCAGAGCCTCGCAGCTTAGAGAATTTGAACCCTGGTCTGTCTGACTCCAGAGCTTAGAATCTTTAGACTATACTTTGTATTTTAGTCATTGGTTCATCTGTCTATATCTTGAACTAGATAGCGGGTTCTCCAAGGGAGGAGATCATGTCTTATTCATCTTTGAATAGTCACTGACTAAATCGGTGTTTTTCAGAGTAGGATCTACAAATTACCTACACCAGAGTCATTGGGGAGCAAAGAGTGCGGAAGAGTCACTCTGCATTTTTGGGAAAAAATGCAAGTTTCAGAGCCTCTCCCCAAATCTATTGTGTGGCCCCCACCTCCTCACCATGGATACATCTAAGTCCTAACCCCGGAGTACCTGTGAATGGGACCTTATTTGGAGATAGGGCCTTTGAGATATAATCAAGTTAAAGACCGGGAGCTGGAGATCATTCTGGATTTAGAGCGAGCCCTGAATCTAATAACCGGTGTCCTTATAAAAGAAAGTAAAGATATATTTCGGACACAGAGATACAAGGGAGAAGGCCATGGGAAGACAGACGCACACAGAGGGAGGCCATATCAAGATGGAAATAGAGATTGGAGTTGTACAGCGAAAATACTAGAATGTCAAGGTTTGCCAGCCGCCACCAGAAGCTGGAAGAGGCACGGAACAGGCTTTCTCCCTCAGAGCCTCCAGAAGGAATCAGTTCTGCTGACACCTTGACTGTGGACATCTGGTCTCCACAGCTGTGAGAGAATAAATTTCTGTTTTAAGCCACCCAGTTTGTGGTAACTGGTTATGGCAGCCACGAGAAACTGATACATCCATGGCATGAAAATGCCCAGGAGTGTAGTCTCAAATGTGCTTTTCTTAGAAACTGAGCTACACGGGGGATCCCCCTGCCCACTTAAGTGTAGCTGGCTAGGTGTGGACTGAGTCTGGCGTGGAGAAGATGTCTGATACTCAGCCAAGCAGGATTCAAGCGAGAGAGTGGTCAGTGGCTGGTGGTGTTTCGCACTGATTTTGGAACCCAGCCGAAGGAACTGGGGAAGATGTCACCTGACATCTGACCTAAGCTGACAGGGCTTTTTGACAGCTCCCACTGGTTTTCTGTGGAAGACCTGGCTTCTGCCTCCCACCCTGGCCGCTCACTCCGTTACCCCTCCTGCCCAGAGCCCTGTGCTCTCTTTCAATCAGTTTGCTTCCTTGGCTTGCCTCTAGGAAGCAGTTTTCATTTAAAATGATCCTACAGAGATCAGTTTTATTTTTATATTTTTAGTATAACAAGCTGAAATTACAGCCTCCTCTCAGGCCCTGAAGTCAACAGGGCCATGGAAGTGAAAAAAGCATGGCTGGTGTGCTATTTTGGAAATTAAATGTCTGGGGAAGGGGAAATGTTCTTCTTAACACCACCTGAGGTGATCTTTCCAAATCAGGGAGAAATCTTGAAATGCAGCAGTGCAGACAATAACTTGCTATTTCTAAAATAAAAATGTTAACCACCCCTCAGCCTACTGCCCTATGATAAATCATGCCAAGTTCAGTTTCACTATTTTCACTATTTGATTGTTGGTTAATTAATTAGATAGCAATCAGTCGCATATTCCTTGAGCGTGTCGTATAACCCTGACCTCTGCCCAGAGTGGAGCCGCTGACATTTGAAAGAGAGAGAATGAATAGACAAATAGCCCTGTGGTTCACGGCACAGCTCTGGGTCTCAGTTGTCGACTGAAATCTGGGCATGAATCTTGGCTACCTCTTTCTGGGTGCAAATGATCAAAAACCCAACCCAAAGTGGTTCAGCTCAGGGAATTTATTGGCTGGTGTTGTGGGTTGAATTGTACTCCCCCAAAACATGTGTTCAAATCCTACCCCCCCACACAGCTGTGAACATAACCTTATTTGGAAATAGACTTTTTGAAAATGTAATCGAGTTAAGGTGAGGTCATTAGAGTGGGCTTCTAATCCAATGACTAGGGTCCTTATAAGGAGAGGAAAATTTGGATATAGGGATACACAGAGGGAAGACAGAAGTTATAGAAGAAAGAAGGCTATGTGATGAGTTAGGCAGCTAACAGGAGTGCCCGAGATTGCTGGCAACTACCAGAAGCTAGGAAGAGGCAAGGAACAGGCCTCCCGTAGAGTGTTATTAGGGAGCATGGCCCTTCTGACACCTTGATTTTGGACTTCTAAGCCCCAGGAGTATCAGAGAGTTCATTTCTGTTGCTCCAAGCCACTGGGCTTATGGCAATTTGTTATAACAGCTCTAGCAAACCGATACAGCTGGCCCGAGGACCAGTGCCAAGGAAGGGGTGGTTTTGGGCACAGCTGGATTCCCTACTCGCCCGGACGCTTGGGTCTCCTTGCTGTTTGTCTTCAGTCTCAGCCTCCCATACTTTCAAGTGCAGAGGGGAAAACGGAAGCTCTTATGCAGTACGTTCCGTAAAACCACAGGAGACACTCCCGTGAACCCCTCACTTCACTCACCTGCCCAGGAACGTGGGAGCTGCTCCGGAGCACGGTGATCTGACGGTCTTAGGCTCTGCCCTGGAGGCCACATGGCCCGAGAATGGGTCAGGGCATTGGGGGCTGTTTGCCAGAAGCAGAGTAGACTTGAAAGAATCATTCTCTGAGCCTGTTTTTTTCTCATCTTCAATAGAGTAATACAGCGGCCCCCTCCTGGGTGCTGTGAGGCTCAAAGGAAGTAATGCTGGGTAGCACTTCGGCCTCTGCCTGGCAGTGGTGGTCCGCGAATGTGAGTGCAGTGAGCGTGAACCTCGGGACAGGAACTTGTATTCATGACATGAAAACTTCTGTATTTTCCTACGACGCCTGAATTTTGATTACAGGTTCCCATTGTAAGGGTGGTGGAAGGGTCATTGGATTGGAGTCATGCCTCTCCCTTTCCCTGAGTTTGTCTTTAAGTTCTAGGGGGTCGAGCAGGACTCCGCCGTTGGCAGGGGTGATGGAGTGGGGGGCATGCACATGGTGTTTCCTCATTTCAGGCTAGTATCTGGTCAGAGGTCACTGTTGCGTCCCCCCTAGTCCCCCTCTCATTCTACTCACGTCATGTATTGCTTGGTCACTGCTCTGAGTGCAGGGGACTTCGCTTTCTGGCCCAGGCTAAGGACAAGGGGTTCCTATTCTGCTGCCCCCGAATCACTCCTGAGCTGAGGGGAACTTGTGGAAACTGTGTGTAGTTGTTTGCTAAGATGTACCACACGACACCAGGCTGGGTCCAAGACCCTTGGGATTATGTCCTACTTCCTCAGAAAGAAGGGTCGATTTGTTAGGATAAAGTCTAAGCCACTATAACAAAGATATCTACCCTCAAAATATATCATTTTAAGTAGATACGTAGATCTCATTACAGTGTGGAGGTCCAGCTGGGGAGGGCGGCCCTGCTCCACGAGTCATTTAAGAACCCGGATTTTGGGGCACCTTGTTACTCCAGTGTGTCTTGGCGGGGGCAGTCCTCAACCGTACGTGTAAAGCTGGTGGCTGCCGTGTTTTTGCCCCAGCCCATGAGAATGGAGAAAAAGAGGGCAGGGGGAGTCCAGGGCGAGGGGTTTTTCTTTAATGAGGGATGACTTCTGTTCACATCCCCTCAGTCTGAGCGTAGTCACATGGCCACACCTCGCTGCAAGGGAGGCTAGGGAATAGAATCGTTACACTGTGTGCCCAGCTTAAATTTGGGAGGGTTCTCCTTATCACCACTTGAGATAGTTTTTTCACAGTTTAGGAGACTCAAAAGTAAGAAGGGTACATAGGACATGAAAAATACAAACCATAAAAGGAAGAAAGGATAAACTGGACTTTATCAAAATTTAAAACTTCAGCTCTTTGAAAAACTCCATTCGGAAAATGAAAAGATAAGCCACAGGCCGGGAGAAGATTTGTGCAGAGCACATCTCTCCTATCTAGAATATAGAAAGAAGTCTCACAACTCAGGAATAAGAAAACAAGCCACCTAATTTTTAAAATGGCAGAAGAGTTCAGTAGACACTGGACTCAAGAGATTTGGATGGAAAACAAGCACATGAACAGATAAGTACCATCATCTGTTGCTAGAGAAACGTAAGTTAAAATCACAGTAAGATCCCCCGACACACCTACTAGGATGGAGAGACAAAGAATGGATAAACCAAGTGCTGACGAGGATGCCGAGTGCCCAGAAGCCCCATGCGCCGCTGAAGGAACAGGACAGGAAAACGGTTTTGCAGTTTCTCATCAAGTCAGACATACGCTTAACCGAACAACGCAGCAGTCCCAGCCCCAGGAGTCCACCCCAGAGAAACGAAGACAAACGTCAACACCAAAACCTGCGTGTGAATGTGCATAGTAGTTTTCTTGATAATTGCCGAGAATGGAAACAGCCCCAACGGCCATGAACTAATGAGCAGGTGAACCACCGCATATCCGTGCAACGGAACCGTGCTCAGCCTTGAGATGGAGCAGATCACTGATCCGTGCAAAAACATGAATGAATCTAAAACATTTGGTACACCTGAAGCTAATGTAACACTGCGTGCCAACTCTATGAAAAAAAAATTGGCGAGTGAAAGAAACCAGAGGCTCAAGCCAAGCGTACCTACTGTAAGATTCCATTTATGTGAAATTTCTGGGGAGGCACAGCTAAACAGGCAGGAAACAGACTGGCGGGTGCCAGAGCCTGGGAGTGGGCTGAGCAGATTGACTGCAGAGGAACGCAAGGGAACTCTCTGGAGTGATGGACATATCCTGTGCCTAGATTGAGCTGATGACTATATGACTGTAGACCTGTGCTCAAATTCATAGAGCTGCACACTCAAAAAAGAGGACTCTTTCTCTGTGTGAATTATGTCTCCATAAACGAATTTTTTTTTTTTTAACAAGGGAGAGATGGATAGTCAAGATTGCCATCGCTCTAGAGAGCTTTACTCCTTACCTCTCCAGGTCCCCACCTCATCAGGTTTCCATCAAGACGAGCCGTGCTTCCCATCCCAGTCCCCTGGTTCTCACTCCGCTCTCCCCACCCGGGCTGATTGGGCAGAACTCCGTGCTCATTCTTAGAGATTCCCTAATAACCAGGCACTCCTTCCTTGCACTCACTGATTCCTGCCCTTTCCTTAACTTTGGAGATCTTTCTAGTCTTTTGGGGGGTCTTGGCGGAGGGAGCTCCTGGGGAGACTCTTCTATGCCCTGATGTCTAAAGGACCAGGCTTTCAACACTGAAAAGCCAATCACTTTGTTACCTGTGTTTTGCTGGGTGCTCTCTTCCTGGGAACATGAAGGCAGAATGTCTGGCTTCTTAAAAAGGGAGAGGGATATGTAGTGAGAAACGGGGTAAGGGTTATAGGAAATGGAGGCAAGGTGGGTAGGTAGGACATCAGTTAATATTTCAAGGTATTATTCATATTAGTAATTTTATTATTAAATGAAAAAACATGCTCAATAGTGAGCACATATATAGGGAATTGGTAAGGCTTGAGAAGTGGGAAAAAGCTTTTCAGAGGCAGTGGAACTCGAACTGGGTCCCTCCGCTTTGGTTGAAGAGGGCTTGGGTGATCATGACAGGAAGCAGGCATAAGCCCTGGGCTGGTGGTTGACTTCTGCAGAAATGCTTCTGGTAAAGGCTGGAACTAGTGGGTTGGGGTATAGCAGACATTAAGCCTGGAATAGCCAGGGTAGACTGTACGGTGAATGACTTCAAAAGCAACACAGAGGGTGTGCTCTAATGTAGCTGGTAATAGACAGGCACCGGGTGCTTTTTTAGCTGGAGTACAAGTTGATGAAAATACTTGGAATAGATTTATTTCCACTGAACTCAGTGATCGCTGAGCCCCTTACATCTACAAGGCACGATGCCAGGCAGTGGGGATGTACAGACAAATTTGGTAACTTTGCCAGGAATCAAACCTAGTCCTTTCTGTCACCACCAACATTCCTGATTATTCCTTTCGCACCTAAGTCATACCACTAATCACATGGTTTTCTAACTAACCCATAACTTGTCTGTCTCTCCAATGAACCCAAAAGATCTTGAACTCCTTGAGAGTAGGGACCATGTGTTATTAATTTGTGGCCTTAGCTCTTTGCACTATACTTTGCCCTTTGGAGGTATTAATTGTAGATATATGAATTTGGATGTCTGAATAAATGAAGTGAGAAGGAGACATAGTGTCAGTAGGGATAGAGGAAAAAGGATGGCTACGAGGAAGATTTTTTAAAAACACCCCGGCAGGATTTCCTAGCCAGCTGTATTGGGAAGATGCAGTCAAAGGAGTCCGAGATGACCTTTGAGAGTTGGTGGCTCTGGGTGTGATAGAGGGTTGGGGGTGGCCAAGTCCGGTGAGAAGGGATGAGTTCCATTTAGAACTCGGCATTGTTCAGAGTTTCCTGGGAGTACTTGAACTCTTGCAAGGCAAGCTTCGTGCTTACTGGGAACATTTTGGATGAGCAGCTATCTTCCTAGTGGCAGGCTAATTTCAGAGTAAGTTTATTAAAATTAGCATGTGGGGGAAAGTGAGCACAACTGCTATTTTTAACTAATAGGATTCATGTTCTCTCCTGTGCAGGGAAATTCGCATATGTGCTTCTAAAATTGACAATTTCTACTCTTATTATGTTAAAAAATTAATTTAGTGGCTTTCACATTGAATAAAATACATTGGCTGAAGATTCGAAGAGGACTTCGCTAGTCCCTGAATGAAAATGACCAGAGTGAATGACACTTCTCACTCACCACCTGGTTTTCCACTAATCAAACCACACAGGGGCTTTGGGTGCCTCGCGGCAGGAGACTTAGCTTAGCGGAGTCCGCATCTCTGGCCCATCAGGTAACATGGCACCAGTGGGAGAGGATACCTGGTTTCCAAGGAACATAAAACCTTTGGTTGGTTTTTTTATTTTGAAGTCTTCCTGTTTTCATTTTCTATGGAAGTTTGCTAAACAGTCTACTCTGTTTCCATTGCCTTATGCTGCTTTATTGTAACAAACAGCTTATTTACGTGCAGGATACCAGATCTTCTTCAGTCCGTCTACCCTCTATCAACTGTCAGCTAACTGTTACGCCACCCTAAAAAGAAAAGCACTTTTCACTAGGTCTTCTTACTCAGAAGCCTTCTATGGCTTCCCATTACCTGGTATTCAAAGCCCCCCTCAAACTAGCCTTGACCTTTCTAGCTTTATGTCTCACTGCCCCCCTCAGAAATTGGCTGCCGCAGACAAACTGACCTGTGATGCGTTCTGGCTTTTACCTTATTCTCACTTCCTCATCTCATGTGGGTGGGCCTTCTGCTTCTTCCCAGACCACAGCCTTTTCTAGTCCTTCCAGGTGGAACAGAAGCCCACATCCCTCATAAAATCACCCATGACCACCGAGCTTGAAGTGAGCTCTTCATCCTGTTCCTTATGTAAGTCAGGTTCCAACCCACTCATCCAGCATGAAAATGCTCCCAGAGAAAGGAAGGGACCTTCTCTGTGTGTGGATCTTAACTCCTACACCAGTTAGTGAGCTCCTCAGGGACCGTGAGCACCTGTGTTGGGTAGGAGATGGGAATGAGTTTCATGCAGTGACTCAAGAAGAGCAGGAACTGAGTGAGGATACTGAGTAATAGCCAAGAACCAACCCAGTTCTGGCCCATAGGCAGGGTCTCTACTTAGATTTCACGTCCTCACTTATGGAAAGTAACTCATCCATGTGCCTGGCCACCTACAGCTTTATTAAATGGCTGACACACAGGGAGAGTGTTAGTGACATTAAGAGGGATCCATTACTGCGTTAGGTTGGTTGGTTGGCAAGAAGGAGGAGTAAAGGGCAGCCAGGAATATTAAAACGGGACAGGGGATAGCAGGGGAGAAGGTCAGCGTTCAACACACCAGACAGAGTGAGAACCACTGTGTGCAGTGCCCTGGACATGAGACAGTTGCTCTTGAAGGGTTTGCAGTCCAGTGGCGATACAGAATGGGGATAAGGCCACTCCCCCGTGACATACATTTTGGTAAGTGCTCTGCTGGTCAAAGGGAAGGTAGTGTAGATTGGGGGATTGAGGGAGGTTCTTGGACCTGGAGGGTTGGGCAAGAGTTGAGCAAGTAGAAGTATAAAGGTAGGGTGTTCTAGGCAGAAGGAACAGAAATAGCAAAGGTGCAGAGGTGGCAAAATGCAGGATTGTTTGGGAATTACCAGAGTCTGGTCTGTGGTTGGCAACGCATAGTGGGGCTTGGGGTGGCAGTTGTTAGGCAGACTTTGAAAGGCCCTATTAGCTATATTGAGCATGCTAGGGTCCTGAGTGTGGCCTTTACTCTGGAGGTGACTGAGAGCATGATTGTACCCTTTGAGTAGGGGAGAAATTGCCTGGATGCGCTGGGAAGGTACGTAAGCAGTAGAAATGAGGATTGAGCAGGACACAGGAGCCCACCTCTCCCTCTTCCCATGTCCCCCGGCTCGCATCACTCTCAGCCCACCCGAGTCTGCCTTCCACCCCCTTCCGTGTTCCCGCAAATGCTCTTGCCAAGGCCATGCAGGACCAGCCTTCTCTCTGCCGTACACAGTGGTCTGTCTTGGCTCCAGGCTTTGTGGTCCTGGCCAGGCAGCCTCTGACACTCCGCCCTTCCTTCCCTACACGCTGGGCCTCTGCATCCCTCCACGTGGCTGCTGGACGTGTCTCCGGACACCTCACACTCCATATGCCCTAACCTGAATTCATCTTTCCTCTGTCTTCCGCTGGTCCTACCTCTCTTCCCTTCTTCCATCCCATCTCAATTAATGACGTCACTGCAGTCTGTGATTCTTCCTCCCAGTGGAACCCAGTCTCATTATTAGCGAAGTCCCCTATTTTCTGCTCAGGGAAAAGTCTTTAATCAGGGCTCTGGGTCACCACTCCCACTATCCCACCATGGCCCACGTTCTTATCCACTCTCCCCAGAATATCTGCTGCATACTCTAAGATCTTTCTTCCGTGTCCAGCTGTCTAGCTTGAGTTGTCATTATAAGCACTGAAATGATTTACCGCTCCTTTGCCTCAAGCCTTCCAGGCCCTGCAGAGTGAAAAACCAGGCCCTCCGGGGGCCCTGCTCCCTCCTCATCTCCAGTAACTCCCCTTTGGCGACCACCTCCCCCACTTTCCACAGAACTCCTGACTGCCCTCATTCCATGCCCTGAGGCATCTCTAGGCCTTTGCTTGTGTCCAAGGTGACCTCTCTCGCATACTTTGAGGCCCAGGTCAGATGTTGAGTTTCATACCTCCCCTGGGCCTGGTATATTTTACTTGGGATATGGATGGTATATTTGGGTTGGGAAGATGGTGTGGGGGACTGTTGGCAGCATGACCAGGCAAGGTAATGGGGTTCCTGAGGCCAGGGACCCTCAGAGAGGTGGCTGGCCAACAGTATCTAATACAATTCCAGGCACGTGAGACTTAGCAGGGACTCCAGGAAGGAAGGGAAGAAAGGAGGAAGGGAGGGAACGAAGAGAAGGAAAGGAGGAAGGAAACACAGTTCACGTTGCCATTTCTGATACTCTCTTTGAAACCAGCCCTGCTCAGTTGCTGCCGTGCCCCACTTTTAGCCTCTCCCCCAGACAGATCATGGCCCCGGAGACCCTGAGAGGGAGTGTCCACATGACCCCAGCCCATGGCCGGTGTCCTGGCCAGCTGCCTGGCTCAGGCTGCAGTGGGTGACATAAGTCATCAAGCTCCACCAAATCTCATGACTCCTCCGAGACCATAATTTCTCTGGACTTCATGCAATGAGGATGACATTATCTGTCTTGTATCTCTTACCTTAGATGGGGGGGATAAAGTGAGGTGAGATATATGAAAGTGTGTTTTCAAGTCCCCAGCCCTTTCTGGTGGAGGTGGTGGTCCAGTCCTTGCCTGGGCTTTAGGAAGACCCTTCTCAGGGCTTCAGAGATGCTTCTGCAGAGAGAGGTGGTGTGACAGCTTCTGGTTGTCAAAGTGATGCCATTGACAATTCCTACCGATGGGGTGCCGGTGGACGTGCCTGCACGCACCGCCATCTGCAGACCCCGTGACCAAAGCGGTGTTGGAGATGGCAAGGACGGAACTCCCTTCTTTCTAGCCAGTTTCAATTTCCTTTTTAATTTGCTGCGGTCTGGTGAGTGCCGTCGGGGTCCATCTGTAACCTTTTCTTCTTTCCTGACAATCTCCAGCTTGGCCAGATCTTACAGAGCATTTGCAGGTAGCTCAGTCTGTTCCTGGGCATGTTCCACTTTCCTGGCCTCTTCCGTGTCCTCTCCCTCGCTCTCCGGCCTTGCATCCTTCTTGCTCTCCCCGAGTCCAGCTTCCTGCTCTTACCCCTCTCTGGTCTTCAGAGCCGTCTCCTGACCACTCTCCTTCCCTGGCTTGTTTGGCCGTGAAGAAGCCTGTTAGTGAGTTGACTTCAGGGCTCAGGACACAGCACTGGCTCACAGAGAACTAGCAGTAGCCCCCTCCCTGGAGGAGGTGCATCCTCACCAGCCTCCCTGCCTCCTGCACCCCCTTCTGCCTTTCCACCCTCTCCCTCACTGCCTGGTCCAGCACCTGGGAGCCAGACTGGGCTTCTGACCCTTCTTTGCTCAAAAGCCTCCATCGCTCCTGCCGACTCTCCCTTTGGCTGAGACTCTACTGTCCTTTAAGGCCTTTCTTACCTTCATCCAAAGTGAATGTTCCAGCCTTATCTTCTCTTCCTGCATTTCACATGTCCTGCACTCCTGTTACCCAGAACCACTCTGGGTCTCTGCCAGGAGCCCATGTTTCCCCACACCTGCTCTTCGCCCAGGCTGGGCCCTCTGGCAGGAACTCTGGTTCTCTTGCTTCTCCTCACGCCTCTTCCGAGGCTCATTTGTAACCACCTTCACCTCCAACTGGAAGGTCTTCGGCCTTCTGTGATCCCATGGCATCCGGGTGCCCCTCTGTGACCAGCATCTCCCTGGGCGCCGTAGGTGGGAATGATTTAGGGACGTGCCTAGTCTCCGGCCTGGAGTTACTCAGAGCAGGAACGGGCGGATGCAGTTTTGAATCTGCCACTGTACCCAGCACAATGTCCTGCTCGTAGTAGATAAATCTGAAAAGAGAAGACAAACCTCTCGGGTTCTCCGTGAATACCTGAATTGAAAAACTACTGGATTAAAACAAGGACATTTGTTTTTTTGTTTGTCAGAACAACATTCTCATTTGTTTCTTTCCCCAAAGCCCCCTTTTATCCGTTTGATCTCACAGACCTTCTGACTTTCAAAATACCGATTGTGATCTTTTAAAGGTAGTAAGTCAAATCTCCTTTTAATAAGCTCCAAGGGATTTATGAATTCACTAGAAGTCATTTCCTCCTGCCCCCTTTGCCTCTCAGCTGCCCCTTCTTTCTCTCCTTTTCTTCCAAACTGAAATTTTATGGTATCAGATATATTGCTTAAAAAGAGTCAGGCAGAAGCCGCGGGTGGGAAATGATTCAGTTCTAAGGAGCTGTTTTCTGTAATGGGCTCTGACCTGTATTATAGCGTGTCTGAACACTCACCAGCCCTGGCCTCTGCTCTGGACTAGACGTGAAGCTCGCTGCAAGGTTGTTCGCTCCCACGGGTGCAAACTTTTATGCAAAGAAGTTAGGCAATTTCTTTGGTCCCTGCGGTTGTCTTCTCATCACAAGAAATAATTGATAAAAACAGTACCTTACATCAGTCTGTCTTCCACTGATATTTAAGAGGATGAACGCAGCCTCAGGCACTTTGCTAAAAGCTGGGACTCAGAAGGCCACAGGGTGTGGTCACCTTCTTCTCCCTTCCCTTACCCTCGTAACTGCCTTGTCAGTTAGAATGAGCAGGGGCCAGTGTCCTTTTATAAATGAAGAAATGGAAATTCAGAATCCTTATTGATGGTCACTCGTTAAGAAACGAGTGTGGGGAGCCAGGTCTCTTAACTTCAAGAAGGCTGGGTTTATACCCTCTGCACATTCCCACCAGCTGACCTTGATCGAAGCCCCAGGAACTGGAGCTGAGATAGCAGCTTCTGGAGTCTAGTTCCAGATCCCTGCCCAGACTTCAGTAGAGGCTGGAAGTTGAGCAGAAGTGGTGTCTGGGACACCTGCCGGTGTAACCACAGCTGAAGGGCAGTCAGGATGCCACCTCTGCTGTGTAGGCTGAAGGCAGGTGCACCAGGCGACCCAGTCCTGTCCGAGCAGAGGCCTGAATCTACGAATGAAGAAGAAAGGGCGGCAGGTGGGAAAGACAAGTGAGTGGCTGAAGGTTTTACCTAGAGATGACCAAACTTTGGGTCAGGATGGATTTAACCTTAAATATCTGAGTAGATTGACACCCTCCCCAAATTTAGAAAATATAAGTATGTTTGAAAGAAAATAACTATAATTCCAGTACCCAGAGCTGACTGCTATTAATATTTTAGTGTATAATCTCTCAGACATTTTTCCATGCTTTTTTTCTTTCTTTCCTTTTTTTTTTTAAAGATTTTATTTATTGATTTTAGAGAGAGTTAGAGAGTATGTGAGCAAGGGGAGGGGCAGAGGGAGAGGAAGAGAGAGAGAATCTCAAGCAGACTCCACGCTGAGCACGGAGCCCAAAATGGGGCTCCATCCCAGGACCCTGAGATCATGACCTGAGCCAAAACCAAGAGTCGGACGCTTAACCGACTGAACCACCCAGGTGCGCTTCGTGCCTTTATTTCTAAAAATGAGTTTATATCATATGCTGCTTTATTTTTTTCATTTGCATTGAGGGTAACACACGTACAGTGAATGCTCGATGCCTTTTTGCATGTGCATGACCTGTGTAACCACCACCCAGGTCAAGATCTAGAACATTCCCAGCTCCCCGGCAGGCTCCGTATGCCTTTCCCAGTCGACTCAACCTCCCCCTCACACCATAACTAAGTATGCTATTTTTATAACTTGTTCTTTTTCCTACTCAGCAATAAGTAGAGACTAGTTTCCGTGTCCCTCACTCATCAGTGTCATCACCATCAGTCTCTATGGCCCCATGAGATTCCGCTGTATTGACAAACCATATATATTTGCTGGACTTTGAAACTAGGTGTTAGAAATTCTTTTTTTTTTTTTTAAAGATTTTATTTATTTATTTGACAGAGATAGAGACAGCCAGCGAGAGGGGACACAAGCAGGGGGAGTGGGAGAGGAAGAAGCAGGCTCATAGCGAAAGAGCCTGACGTGGGGCTCGATCCCATAACGCCGGGACCACGCCCTGAGCCGAAGGCAGACGCCTAACCGCTGTGCCACCCAGGTGCCCCATAGGTGTTAGAAATTCTTATTGTATTCGTTCCCACTATCAGAATGCCCAGCTGTCTGACAGCAGCGTTCTCTTAAGCTCTAGAACAGGCTGCAGGGGCAGTGACTTCGAGATTTTTCCTGTGGTTTTTTGCAAGGCCGGTTTATGCCTTCCCTGGCTCACTTAGTTTCTTTGAATACACATGGATTATTCTGAATGTCCGAACAACCACCCCTGCGCATCAGCAAGGACATCTCGCATCCTACCATGTGGTGTGTAAACGTCTGTACAGGAGAGCAAATTCTAGAGTATTCGTTCATCTCATCCCTAAACTTCTTAAAAATTCAGTTTTAAAAGAAGAGAGGAATTCATTGGACGATTTAAACACCTGGGTTTAGAGAGAGGTTCTTTTCCAATTACAAGATTGCTTAGTAAGCAAGGGAAACAGCTGTTTTGATTGCTGGAAACAGTCATGAGGATTCATGAGAAAAATGCCACGCTTCCCCCAGAATCAGTCTCCTGCCCAGTGCTGAACAGTTCCATTTTGATCATGTAGGCATTAACCGTGCACATTTGGGGACCTTCCTGGCTTTCACCCTCTCTCGGTTTGGCTTTCAATTATTTTACTACCACTGTTACTGCGACCACTGCCGCGATCATAATTGCTCCTACTCTCTCAGTATCGTTACTGTGACTAACAGCAGTAAGTTATTCTTACGTTGCTTTCCATTTGTTAAGCCCTTGTCACATGCCAGGCAGATAAGGTTTGGTCCCGGCACACGTTGGAAGGAAAAAGGACACAGTCATTGGAGCACTGTTTAATGTGCCGACACTTGATATATGCCTTTTATTTATTCCTCCCAACAGCTTTGAGAGGCAACGAGAGTTACCACCATTTCACTTGCTGTGATCAGTACGGCTAAGAGTTGATAAGTAAGCATAAGAGAATATGCTGGCAATGTAAGAGCTGGGATCTGAACCCAGGTCCTTTGGACCCCGGAGTCTGTGTTTTCCCCGCTTGCCCCCAGCCTCACCATATGAGGTGAGTGAGGGAGCGACCAAAGCTCCTACAGTGTCGTGCCCGTTTCCACGGTATGTAGTTGAATGACCAAGCTGAAAGGGAAGTATTCTTTAATTTAAACCCTATTCAGACCTCGGTGTAGGACTTCGGTGCTCTCATGTCGTGGATATCCAGTGCCACCGGCCAGTGGTGACATAGGGCTCTCTTGTGAACTCAGTTACATATCTTCCATTAAAAGGTGCCCAATTTCCTCAATATCAGTTGCTTGGCCATGTTGGCCTATTATTTGGGATTAATACCAGAAACAGCAGTGGTTTAGATAAGATAGAGTTATCTGTATCTCTCCCTTGAGTACAACGTTATTAGTCTAGGGCTGATAAGGCGACTTGCAGTTTGTCAGGGACCCAGGCACCTGCTGTTTCTCTCATCCACCGTGCCAAGTATGGAGCTTTCCATCTGGGGACCAGTATTTTGCAGGAGGAAGAAGACCTGAAGAAGAGGGTGCCCCTTCCTTTAGGGAAACTTCCAGAAGTCTCCCAGAACACTTCTGCTTCCATCACCTTAGCCAACACTTTTATATGGATGAGGGGATCAGACTAATACCTATTCATAGGGCGTCACTGGGAATGTGTGTGAAGTGCCCAGAACGGCGCCTGGCACACAGTGAGCAGTGGAGGAAGGTCTGCCATCAATGTTTTGTCTGATGCATCCATGGTCCTAGCTGGGATCTAGGCCCACCAGGCTTGGTAGGTCTTTCCCAAGGACTCGTTTTAATGACTTCAGTCTTTGCACCCTCGCACACAGTATGGACAGCAACAGTCCCAATGATAGGCATGAACGTGATGCTTATGGATGATGATGATGATAAGATAATTTCTCAGGAAATGCCAGCTACTTGCCAGTTACTGGGCTAAATGCCTTGTTCATCCATTATCTTTTTTAACCTCACAAACCCTACGAAGTAGATACTATCATGGCCCCCATTTTACAAATAAGGTGTCTTTGGCTCAGCAAGAGGTGGATTAACTTGCTTGAGGTCATTCAGCTAGAAATGGCAAGGTAGAGACTGGAATCCAGGAAAGTCTGAGCCCCCTCCCCGCCAAGCTCACGGCCCAGCTCAGGGTCTTACTCAGATATCCACTGCCATCCATATCCTTTTAGTTCTCTCTGCCCCTGAAATTTCCTCTCCTTTTGGAATGGTCACCTGGCCATATATTTAGTCAGTCCTTTTGACACTACTGTCTCCAGTGATCCTAAACGTCACTGTATTTCCTTACTGAAAGAGAAATGCCCAAACCTTCCCACTACCTTGCAACAGTGATGTCTTCTCCAAAGGATTTCTTTCTAAGAGTCAGGTCTTATGTCTTTACTTGCGGAAGAATAAACTGGAACAGCTCATTTTATTGTCATTTAAATGCTCTTCTGATGACCCATGATGGTGGTGGACAAATGGACTATGAAGGGAAGCAAGAAAAATATCCCCAGTATTGGCGGGTGGCCTGTGGGCGATGTGGAGCCAATGAGGATTTTGCCCCCCTCCTTGAAAGCCACCATAAATTCAGATCATCCCCAGGAGCCCTTTGCTAGCATAATCGACCCATGTGCACCATGAATAGCCAGAGAAACAGACGTGGACGGACAGAGCCCTCGCCTTAAGAAGTGTTCACAGTTTAGTCCATCCTCTGAAAACTCCTGTGATTGGAATCACCGGATTACACATCCTCCCATGTTCCAGAACACCTGTCCACCCAACTTGCTGCTATGGGGCTGAGTTCTGAACTGACGGGTCTTGTCAAGGGAAATTTCCCACTCGTCAGTGCTGTCCAGAGCTGGTGCGAAGAAAGTGACAAGCGCAGGAACAAACAAGCAGTGCTCAGAAGAATATGAGCTGGGCACAGAGAGAGGGCAGAACCGGCTCCCAGCCGCAAGCTTCAGCTGTGGACACCTTCATCCTGTGGGCAGAAATGTGGGCCCAAGTGCCCCCTTGAACAATGACTCCGTGGTTCTCACACAGTGAGAACCTCTGGGGGAGCTGTGATGATCACAACTGGTTGGCATCTTGGCAGATGGTGGTAAGAGCCCTATTTACTTGGATATTTAAAACGGTGACGGATTTGCATGTCTGATTTCAAGATCTCTAGTCTGCAGATGACTGTCTTGTGGGGCAGACAGGGATGGAACCCCTCCTTACTTTGGAGTATCTGCACCTGACTCGAGTATCGGAGGGATGGGAGGCAGGGAATATTCCCACAATTGCTCCATCTTGAGTTGCATCTTCATCTTGAGCGCTCTGACCCTCTTAGGGAACCATTCATCCCAGCAGGGAGATGATATTTTTCAGAAAGGCAAGGTCTGCTGACAAACTTAGGAATAAAGATGGTTTTCTTTCTTTGAATAGGGCAGATGCAGTTCTGTGAATTATTGTGATTATTAATAAGATTAGTGCCTTTAGAATTTATCGAGTGCTTTTTAATTTTTTTATTTTTAAATATTTTATTTATTTATTTTTAAAGAGAGAGAACATGCATGCAAGCATGGGGGTGGAGAAAGCACAGGAGCAGAGGGAGAGGGAGAGAATCCAAAGTAGGCTCCACATCTAGCATGGAGCCCGACACAGGGCTCAATCTCACGACCCTGAGATCATGACCTGAGCTGAAGTAAGAGTTGGGTGCTTAACCGACTGAGCCCCTCGAGTGCTTTTTTACACATGCATTGTCTTACAGAATCTATATGATTCTTCTCTGAGGGAGCTGCAGGGCACTGTGGCAAGAAGGGCATGGGACAGGCCTGTTTAAATCCCACCATTGCCACTTACGAGTTATGTGACCTTTTTTTTTTTTTTTTAATCTCCCAGAGTCTCAGTTTCTTCATCTGTAGAAGGGGATAATGCCTACATGTTGGGGTTGTGATAAGGATTAATGGTTTATATATGTGAAATGCTGAATCACCTTTGGGCACAGAGTAGACCCCAAGATGTTGATGGTCATTCACACAGCATTTATAGAAGAGGAAAGTGAAACAGAAGGTGGGGGCAGTGAGTGGCTTCTCACGGCCAGTCATAGGTAATGGCCGTGAGAGCCACATCATTTCACTCTAAATCCCAGCTGCCATGTTTGGGCTATTCATGGTTCCTTTGTCTCTGTGCCTCCCAAATTCCCTTTTGTTAAAGGATAGTCCTGGAGTCAATTGTAGTCCTGCAAATGCTATCCCTTGAGCCTTGTCTGTTAAGTGGAGACACTGCTAGAGGTCCCTTCTGCCCCACGGTGTTCAGGGACCCATCTCAGAAGCTAGGAGCAGGCGGATCTGCAGCGGCCACTGCAGCTCATCTGTGGTAGGAGTTTTAAGGTTTTTGTTGTTGTTGTTGTTTTATGATTTCTTTTTGAGACTAGGGGGAGATGAGCCACGGCAATTTTATAGCTTTCAAAGACAGTTTGACCAAAATGTCGTCCATGCTTTGCCGGCTTTTTATTGCTACCCAGCCCTCAAGAAAAGCTTTCTGCAACTGAACTGAATTATTATCCTATAATGAAGTGACGAGTGAATCTATCATCACATTCCACATGGGACCATTGCATGTTATAATATGTCATTGCATATGTGAGCATTGGTGACATGGGCTGTCACCTGTATCTAGCATATCCCAGGCCCCTGGCAACCTGGGTGGAAAAGGGAGAGTTCAGATGTATGGGTAATTTTAGTGCCGCATGTCGGCCAGAGGCAAGATCGGATCAGCCCAGCACTGGGGAGAGCGCAAACTCACTCTAAGGCAAGCAATGATTTTTAAAAATATATGCTACCTTCAGCAAATGAGAGGGATTTCCTTGCCCATTTATGGCCAACTAGAAGGAAAGCCAGTTTTTTTTCTTTGCATTTCCTCCTCATCTTTGTAGACCTGCAGAAAACAGGGGCACACCCAGACAGTATAGAGACTGAGAAGGTGGGGAGAGGGAGGAAGGGAGAAATAACAGGAGCGAAGGATTGAAATAGATATTCAGGCAAACCTTCGTTATTTCTAACTTAACTTAACCAAGACTGTCAGTGAATTTCACATACCCCCCAGCTACTATAGTTCACATTATAAACTCTTCCAATTACCTGAAATCTCACTTAACTTAAATTTCAGCACATCCCCTGGGGCACTCAAATAATCAAAGTTTGCCTGTCGAAAGTAATACTGAAGAGGGAAAACCACCATGGTGACTCTGAGAAAGATAGATCATAAAAAAAAAAAAAGTCATCTTAGAGAATGGCGTTAGAATCATTAAGTTACCAACCTGAAATTGCTGAAATGTTATCTAAAAATTACAGAGGTGAACACAGATTTAGAACAGGGCTGTGGAAATGCTCGGGAGCCGCACTGTTTGGAGACTGGGGTACAGTCATGGCCAGTGAAGCCTGCTCCCGCAGGGGCTGGCAAGTCAGCGCACTCCTTCCGGATGCCTGCGGGCTGCAGGACCTAAGCGACGTGACCGTCCGCATGGGCGTGGCCTCACTTGGCCTCTGACTCCATAGATGCCCAGACGTGGCCTGGCAAGGTTCAGGGTATCTCCGAGCGACAGTCCTGGATGCCTATCCAGAGAACGAAGGTGGTAAAGGAAGTTTATGCCATAGTGATGTAGGGAAGGGCTCATTTTAAATGATAAAAAGGATGCAAATCCCATTTTGCTAATTCTGTAGGAGCCCTCTTGTGACCTCTCCACACGTACCAAGTTTTTGCAAACAATTCTTTTTCTAAATGACGCTAAATGCAATTTAGAGATTTAGGCTTAACAATAAATAATAATTGATTAGCTTACTAAAATACCTATTACAAATACCAGTAAATAAGTTTATATATATATAATATATGTATAATTAAAAATTATATATATTAAATGTATAAAAATAAAATACTTAAATATAAATATACAATATAATAATAAATATAAAATATAATATATAATATATTATATATATATAAAATTCAGCATAGTGGGAACCAAAGTTCATTTATTTCTCAACTATTTATTGAGCACTCATTCTTGGTCAGGAGCTTGGCTCTGGAGATGCAAAGGGGAATGAGTTGGACCTTGGCTGCAGGGAGGCCTCAGTCTGTGGCGAGGCGGACAGGTGGGCAGGTGGCCGTGATGCTCTAATTAATGTGTACCCAGAATGTTACATGGCTGTGAGGAGCCGGGAAGAGTCAGAGGTGGATTGCAGCCAGATATTGAAGAGCCCTTGTTTTTCGATCTCCTTAACAGAGATATTTTAAAAAACGAGTGAGTGGCAGGACCTGATTTATGGTTTTCAAAGGAACTGGTACCTGCACTAGACAAGTAGAGAGACGAGGAGGCCGCCGTGATGGTCCTGGCCAGCTGTCGCCGGGCAGGGCAAAGTAGGGGTTCCAGGAATGGGGGGAGTGGCTTATCTGAAGGTGAAGTTACGTCGCTTGTTGAATACTCTTTACCTGAAGTGGCAAATTGGATGAGAAAGGAGGTATCCCGGATGGAGGATGGAAGATAGGGTAGAAGGAGAGTGTGACAGGGTAGAGGGGGACCAGGGAAGAAGTTTCTGCAAATTGAGAAGTTTCTGAATTATTCCTGAATGTGAACCCTTCAGCCACATGTGTTTATCCTCACGCTGCGAAGCCTTTGGGGATTGGCAGGTATGTTCTTGCAGCAGCTAAT
>NC_048228.1:91255836-91338642 GCF_002007445.2 Ailuropoda melanoleuca
CAGCCACATGTGTTTATCCTCACGCTGCGAAGCCTTTGGGGATTGGCAGGTATGTTCTTGCAGCAGCTAATGAGAACTAGCCTGATCCCATCAGTAAAAATCGCCAAGGACCACAAGTGACTCTTTGAGGGTGAGAGTCACCTGGGGGAAAAGTCCCCTCCCTGACATCCCGGCTACCTTCATCTGTCTCAGCATTTATCTGGTTGTAAAGCCGTCTAACTAGTAATGTAGTATGTCAGATAGACGTTTAATTATTATGATCTTCCTTGTAGCAAATTATGATTTGCTTTATTGCAGATAACAGTAAACGGGTAGATAAAAGCCACTCAGCGGTGAAAACTGCGGGTCTGGGTTCTTAAGATGATAAGCACAAGGCTACCTTCATGGTGTTCGCGTGCGGGCATGAATGAACATCGACAAATGACTTGGGAGTTGCGCTTTAAAAATATAATTGAAACGCAATTCAAAAGAAATCTATTTTTGAGAGGATAATAAAAATATTTCACGGTATCTAGTATACATGCCGAAAACTGGGCGTATTTTACCAAGTTTATTCCGTTCACGTTTCACTGATGACGCGGTGTAGTTGGTGTGTGGTTCTTTCCTTTCTCCAGTTGGTAAGTGTGTAACCCACTGCAGCCTGTAAACTTCACACTGTATGTGTGTTTCTGGATGTGATTAGTAGAGCCTCAGGGGTTCATTAAAATAAAAGGAATTCTTAGTAAATGCCCACTGTTTCTTTTTCAACCTTTATTCGTAAACCACTGGAAGGGGGACCGCAGCAAAGTTGAGAGATATGCTCAATAGAATGGCCCTACCCAAGTTAATGTGGTACATGCATTGTTCTCTCACTTCCAACCACGCCCGCTTGGAGGGTATTTAACCGCTGGGTGTCATCCGCCGAGAGAGCGCAGGACTACAGTCTGGTGCCCTGTGCTCCCCCAGGCGATGGCACATGATCTGCTTTCGGCCGGCTGGAGACCCCCTTGAAAAGAGAGATAAAAAGGCTGAAACATAATGAAGTCAGGTTCTACCCTGATCGATCCGTGGCCTCTCCTGATCTTTCCTGCACTAACACCTCATCTTTTCTCCAGCCTCCAGAGTCACCTCATTGCCTCCCTGTTTCTAAGCCAACTTCTCTGTCCTCCTGCCAATTCTGTGAGTGCCAAAGTCTTTCTAATACAGTCCTACGTGAGGGGATCGGTTACTGTTGCTTACGACCCACGGATCCTGATTGATAAATGCAGAGACCAGTCTGGCATTGCTACTCATGACTTCAGTAATGAAGGATAAGTTGACTTCTTTGAGCTTCAGTGTCCTTGTCTCTAAAATGGGGCTAATTGTACAACCTATTCCATAGGCAACTGTAGGGATTGAATGTGATGTTTCAAGTCAAGCATTTAGTACAATTTGGAAAATAACAATGTTCACTGAGTAGTGGCTGCTGGACTTACTATTATAATTAAATAAAAGTCTCCTTCTCTGTAGTATTACCCCTGACAATGACTTGCACATACCAGACATTCCAAAAATACGAATTTGTTTTCTCCTTCCTCTTTATTGAAAACAAACCCAAACCCTCCTTTCCTTGGGTAGGGAAGAGGGCAGATATCCCCAGCCCCTCCACCACACTTGAACTTAACAGGCAGAATTACACCTTGACTAGGGAGCAAAATGGAAGCATACGGCAAACCAAGTGCATATCCCTTGGCCCCACCCAAGTGACCAGAAAGTGGGGGCATTTTCCTGTGGCTTGCCCCCTGGGCTGAGCCCTTTGCCTGGTGGTTGGGCAGCCATGTGACCCATTCACCCACCGATAGGATGCTGATACCAGCTGCTGTGGCCGAGCCTAAACCCATGGCTGCTTCTGGTTGCCTGGGTAGCACCCTACCTAACAGAATTGCGTTAGACAAGGTGATAACAGAATCCATATTAAGAAACAGCCAAGTCAGTGTGTTCTTTGTGGGCTTGACAGATCAGATCAAACCGCAGGATCCAGAGGGGTGTCTGCAAAGCAGGCCCTGATCCCCAGCTGCCTTCCCCTCCCCCTGGGAGCTTGGCAACCAATTTTACCCAAGCTGTAGGGTCAGAGATAATTTACACCACATGATGTCAGGACGAAATTGTCTTCCTCAAAGGATTCTTAATGTCACTCCCCTATTCAGAGCCCCTCAGGGCTCCTGCCTGCTGCAGGAATAAAATCTGAACTCTCCAGCACGACTTCCAGGCCCTTTCTGACCTGACCACCCATCTGTCTCTCTCTCCAGCTTTCTCTGATGCAGGCTTCACTCCCACCCCAACGCCGGAGACAGCCCAGCGTGTCGCTCGCTGTTCCGACAGCATGTCTTCCTGTGTCTCACCTTTGTGCTTTGCTCTGGCCGTTTCCCTGCCGGGAATATGGTTTTCCCATCACCGCTACCTGTCACAACTTCATCGGCTCCCCAACAAAACGAGCCCCTCCACCTGTCCTTTGGGATCCATTTCAAATGTTCACACCTTCCTCCAGCTCTTTGAGCCCCTTCTTTGCCGAGCTGTGATCCTCTCCTCGTGATTAAAAAGAGTAGAATAGCAATACACAGACAGCACTTACGATTTTAAAAGTTTTATGCATACCAGTTGTTTTAAATTCTTGCATGAGCCCTATGAAGATACTGTAACTGTGTCCATTTAACAAGTGGAGAAACTGAGGCACAGAGAGGCTAAGTAATTGATCACGTAGCAAGGGAGTGGTCAAGCCAAGATCCAAATGCAGGTATTGCATCTCCTTCTGGCTGGAGATAAAGAGGACGATCATTTCCTGCAGTTTGATCTGATCTGTCAACCATTACTTTAAGCTGCCTTCCCCTGTGTTTCTGGGAGCTTCGTTTGTATCTCTTTGTAGCATTTAGCATGCTGTAGTTAGTAATAATTAGTGGATGATGATCAGGTGACATATGATCATCTATTATTATCTCTTATATGATATTAATAATTTTTATTGCTGTGAAAAAAAGTACCAGGCACCATTCTAAGTTTATAGGCATTTACATCTCACCAGGGATGTGTTCCTTGATCTGGGGGGTGGAGAGAAATGCCCTGGACTGAGAGGAGCGCTCAGCTTAGGTTTTGACTCTGGGTCCTACTCGTCAGCCCCGGGTAAGCCAGTGTACCATGCTGAGTCCCAGCTTCCTCATCTGTCCAATTAGGGGCCTGGCCTAGAGGATTCCTGAGGTCTTTAGCACCTGGGAGTTTGAGAATCTGTCAAAAGGGGACAGAACCACATGTGTCACAGGATGTCGAGGTAAGAAAACATATGCCATTTTCTCATTCATCATAAGTATGTATTGAGCCCCAGCTATGTACCCTGCATTGTTCTTAGTGACGGACAGCTGGAGAGAGAGGTTGAAAATAAACCAATAGTGAGTTATATAACTCAAGGTCAAGTAATAAGTGCAATGAAGGAAAGTAACACAGTGTAAGAGGATTGAGAGTCTGGGTGGTGACAGACAGGCATGAGCTTCCTGAGAAGGAGACGTTACAACAGAGATCTGAAGGAAGCCAGGGAACGAGCCATGCAATCCAAGCAGAAGAAACAGCTGTGCAAAGGCCCTGAGGTTGGAGTGGGCTGGATGTAGTCCTAGACCAAGCTGCCTCTCAGATGTTCACGTGGAGGCATCCACCTAGACCTGAGAGTGAGTGCAGGTGAGAGTCTGAGCTGGTGACACCAATTTGGGTGAAATCAGCACAGAGATGACGGAAAAGCCATTGGAATGACTGGGATCCCCCTGGTTGCGGTGCGGGGAGGATTTGAGTTAGCGAAGAGGGCCCGGGGCCTAAATTACAGCTAACATAACTGGGCAAGAGCCCTTTGAAACAGTAAGTGTTTTGTGCCCGTGAGTCAGCTGTTGATGAGCCTCGTGCGGTCATCAGCACGCAGCCAGCCAGAACTCTCAGGGACGGGTTGGCTGATGCCTGAGCAGATGGCTAGGTGGCCTCTTATGCCTCAGGCCTTCCCCGTGGAATATGATTGGAAAGGCCCCAGGAGAGCTGCCTGTCTTCCAAACAGGGCCTCAACATACTGAGTCAAAGTGCACCGCTCTCGGTACGTGATGGTCTCTGAGAGTGTCTTGTTAGAAATGTGGTTAGACCCAAGAGAGGTAATATGTGGACCTGTAATAATGTGCTTGATACTGATATAAAATACTAAAAATGGCCTGGAATTTAGAGTTAAGAGTCCTGATTTGAGGGGCCCCTGGGTGGCCCAGTGGATTAAATGGCTGCCTTTGGCTCAGGTCATGATCCCAGCGATCCGGGATCAAATCCCCGAGTTGCTCTCCCTGCTCAGCGGGGAGTCTGCTTCTCCCTCTCCTTCTGCCCCTGCTTGTGCTCTCTGTCTCAAATACATAAATAAAATCTTAAAAAAAAAAAAAAAAGAGTCCCTGTTTGAGCTGACAGTAGTTAGGTATGTGAGTCTGGGAACGACAATCTCAGCTGCTTTGTCAAATGAGAGAAACCGTTTTTGTGCCACTTGTCATATAATGTGGACCATCAAATGAGGGAGTGTCTGTGAAAGCGTTTTGTTCACTTTAAATACAAGAAGAATAGTACCTTTAATTTTGAAAAAAGTGTACAAAGTCACATTTTCGCATAGCGCCTTCCATTTTGAGCTCCGTGAGGTGTGGGCAGGGCAGGTATTAATTAATCAGGGCTGTGCCTTAATCCCAAAGCGCTAATTATCTACATTACATAATGGCTTTTATTCGGGTGCTGTTATGGCCGCCCATCTCTCAAAACCCACCAACCTCCATCTCCTCCCTGTAGTCTTCCTCTTCTGCCCCTAAAGCCACCGCCCATCCCACCGTTGCCTCTCTCGGTGACCTTCATTAACTATTTGTCCAGTGAACGAGTCAATGTGCAGAGTGACTTACTACAGAATAGTAGCGACCAAGCTTGTAGAATGACGGCCCACAATACGGTGTGACAGTATGCAGGGCTGTGTGTGTTTATTCTTACACACATGTTCAAAAAAGAAAAGTGTGATGAAACTGCATGGAATACGCACTGTTATCTTGTGGGTTTTTTGTTTGTTTGTTTTGTTTTTAAGAAAATGAGAGGTTGCAAGTGAATTGATCTTGCTACCCAGATGAGGGTGTCACGACCCACGACTTGGAAAACACTGTTAGAGAATATACAGCAGCCAGGAACCTTGTTCTTTGCAGGTTTGGGCAAGTCGCTTGGGTTATCTGTGAGGTTTATCCCAGTGTCAGCATTTGATGCTAATTCTAAAGAAAAAAGAAAATCGGAAGCTATAGGAATAGTATAGTAACAGTATTACGGCAGCTTGAAGATTTATTGCACGTAACGTACGTATAGTTTCTCCTGGTCTATGTGAGGAAGTCAAAATCTCATAAACGCTTGGGTTTGGGACAATTACTGTTGGAGAAAGATTGGGTATTTGTCACACACGTGTCATTGAGACTACATAAGGATTTGCGAGGGTGACTTTCAAGTAAAAGTCAGGTTCCCTACCCAAAATCCTTGGGCCCCAGAGGCATTCCAGCTGCAGGAGTTACTGGAATAGAGAGGAAATGCCATAAGCATGCGGCCCCAGCAGACTCTAGGGCAGTGACTTAGTCAGTAATCAAGCACATGGATCTGTCGTCAGCAAAAGTCTGAATACTCACAAGTAGTGGCGCAAAGACCATAAACACCTTCACCGCACTGAGGTCACTAACGGGACCTGAACACGTTTTCGGTTTTCAGAACGCCGGGGGTTCAGAAAAACCCATAAAGGATTGTGGAAATAAAGTTTGTTATCCAGGTATCATGTTATTCATTTTCAAAATCAACAGGACCGTTTACCCTTCAGGAGACCAGTGTTAGGCTCCTGCCTCACACAGAGAAGGTGACTAGAAAGTATTTGTTGAATGGGTGGCTGAGACCAGCTAGAGCTTACAGAAAACTGTTCCAACCCGGCCGCTTCGGAGGAAATAGCCCTCCAGTTCTTTTCTGACGCCCTGTAGTTTATCCCATTTCTTATAAGTGGATAGAAACCTTATTGCTTCCACTCGGCTCCTCAAGGAGCACAAGGGAGAGATGCTTGTGGAGGCTTTGTTTTTTCCCTTCTTCCTTCAGGCCTCGTCTGAGGAACGGAGAGTCCGGCCCCCGAGATGTGGAGGGGAGTGGGTGAAGAGATAAAGGTTTCACTCTTTTGTTCCAGGTCTACAAAGTAGCCAAGTTCAAAACCGCCTCCCTTAGCTTCCTTGTGCTGGGAATACCAACTCAACGTAGGAACTGACTCTGAATACTGTGGTATTTTTCTTTCCTCCGTTTATTTTTCACAGAATGCTTAGTTTTTCGGGCATTGGGCCTTCTCTGGGTTGGCTCTACGGAGATCTGGGTTCAAATTCTGACTCTGCCCACCCGTTGGCACGTTACATAAACCCTTCCACATTGGACGTGATGGTAGCAGAGTGACCTCACGTGTTGGTTGTGAGGGTTGAAGGCACCCAGACGTGGAAAGCATTTGTCACAAAAACTTCGTTTGGTTCATAGTGATGATACTAGCGATAATGGATCTGTCATCTTTGTGGTGGCTCCGCGGAAGCACAGAGCAGGGGCAAATATCCTCTCCACCGGTCCCCCGACACTCGCATTCTTTGATATGGACTCCATGAGTCAGGACAGGCTAAGTTAGGCTGTGGTAACAAACACCTCCCCCAAATCTCCGTACCTTAACACCTCAGAACCTTACTTCTGGATCATGTCAGTTTCTCCGTGGACCCCAGTGACTCTCCAGGGCAAGTCGTCTCCTGTGTTGACACCACACTCCAGGCCATTCGGTTCTTGTGGCCCTGCCTGCTCCCACACCCGCTGCAGCAGGGGTGGAGAAGGCACGGCGATTCTTACCTTGACCCTTAAGTGCTTTCACCCTGGGAGAAACTCATGTCCCCGCCAGGCCCGTTTTAGGGGATAAAGCGAGTTACATGGCTCTACCCTACTCCAAAGCACGGGGAAGGACAGTCCTGCCATGGGCCTGGAAGGAGAGGAGAGCTGGAAATATTAGAGAGAGACACTCATGTCGACCACACAGGCATTAGCCTTTTCTCATTCTGCCATAAATTGTTACTGCAAACACAGCTTCAGCCCGGCACCCATTGCAACCAGGTGGCGCCCGATAACCCCTACTGCGCAGAGATTCTGGAACGGCCACTGTCACGGATGATCTTTGGAAACCATAGAGCTCTGCCCTACAGAAGGCAAAGGAAGCGATTTCTGGGTGTTTGAAGTGAGTCCTACCTCCTGGACTAGAGCCCCCCCCCCACGTTTTCCTGGACACCATTTACCCCCAGTGATATTGGATAGTGGTGGTAAAATCATGGGTTCCTCAAGTTGCGAGGCACCCTGGGAACTCCTCTTATCTTCCAGGTGGGATGTGTGTGTGTGTTCTGTTCTGTGGCTTTCCCAGGGCCCCCACAGTTCATGATTAGCTCCTCGCAAGACCTACTTCGGGCTGGAAGTCTCCTGGCTCTGCTTGGCGATTTTCTGCTGCCCACCTCCTCCATCCTCTGCGCTGACCCATCCTCCTGGAAAAGCTGAACTGTCTCAAGCACAGGAACTTGGTCGGTCCGGCTTTCTGTTTTGTGTTTGGTCCCTCCCGAGGCTGGGGCTGGATCCTTACACTTGCCCGTTGTTCAGAGGGGCCAACAAGGAGGCTCTTCAGGACCTTTTCCTTTCCTTCCGGTTTTTTTGTTGTTTTGTTTCCAATTGGAGGGCTAGGAAATGGGTCATTTTAACAACTGCCACCACAGGGACTAAACTAAAATCATTTTAGAACGAGTACGAGAAATTTCTTCCCATTCCCCAATATCACCCCCTCTGATATGGTTTTGGAATATAGGTGAAGTCCGGTGGGGTCAGGTCTGGAGCTGACGACCAAGAAAGAATTCTCGAGACGTCTTTGGTGCAAAAAGGTTGTTTTATTAAAGTACAGGGACAGGATCCGTGAGCAGAAAGAGCTGCTGCGGTGGGGTTGAGGGGGTGGCTGATTATATACTATGGGGTTGGGGGAGGTAAGGAAAAAGGGAGGTTTGAGAAACAACTTTCATAAGTTAAGACCCACAGGATGCCCCACGCCTTGCCGTTGTCAAGTTACGATTGTTTACCCCTCTAGTAAGGCATTAACAGTAAGATAGTCGGGAGCTTCCTGGAGGAACATTACACTTTGCCCGCCTCACTATCTGTCAATGGGCTGTAGATTATAAGGACATTTAATTGTATTTACATTCTCCGCCGGAAGACCATTGATAGAAATGCTTTGTTCTTGTAAATTGCGAAGACTTTTGTAAACTGAGGGAGAATCCCGTCTTGTAGGATTGTGATCTCTATAAGATCTTAACTCTTAACTATTTGCTTTTCCTTTAGGGCAGCCAGGAGTGCAGAAGGAATGTCACATATATCTCATGGGGGGGGGCGGTGAGCTTCTGCTTTGTCCTCAGCTTGCCTTCTGTTCCCTCATCACCTACACACACACACGCGCGCGCGCGCACACACACACATGCACACCCCTCCCCGAGTTTTCTGTGGTTATTTTGATAACAGATGTAGGTTTGGCTGGGTGTAGGAAAACAGAGCCCATGCTTGTAACTTGTTCAGAACCCCTCCCTCTGATATCCCCAGAACAGTTCTGTGCCTTGCCCCTGCGCCCGTGGGCCGCTGCCGGCCTAACTAGTGCAGCTGCGGCTCTAACTCTCGAGACACCGTGAATCTGGGGGTCTCTATCTAGAGCCTGGGTTCCTGTGCCGCGGGCTGACTACGCGGATTCCTGAGCCGGTACCAGGGATTCTGACTCGGCGGGGCTGAGTTGGGGCGGGCATCCGCATCTTCACAAGCCCCCCCCCGCCCCGGGGCGGGGCNCGGGGCGGGGGGGGGCGCATAGAGCAGTGTTTTCTAGCCTGCCTTCCTGATGCTGCCATACCAGGGCGGGGGGACTGCGGGGGAGCTCTCCCATCTTTGGGGCAACACCACTTGGAGCAGCTTCTGAAATAAGGCTTCAGCCTGAGATTAATTCTCTTGATAAAAATAAATGGCACGGAGCCCAAGTGTTGCAGTTTGTTGTTTGAGACCAGAGTAAGCAGAAGAAAGAGCAGTGGAGCAGTGGCTTCCTAACCACCACCCTTTTGCTGCCATGGCTTTAGTTCAATAAAGAAGGTGTTTGCTCTCTGACCCTTTGGGGCAGGTGTAATTATCCTGTTTTTCGTGCCCTGGGGGGAATCAAACTGCAGAGACACCGCTCAGCAAATCCCAGGTCACTGTCTTCACAGAGACTGGTGAGCCTGTTTTTTCTGCCAGGTACTTTGGACCCGAGGGAAGGGAGTCCTATTCCTACCCTTCACAGCTTCCGAAGCCCTATTTGAACCAGGCCTTGGGAGGCAAACAGCTTCTCACTTGGATCCTAACAGACAGCAGTTCAAGGTCAGGGAGCTTGAATTTCCACTTTGTCGATAGGGGTGGCCCCTACCTGTTCCCCTTCAGGAGACCGGATGTTACAGCCAGTCTCGCCTACAGCACCTTACAGTGTGGCACCTTACAATGTCTCCGTGCAATTGGAATTTTCTTCCCCAAAGTTGGAAGACAGTATCTTTGGGGCCTCAGAGTTGGATCTGATAAACGGAAGGGACAAAGGTGGCCATTTTTGTGCCACCAATACTAACAGCACTGACAACCGAGGCTACCGATCACGGGCAAAGATCCGCAGGTGCAAGGGAAGATCTGTTACCTTGTGTGTAAATGGGATTTTTTCCTGTGAAATCTCAATACCTCCCTCAGGACATTGCCGGTCAGGTTTTTGTGCTACTCTCCTCTGATATTTACTCGTTGGGGATTTTACTCCCGAGAAATCACAGTGGCAACAGAATCATTTTGCCTCCATGAAGACGATGTCAGTCTTAAAAATCCAGGAATTTTTAAGGCAGGATTCCAACCTCATTACTGCCAGAAATAAGATTCACCCAAGGTGGAAGTGTCCTCTCTTAGAACTCAAATCCGTCTCAGAATGGCTTTTCTTTCCCCTTTGTTTTTGAAGCTAAGCAATTACTTTTTTTTAAGGAAAAAAAAGCTGTGCTAATGCACAAAACTCTCTTTCCCCTACATTTATTTGAAATTGAACGTAACAAAGTCAGTTCCAAGCAAGCACTATATATGAGTAATGCTTTTTGTCCATAAAAGAGCATTGACTCCAATGGTATGGGAGCGCTGATGCTCTCTCTGCTTTGTGTCCGCGTCCATAATGACAAAGTGCTCATGTCAGAGTGTATAATGAAACTATAAATTGTTTTCATGAATGCTCTGAATTTGGTCTTTTACAGGGCAAATGCAAAAGGTATTTAATGCCACATTTCACATACGTGAATAACACCTGACGGTGCAGTATATCCAGTAAAAGTAAAGAGTCCCAGTCAGGCTCACACTGGCCCGAGAGGTGGGTGATTATCAGGTTAGGGTGGTTCAGGGTCAGCGTGGGTGTGGGGGGATGGGGAGAAGGGAGGACGTGGAAATCCTGTCTGTCTGAGGAAGAGTTCCAGCTGGGTACACCCAACTGTTTGGGGGTAATCAAGGTGTAGCTAAAATACTTAGCTCATTTGGTCCCTGGGTAGTGGGTGCCTGTGTTGGAATTATGGAAGTTGTACACATCTTGGTGGAGTCAGTGAACAAACTTTCTCAGGTGGGCAAATGCTGGGTTGAATGGGCAAGTGAAATCTACTGCAGTGATTTATAGTTCAATTAAGTTATTTCTAATAACACTTTTTGTATTTCTTTATTATAGTGTAGCCATATGGGTTTATTCTAGAAAATTTAGAAAACACAGAAAAGCATAAAGAGTAAAATTGTAAAAAACACTTGACGAGTTGTTACTGATATTTTTACAAAATTTGTATTGAATAATCGTTCTGTGTATATCATTTCATTAGATTTTAATAATCTTACCTGAATATATAAATCCTTTTAAAACAAAATTTGGGTCCAGCTATCTATCTGTGTCACTTAAATAATGTTTTTCTTTTTTACTTCTATGTCAGTTAAATTATTTCAATCTGTTTATCCTGATGAGGTTGTGTAATATATAGGTAAGGTTCAGTGGGGTAGAGTCCAGAGCCCACGACCAAGAAAGAATTCTTGAGACATCTTTGGTGCAAAAATGGTGGTTTATTAAATAAAGCACAGGGACAGGACCCGTGGGCAGAAAGAGCTGCTGCACCAGGGTTGTGAGGGGTCACTGATTATATACTATGGGGTTGGGGGAGGTAAGGAAAAAGGGAGGTTGAGAAAATTCTTTCATATGTTAAAGAAGATTCAGAGGATACCGGAAGCCTTGCCATTGTCAAGTTAAGGTGGTTTTTCCCTCTAGCAAGGTGTTAACATTAAGATGGTTGGGAACTTCCTGGAGGATTATAAGGACGTTTAATTCTATCTATATTCCCTTCTGGAAGCTAGGTTATTGATAGAAATGCTTTGCTCTTGTAGACCGCTAAGACATTTGTAAACTGAGAGAGACACAAGTCTTGCAGGATTGTGGTCTCAATAGGCCAACTATTTCTTTTTCCTTCAGGGCAGCCAGGAGTGCCTGAGGAATGTCACATACATCCCATGAGGGGGGGTTGTGGGGTGTCAGTTTCTGCTTTGTCCTCAGCTTGCCTTCCGTTTCCTCATTAATCCCAGTTTGCTAAAGTTCATGAACATCCAAGGTTTTGGTTCTGTCATGAGGGGAGTGTGTCAGGTACCAGCAGTCTGTATATTGTAAACCTACCGCATATGTCATTTACTGACCGACTGTTAAAAACAAAAAACTCCGCAAAACAAAACCAACCATGCAGGGGCGTGAAATACACGTGAAATACATGTGAAATACACTAGGTCTATTGACGTTTTTGACCAGCTGCTTGGATTTGTTTGTTTTGCAGTACCTAGTGTGTAAAAGAAAGCTGGAGAGTAAAAAGGAAGCCCTGCTGATCCTCTCCAAGGAGCTGGACACATGCCAGCAAGAAAGGGACCAGTACAAACTCATGGCCAATCAGCTTCGAGAGCGCCACCAGTCCCTGAAGAAGAAGTACCGGGAGCTGATCGTAAGTGTTACGTCACGGCGACGTTCTTATGCCCTCATTAAGATAGAAAGTGGGTTAAGCTGGAATTAAAATTTTAAAAAGAAAAAAGAAGAGAAAGTAAGTGAGGGTTTTAACATGCCAGTTCTCAAAAAAAAAAAAAAAAAAAAAAGATCACATTCAAACAGTTCCAAAGTGGAAAAATGAAGTGAAGGTTGTCACCCCCGTTTCCTCCCAGTCGCTAGCGAATGTGTGTAGGCTTCCAGACTGCCTGCTCTGGCACCTGTGAAATATGCACATATACGTAGTGTTTGTACGTGCCTCCTGATTAATGTATTTGTATGGGGCTTTTTATCCTTTATGTTGCTGCTGTTTTCTTTTCTTTTTCTTTCTTTCTTTCTTCCTTCCTTCCTTCCTTTCTTTCTTTCTTTCTTTCTTTCTTTTTTTTTAAGAAATCTCTACACCTGGGTGTGGCTAGAACCCCCCACCTGGGGATGGGGAGTTGCATGCTCCACTGACTGAGCCAGCCAGGTGCCCCTGCATGGGGCTTCTTAAAGAGGATTCGTATTTTAAATCAACGCTAATCCAGAAGCCACTAGCTACATGTGATCATTTACATTTCATTTCAAATTAGTTAGAATTCACTCAAATTGAAAACTCCGTTCTTGAGTCTCAGCACATTTCATGGGCCCAGTCCCCTGCAGGTGGCCCGTGGGTACCGTACGGGATTCCGTGGATATAGACTTCCGGGATGGCCACTGTACTGGGCAGCGAGATAGAGAGCATTTCCATCATTGTAAGGGGCTGTTCGTCAGCACTGTGTAAACGTTGTTCCAGCACCTGCTTTTCACTCAGTACTTTGTCTGGGTCATCTTTCTGGGCCATACATACAAACTTAATTCACTTTTTAAAACAGTTGCATTGTAAGATTTCTCTAATTTCGTTAACCCTTCCCTTATCCCGGGCGTTTAGGTTCTCTCTGGGTTTTCACACGGCAAGATTTTTAAGCATACAGATTATACTGAGATGGAGGGTACCAACCGCAGAGCAGTATTTTGTATTCTACTTTTTTCTCTCACAGATACGATCTCTGTTTTTGAGTGCAGACCTGATGACTAACATTCATCTGTCTGTGCTGGCATCATTCAACTGTCCTGGAGCAGAAATAGAATAGGAAGATTCCATGGGTTAAAATAATGCTGACTTACATTTGGGCTGCATGGGAGAGAAGAGTACTCGTTTGCTGAGCATTTATACCTTCACCTGAGCTCTTCCTATTCCCAGGTGGCACCAAAAGGGGTGGAGGGGATTAAATCCTTTTAAGACAGAAAGTCTGATAGGACTGGAAATTCTCAGTTAATTCTCTTTCATTTTGAGCATATCCCATCCCCTCTTCCCTACCGCCCCCCAGAATCGTTTGGCCCATAGGGAAAACTCAAGCATGTGTGTGTCCACTATCATTCCTTTGGATCTAACTATTTAAAAGACAGAGTCAACTCAAACCAGATGAAATATTGTCTCAGTTTTGGCTCTGCTCAAAAACAATATTCATAAATCTAGTTTATTCATGCATTTACTTGGTTCATATGGTTTTGGAAAGTATATAGGTTTGGTCCTAAGTGGAACTGATTTCCTAGAGGTTTTTCCAAAATTACTGGTTCAGTTTATGCTTAATTTTTTTAAAAGTATATTTGAGGGGCACCTAGGTGGCTCACTCGGTTAAGCATCTGCCTTCGGCTCAGGTCATGATCCCAGGGTCCTGGGATCCAGCCCCACGTTGGGTTCCCAGCTCAGTGGGGAGCCTGCTTCTCCCTCTCCCCCCTGCTCTTGCTCTCTCTCTCTCAAATAAAAAAAAATCTTTAAAAAAAAGTATGTTTGAATTTGGTTCAGCACACTATTGATAACGGAGGGCAGGAGTGGGAGGGTCTGAATTTAGTTCAGAGTTTGGTTCAGTTCCTTAAATCAAAGCACACCTTTTTTTTTTTTTTTAAAGTGTAACATTTGTTTCTTTGTAGGATGGAGATCCGTCACTTCCCCCTGAAAAGAGGAAACAGGTAAGACTTATTCCTGAAGTTTGGTAACTCTTGGATTGTTCAAACTGATGTCTAACTATGACTGGGGGAGGGGGTCAGAGGATCCAAAATGTATAGAGAGCTTCTCTTAGCTTCCCAGAATCCTTTTGTGTTACATAGGGTGTTAGTAGAGAAACGCTTTTTGAGAAGAGGGGTTGGCGATGGGGGGGTGTGTGTGTGGAAGGAGACCCAGTAAGGTCCAGAAAGGGGGAAGAGCGCACACGAGTTGACAGCCTTCCCTTTCTTGTTGCGAATCCTGTCAGGAGCCATGAGTTGGGAGCTCATATTGTTCATGGATGGATTCTGTTCTTCTATTTTGCTTCTATCACTTCAGGCTTTTAAAAGTCCTCTTACCAGCAAAACTCACATGTTCTTTTCTACTAAATGGTAGCCAACATTATGGGTGAATCCATTTTTTTCCCTACAGATTTTAGATACTTACTTGTGTCATTGAACAAATCCTTACTTATTTGTGGATCTGTTTCTGAACTTTCTGTTCTGTTCTGTTCCAAAGAGCTTCCTGTGTAGTCCTGGGATTGTACCACATTATTCCAATGATTTTGGCTTTATAATACTTGTGACATCGGTTTAGGCTAATCTCCTTCCCTTTGCTCTTGCTATGCACGTGTTTCTTACTTGTTAATTTTCCCAGATAAAACTTACCAACATTTTATCAGCCTTCCTCTCATTCTACCAAAACAAAAAACCAGCCTATTGTAATTTTGATTGGGTCTTCATTAAATTTATAGACTAATTTGGGGACAGTGAAGATTTTGATAACATTATGTTCAGGAATATCATAAATTGTATTTCTTTTACTCCAGCTGTGTACAAACATATATGTGTTGTTGTTTTCCAAAGATACCTCTGTCAGACCTTTCCTCAACTTGGTAATTGTTCTCTACTGACATGCCCTGAATTTCAGCTTTTTATGGGCTTTAAGGGAGCCCAGATGATGGTGATGTTAATGCTGTGTGTTCCACGTTATGGAGAAGCCTCTGCCCCAGACCAGGGCTTCGAAAGTGGGAGATGCAAATAAAGATACAGGAATTGTTTTGTCTCTTCATAGCTATAATGGCCAACTCAACATCCTGTTTTTGTTCATTGACGATATACCTGATGTCACATGTAAACTCGTTGGGTCGCTTCCTTGAGATTTTTGTTGCTGGGTAAATAGTATGCCCAAGACACACACACACACACACGCACACACACACATGCACACACACACACACACACACACGGGACTTTGGCCCTTAGACAGCAGCGCAACTCAGTCCTGTGGTTACCCACTTGGTTATTTAGTTCTGCTCATTCGTATCCTGTCTTCCTATTTTATCTGATTATTTTATAATCCTCCAGGTTTGACCTAAAGTTAAATTTTTCTATGGAGCTAATTTTTTTTAAACAAAATTACAAGGGTAATTTTATCATGAATGTCTAAAAATTGGGCTCCTTAATCTGGAATTGCTAGATGTTTTTGTGTTTTTGTTGGCTCTGAACAGTCATCTTTATTGATATTTTCTAGTTTGTTAGTATTCATGAAGGAGTTTTACAGTTTAAGTGAATTCACGTTCCGTGACTTTATAATAAAAAATTTACATTGACTGAGGAGAATCTGAAGAATTCCAGTAAGTCTGTCAAGCTGCATTCATATAGCTCTGAAAANTAATTTTTTTTTAAACAAAATTACAAGGGTAATTTTATCATGAATGTCTAAAAATTGGGCTCCTTAATCTGGAATTGCTAGATGTTTTTGTGTTTTTGTTGGCTCTGAACAGTCATCTTTATTGATATTTTCTAGTTTGTTAGTATTCATGAAGGAGTTTTACAGTTTAAGTGAATTCACGTTCCGTGACTTTATAATAAAAAATTTACATTGACTGAGGAGAATCTGAAGAATTCCAGTAAGTCTGTCAAGCTGCATTCATATAGCTCTGAAAAAACAAGTTCAATGTCCTAAGCGCTGGCTTTTTAGATTTGAATATGGTGTTCAGTTAATGTCCCTTTGGGATTTGTACAGTAGTGTGACTTTGGCTTTTTATTCCTTCCTGCCTGGGTTGGAACCTCTGACTTGCTGCATGAGATAGGAAGGGTTGGGGTACAGACGACCAAAATTCTAAAGTGTTTAAACAATAAAGAAATCAATGGTCTTGCATAACCAGAAGTTCAGAGGTAGTGCATCCTACTTCTTCTCCATTGTGTATATTCCTTCTCTCCATTGTGCCGCACTTGGCAAATAAAAACACAAGACACCTCGGGGGCGACTGTGGGAGGGCATAGTTGGTCAAGCATCCAACTCAAGCATCGGCTCAGGTCATGATCTCAAAGTGGTGAGATTGAACCTGGAGTTGGGTGCCACGTTGAGCCCCTGTGTTTGTCTGCATGCACATGCTGTCTCTCCAAATAAATAAATAAATCTTAAAAAAAATACAGGACACTTGGGAAATTTGAATTTCAGATAGACAATTAAAACTTTTTTAGTATACGGGCGCCTGGGTGGTGCAGTCCTTAAGCGTCTGCCTTGGGCTCAGGGCATGATCCCGGTGATCTGGGATCGAGCCCCACATCAGGCTCCTCTGCTGGGAGCCTGCTTCTTCCTCTCCCACTCCCCCTGCTTGTGTTCCCTCTCTCGCTGGCTATCTCTCTCTCTCTGTCAAATAAATAAATAAATAAAATCTTTAAAAAAAAAACTTTTTTAGTATAAAAGTATGGCCCTTGGGGCACCTGGGTGGCTCAGTCGGTTAAGCACCTGACTTTTGATCTCAGCTCAGGTCATGATCTCAGGGTCCCAAGTTTAAGCGCCCTGTTGGGCTCTAGGCTGGGCATGGAATTTATGCCAAAATGTTATTTGTTATTTATCTATAATTCAAGTTGAACAGGGCATCCCATATTTTATCCGACCACTCTACCATCTTTCTCTCTTGAAGAGAAAGAGAACTCTTGAACTTTCTCTTCTTCTTTGCTTAGAAGAAAGAACTTCACTTTCTTCTAAGGCTGGTTCCCCTAAGCAGGAGAGGCAAAACCCCCAGCTATGGAATGGAAGTGTTTCTCTCCAGTCTAATTGGGCTAGTGTAGGACATGCTCCCGTTCCTGGTCTGCTAACATTCATTCCCCAGGAGAGTGCCATGTGTTGATTGGCTTCGATTAATCACCTAGGATAGAAGGGCTGTGAGGAAGCCAGCAGTGACACCCAGGAAACTAATTGTCTGGCATTGGGAAGGTTCCTTTGCATGTCTGAGTCTCTGCAGTCTCATCCATAAAATGGGGATAAATATGGAACCCACCACACAGTGGTACCAGCAGAGGCCTCCCCAAGGTGCCTGGCAAAGCATGAGTACCAATAAGTATTTATCATCCTTTCCTTCTCCTCCTCATTCCCCTTAAAAATTTCTTTTTAATCAGTTGTATATTAGTGTGTTGACTGTCCCTCACACAGCCAGCCGTACGAGGTGGGTGCTATCATTAGTGTCGCCATCTGACAGATGAGGAAATTGAAGCATATGGTGGTCAAGGAAATTACCGCAGGGGAATGACGTAATTCATGGGTGTTGGAGCCAGAGTTTGAACCCCTGCTGTCCGCTCAGAGCTCATGCTCAGAGCCACCATGACTCAGTACCTATTTATGGAGCACCTAATGGGTGTCTTGGGCTAATTTAGACAGTGGGGACACGGGTGTGAGAAAATTCAGACTCAAATCCCCAAGCTTGTGGAACTCGCATTGCAGTTGGGATGACAACACCCTTGTTTCCCCGGGAATGTCTCCGTTTTGTCCTGGCATAATTTGTATTAGCGCTCCTTTTTACCCTCCAAAACCTCTTGGTTTAGATGATAAATAACATAGTCACCTTAATTCTAGTAGAGATGCTATGAACAAACAGTAAACAAAATAATTAAAATATATTGGATGTTAATGGCCTTTGGTGGCATGGAGAGAAAAATACAGCCCAAAGCAAGGGAGAGAATTCTGGCTTAGTAATGGAAGAGATGTCTTCAAAAATAGTGGTGGAAAATAGTTCCAGGATTTGGAAAAATGAACAATTTTACCCATTCAAAATATGTTTTTTAAATTTTATTTTTCTTGGGGTGCCTGGGTGGCTCAGTCATTAAGTGTCTGCCTTTGGCTCAGGGTGTGATCCCGGCGTTCTGGGATCGAGCCCCGCATCAGGCTTCTCTGCTGGGAGCCTGCTTCTTCCTTAGCTGGAAGCAGACAGCTTTGCCACACATGTGACAGGCCTGGAAGAGAGAGGCACCATGATTTTCCTCACTTTTTCGCCTAGCAGGAAGTGGGTATAGAAGCATGCACTCTGACCTAGTGTCTCCTATATTACATTACATGTTTATCCCAAAGGCAAGACAGTGGGTAATGGGGCGCCTGGGTGGCTCAGTCGTTCAGTGTCTGCCTTCGGCTTAGGTTGTGATCCCGGGGTCCTGGAATTGAGCCCCACATCAGCTCCCTGCTTGGTGGGAAGCCTGCTTCTCCCTCTCCCACTCCCCCTGCCTGCGTTCCCTCTCTTGCTGTGTCTCTGTCAAATAAATTTAAAAATCCTTAAAAAAAATAAAAAGACAGTGGGTAAAGTATTGACTTCTCCAGCTGCAAAGCAAGTACACTTTATTTAGGCAGAAGGCACTGGAACAAGAACCAGCTGTCAGGTGAACAGATGGGACATGGAGGCCAAAGATCCACATACTGGAAGAGGAGAAGATGCCACACGGAGCCATCTCATTGCCCGTCAGCCTTGTTTCTTGATTGTGAAGGAGGAATTTCTATGGCCTTTACTTCACTCTTCCCCTGCTCATGTCTCAACTCAGAGGGAGACATCGCTGTGATCAGTGTTTCGGGCGGGATGTTTGTGTCCCCCCAACATTCATATGTTAAAACTCTGCTCCCCAGTATGATGGTATAAGAAGGTAGGGCCTCTGAAAAATGGTTAGGATAAGAGGTCATGAAAGTGGAGCTATCATGAGTGGGATTAGTGCCCTTCCAGAAGTCACGAGAGCGCTTGCTTTCTCTGCTCTGCTCTCTGCCCCCTGAGGATGCCCCAAGGAGTCACTACCAAAGAGGGCTCTCACCAGAGCCTGACCACACTGACACCCTGGTTTCAGATTGTCAGCCTGTAGAACTCTGAAAAATCATCTTCTGTGGTTTATAAGCTCCCCCCCCAGACTATGGTATTTTGTCATAGCAGCTTGAGGTGACTACAGATGTGTCTGAGGCTTCTGGAATGTGGGTAGAAACAATAGCACATCCTCAACCGTGGTAGTGTTTTGTGTTTCTCAGAGACCATATATGCATGCATGGATGTACAAATGTGATCTCGCAACTGTCTCCTGAAGTCACAGTGGCAAGTTAGGTCTTCCACAGAGTCGCAAGGCAGCCTCGCGGCTCGCAGCAGGTGGTAAGAGCCTGGGTTCTGGTGTCCAATAGAACCGATGTGAATTTAACCCTTCCGCTTGTCAGTGGGTGATCTCGGGCAAGCTGCTTACCCTTTCTTAGATTCACATTCTTCCCCTCCAAAGTCAACGTAAAAATGAGACGTACTCAAAGCTCCTCTGAGGAATCGGTATAATGGTCATTGTGCTCATCGCCTGGTACTTGCTGAGTACTCAATGAATGTTGGCTAGTTTCTGTTTTTCCCGTGACTTGTCCAAGGTCACACGGCCAGTTCATAGAGCAGCACTAAAATCCAGATCTGCTAGCTTATACTTCTGTGTTCTCAATCAGGTTTTTTGTTCTATATTTGACTCTTGGACTGAGTGGGGAGGAAGCATACATTTAACCTAACCCATTTTGGAAGTCTGGAGACGAAGGGCTTTGAAGGGCTTAGAAGTGGTGGAGAACCAGAAACAGCTCGGAATCTTTACCTGGTAAAGCCAGTGTTCTTTCCCATGGCAACCAAGGGTCTGGTCATAAATATCTTCCTGCCTCTTTTGTCTCCTCCTCAGAGGACAGACCAGAACTTTCATGTTGGTAGTTCCAGAAATATAGTTGTCGAGGCTTTCTTTTAGAACTTAGAATCCCTTTTAAAACAACTCAATTCCCAATGACAAATCATCCGTTAAGGAAGCTGTGAAGAAATCGTGACAACAGCGATGCACTAATCACTTCTCATGGGATATTGAAATGAAAACATCTTCTTGATACTCTAGGCAGAAGCATACACCTCTTCGCCGCAGTGAGAGATCACCGGAAGATCTCAGACAACCCTCTCAGTATTTTTCTTTTGTTAAACAAGCAATTCCTCCAAAGGAAGCAAAGGGAATTTAAATTATCTTGGGTTCATGTTCTTAGAAGATGGGACTCTTGGGGTCACAGCAGCACATTCTCCCCATTCAGACTCTTCCTTGAATAAACAATCAAATGCGTCTTTGTCTTCTCCCGTTTTGATTTCAAGCCGACGTACCATGGGAGGTATTCCTGCTGGTTTAAGAGGGAGTCTTTGCTTTCTTCCCTTAAAGAGTGACGCTTATTTCAAAGGTGACATGTGCCAGAATGCCGAGCCTGGATAAATCAGAGCGTAGAGTGGCCCTTTGTGGGATGGGGGGGAGCCTTTAACTTCGGTAGAAAAGTCTTCTTAGTCAATCTTATTTTCATTCCCCGGTGACTACAAATCAGAGCAACTTTGTACATGAATCCTGGATTTGAGGCTCACAACCTAAAATTTCCTTCGGAGATCTCAAGTGCTTTGAGATGTTTCGTTTCATGACTCCGAACAGTACGACTTTCCTGATCCACCAGGGAAACTGGGAAGAGATCAGGTGCAGCTTGCGGGAGCCCCTCCCAGGCCTTAGTAACTGTAACTTCATTCCGAGCATTAGAGCATCTTGCTATCAGCTCTGTGGATCCTTGCAGGGAGTTTGCGAGCAAGGCGGGAGCGCCCCCCAATTTATAGGTGAGGATGTTTAGGCTCGAGGAATCTAGAGAACTTGAGAGGAGGCAGGTGCAGAATCGTAATGGCCAAGATGAAGCAAACATCCGTGTCAACAGCAACCTCCCAAAACCTGTGGACAAGCGTTTGCCTGTGGGCCTGGAAATGCTTTCCTTCCAAGCCTGTGTTTTGAGGTTAAGAGGTGGGAGCAGGCTGCTGAGGGCTCCTTTCACAGCCAAAATAATAATAATAATAATAATGCATGGAATGAGCTCTGGGTGGTTGTTTCTGTGTAAATAGGAAAACTGTCACTGTGGCACTTGCTATGAATAGGGGACCCTTGCTCAGCAAAGCAAGTCTTGTTTATTACTATTAACACAGGAGTCGCTGTAGACCAAAGCAGTGGAGTCGAAATTGCAATTAAATTTGCTGTCAATCACACTGCTCTAGGATACTTGATGTTTCATCACACATTTTTAAAAACATATTCTTGTTTAATCTAGTACTTTGCCCTACTGAGGTACTTCTTTAAGGAGTCTACAGGATCTAACTTTTTTTTTTAAGATTTTATTTATTTATTTGAGAGAGAGGGAGAGCACACACGATAGAGAGTGCCAGTGCAAGAGAGAGAGAGAGACAGCGTGAGAGGTGGGGAGGGGCAGAGGAAGAGGGAGAAGCAGACTCCCCACTCGAACCCAGGCCAGGACCCTGGGATCATGACCTGAGCTAAAGGCAGATGCTTAACCCACTGAGCCACCCAGGTGTCTCAGCACAGCATCCAACTTTTTGACACCTTGTCCAGCAGCATAGTTTCTAAGTCTGATCTCTGTCTCTTTCCCCCTCTCTGTCTCTTTTCCTTACTGTTCTTCAGGAAGTGCGTACATCAAGGTTTTACCTGTCTCTCTCTCTCTTACCTTTTTTCCTTCCCACTTTTGATTCCCACTTTTGATATGTCAGCAAATTGAGAAGTAATTTACAGGACTTTCTGGCATACATCATTGTTACATTGTGATGTAGACTAACTTTTCTGTGGCTCAGTTACTGCAACGATATGTATCTAATAAATTATAGAGGGTCAGGATGACGTGAGGGATTGTCCCTGGAGTGTTGCCCCCAGCCCCTGGTCGCGGGTCTGAATTATTTAAGGACTCAGGTGGAAACATGTGGCCCGTCCCTTTTTCTGCTCTTCCCAGTGTCTGGGCTAGTGCAGGGATGAAAGGTTAATCTTGAACTTTTCAACGCTTTCTTTTATTTTGTGTTTTTTTCACCCTGTACTCTTAGGTTCATTACATGGGGGCCTGCAAATTTAACTAACAAAAGACAGAAGGAAAAGTGTACAATTTTATGGCTATTTTATGTGTATGGGAGTTCACAGAAGAAGTGAAACTCAAAGAAGTGGTTGGCTCAGGGGCTTATATACCATTTTAATAAAAGAAGGGGGGTTTGGGCTTCAAGGGATAATCAGCTATGGGAAAGTGACTAGGAAATGTAAAAGGAAATTAATGGGAGCTAAGGGCTATTTCAGTAAGGTTTGTTTATGCAGACTCCTTGGGGTCCCTCGAGTGGCTCTCTGGTGATAGGTTGCTTTCTTCTTCCTGGTATGGAAGAGGGCAGGTCACCTTCACAATGGGAAATTTATGCCCTGTTTTTAGGCAGAAATAGGGAGGAGGTAAGGGAACTCTGTATCTGTTGATTCTCAATTGCCTTCAGCTCAAAATGTCCTTATGGCAATGTGGAATATTTTGGAGTGACATATTCTGATCCCCTTCATATCCATCTTTACTTTTCTTACTTCTGGGAGAAAAATGGTATATAGTGGATCCTTTTCTCCCCACCTGAAGGATTCAGGGTGGTTTCCTCTAACTTGGGTCATGAAATCCCCTCCTCGTGAGCCAATGTTGATTACTTGATCATTGAAAACAAGAGTCCTTAACAGTGGTTGTCATTGCCGACTGTGATATATCGTTTATTTTTTAAATCTCCCTGCCATCACTTCTTATAAGTGTATTAAAAGTGTACTGCATCTAGAATGTAAACTGTTCCGACATACTTTATGGCTCTTATAGAGGAATCTGAAACCCAGTGGTAGAGGCAAGAGCTAGAGCCTAGGATGCAGTGGGACTTGAAGAAAGCTGGATGAATAGCTCCCTTGGCCCACGTGACTATCTGCCTTAGTGAGAATGTCTGCCCCGCAAAAGGCGGAAAGGTTGGGGTGAGATCCACATTGCTCTTTCACCTTCCAGATCTCTGCTTTCACAATAACTGTCAGGATTTGTGGCCTCCGTCTCTGTGCAGAGAGAATTGCTGTGAGCGTCAAGGCGCCCACACCAAGGGCTGGCCTTGGCAGCACGCTTGTGCAGACATCGCTGGTAATTGGGGGTTGAATTGCTCCTTGATGAAGGTGTGTCTGAATCCTTTCCGCCTCGAGTGTCCCAGCTACATTCTCATCCAATCTCGCTCGCCTCTCCTCCCCCATCACAATGTTAGTCAACTTACAGCTAGGAAGAGTCACTTTGGTATACGAGTCGTACGATATATGCCACTGTATTCATTCCCCTGTTACCAGAGCTAAAATGTCAACCTTTGACGTTGGCCCCGGCTAGATCTGAATATTTAAAAGAGGCTTCTTTTTAAACCTTTTTACGGTTTGCTATTTATGCTACCTCCGGCCCCAGAGATTTAGACAAAATGATCTCTCAGTTTGGTTCTCCTTCCCTGAGAAAGCCTTCCCAGCTTTAGGCGGTCTGCCACTTGTTCTTTGACGTTTCCTTTACATAGTGCCGCTATTGCCCACCGATGGTCACAGAGTCCTTCTCAATAACACGGAGACAAAACGCTGTGCATAGCTGATAAATTATAAGCAGGCACCACGTGTTGGCTTGATGGATTGTTAGAGGGAGCGCGTGTGAGTCACGGCTGTTATTTTTGGTCAAAAGAATCGTGTGAACTTTTCTCCTCTATTTTGAGTGCTTTCAAATGGACTACTTTTCTTTTTCTTTTTTTTTCCTCCTTAAGGTATATGTCAAGGAATTAGGTACCCTATCAGAGCAGTCATTTTCCAGTTCCCAAACTTATTGTTTTGGTGTTGAGGAGGCGGAAGGACTGAAAAGACTGAATAGAAAAGAAATGTGTGTTGACAAGTAACCCAGCCTGAGAAATGTGAAATTACAGTCCCCGGCTTTGAAGCGGGGTGCCTCCCCCACCCGACCCTACCGGGAGGGTCAGTTTCAAAGCGGGGTAGATTTACTAGAACCCAGCATGGAGGCTCTGTGCTCCTAACTGACTGCCACTCTGCGGCTACTATAGAAATGCCTGGCTTTATTTTGGTAGAATTCTTTTCAGCCGGCTGCAGGGTAGATAATGGTTGGCAGTCCCATCGCTGGCTCTGTAGTAAATGTTGTTTCCTGAAGCAGCCCTGTCCTTTGCTTCGCATCGCACTGGAACCTTTGATGTGTATACCGGATTGCCTGCCCTGTGCTAATAGCCAAATACCTGGGAGCTCTGTCGAGGAGGAGCTCGGTGCTTTTCAAAGTGAGGCCCAAGGACCATGCCGGGAGGTAGGCTGCTTGCTTCTGGTCCATGATAAACATAGAAACTGAGGAAGTGTTTGGAAACTTCTATGGCAGTTTGACAGCATGATTTTATGTCTGTTGAATTTACCAAACACTTGGGGGTTTTATCCTGATGTCACTTTAAATTCATTTTTTTAAAGATTTTATTTATTTACTGAGAAAGAAAGAGAGAGAACACAGAGGAGAGCGAGAAGGAGAAGCAGACTCCTTGCTGAGCAGGGAGCCCAACGTGGGACTCGAACCCACAACCCTGAGATTATGACCCGAGCCAAAGGCGGACGCTTAACTGACTGAGCCACCCAGGCACCCAAGTTCATTTTTCTAGTAATTGATTTTCATTGTATTTTACAAAAGTTCTGCTCTGTGCCGGGTTGGAGGTAGAGAACCAGCCCTTCCCCACTGACAGATTGAGTTGTACTGGCTCAGCAACTGCTTGACGCTAGCGAATGGACATCAGGCTCTTCCCGCTACCTGAGGGGCTCAAGCCACTGTTGATTCAAAGAGGAAAGATTGGGGCCCGGGTGGCTCAGTCGGTTAAGCATCTGCCTTCGGCTCAGCTCATGATCCCAGGGTCCTGGGATCGAGCCCCACATTGGACTCCCAGCTCAGCAAGGAGCCTGCTTCTCCCTCTTTCTCTTCCGTTTGTGTCCTCTCTGTTGCTCATTCTTTCTTTCAAATAAATAAATAAAATCTATTTTAAAAAAAGGAAAGATTAAGGGTATTGCAGATACTTTTTGGGGGGGGTGTCTTTTATTAAGTTTCCACTGGTACTCTTTTTAAAATTTTATTTTAATTTAATTCTGGTAGAGTTCACATGCAGTGTTATATTAGGCTCAGGTGTGATTCCACAACTATGCATTACTCATTGCTCGTCATGGTAAGTGTCCTCTTGATCCCCTTTCCTGTCATTCTCAGAAGCATTTGTTTCTGAGCGCTCCTTCCGCTGGTTAGGAAGAGGCAGGTCCTGTGAAGGTGAATTTTGCTGTGTCTCCTGCAGAGGGGATGCTGAGATACTGCTTCCGCTCCCCTCCTTGGGGCCGGTCCCTCCGGTCTGTGAGGGAGCGATTATGCTTGCTGAGCTAATGTCTGGGAAATGGTCCGGGGTTCCGTGGCGGGAAGGCAGGGGCAGCCCACTTGTGCTGCCATGGGCTGAGGAAGGAGAGCTGCAGATGGAGGGGAGGAACCAGGAAAGGGAAGACAAGGGTTGAATCATCACTGCACTGCGGTCCCTGAGGTCGGCCTGCTCTTGTGGCCTTGAACTGCTCTCCAAAATGGAAATCGTGTGATTTGATAAGAGAGGGAGCAAGGGAAGCCAGGTGCCTTTTCCCCTAGCTGGAACGTTACCCCCCTCCCATGCACAGGGCTCACGCCAGCTCTCTCTGCTTTTTTAAGTCTTGGTTTAAATGTGGTCCTTTCCTCGGGCACGTTCTGTTCCCTTTGCCCACTTTATTTTTCTCCATAGTACTCATCATCCAAGCACTGGATCATTCTGTATTTTATAGCAGCATAAAGTAGCTAATGTAATATCATCTATTCAGATGTGAGTTTACAAGGGCAAGGTGTTTTGTCTGTATTGCCCACTGCTGTATCCAGACTCTAAAAACAGTGCTTAGCACATGGTAGGTGCTCAATAAATCTTTGTTGTAAAGCAAATGGATGAATAAGAAACAGTGAAGGGGCAGGATCCCAGAAGAGCCAGTTGTGTCCAAGGAGGCATTCAGCCATGTCTACCCAACTGTTCACTGACTGGTTGAGTTGGGGCCACTGGAAGGACACAATCAAGAGGACCTAACCGACCCTTTAACTGTCACCTACTGCATACGAAGCACTGTAGGATGTGTCCAGTGTTATTCAATTTAGGCATCCCATCAGCACAGGAGGTACGTGTGGTTAGCTGCATTTCCGAATGGGGAAACTCAGGAGGTTGAGGAATTCACCCGCGGTCACCCAGCCTGTAAGTGGCAGAGCTGCGATTCAGCTTAGTTGATCTGATTTCCAAAAATTTCTGAAAATAGTCAGTGGGTCACAGTGTCTCTTGGGTTTTTTTTGCTTTTGTAAGTGTAAGATGGGAATTAATTTTCCACATCCTTCACCAAATTTTATCTGATAAGAATGGAAATCTGAGAAAATCAGAATACAACTATTCTAAAATATGAATCATGCACATATGAGGTTGCAAATGGGATCACATTGTTGAGTAATACAGGGCTTGGTTAAATCCAACCAGTGGGGATGAGTCAGGTGTCCATGCAAGACTCTGTACGCAGCACTGGCTTTGGTGTTGGTACATACTGTTACTATTCCATATTCTTCCCTAGGCTGAGACCACAACCTCCAGACTCAGCCTATTGTCTCTCATGTAGAAAATATTTACGGAGCGTCTACTAGGTGCTTGGGGTAGATCCATAGAGAAAACAAAGTTCCTTGCCCTCCATGGCACTTCTATTTCTGTAGGGACAGGGAGGCAGGAAATAAGTAGTAAGTAGTAGGCCATGAAATAAATTACATGGTATTTTAAAAGGTGGCATGGGCTACAAAAGAAAAAAATAATGTAGAGGAAGGGGCTTGGAAGATTAGGGTGGAGGCGAGCAAGTTGCCGTGTTAGCTCGAGTGGTCCAGGTGGGCCCTGTTGAGACTGTGGCTTTTGCACAAAGGCCTGAAGAAGGTGAGAGGGGGAGGGAGCCAAGAGGTATTCTGGAGGGAGAGCATTCCCATGAGAGAGCATAGAACAACGCACTGGGATGGGAGCATACCTGGTATGCTTGGGGAACAACGAGGCAGTAAACCTGGGGGGAGCTGACCTGGAGTAGGGAGGAACCTGAGGGTAGAGACAACCTGATACCCCAACAGATGGGATGTGGGAGATGAGATAGAGTGCCGGTCAGGAAGGAGCCAAGCCAAGGTTGAACTTCTTTATTCTTTCACCTTCGTTCCTTTTTTAGTACCTGACATAATTGAGTATTCCCCAAAATATTAGCATTTAAAAAATTATTTTTTTTCAAGTAGGCTCCACACCCAATGTGGGGCTTGAACCCATGACCCTGAAATCAAGAGTCAAATGTACCCACTGAGCCAGCCAGGAGCGCCCCCAAAACTATTAGCCTTGAGGTCTTTGGAGTTTTGGCCACTGCACTTATACCAGTCCCCTAATGCCTCTGGATTTGGGTTTCTTCAGCTATAACATGAAGGGAATCTTCAACATGATCTTAAAAATCCCCTGTACAACTATTTCTGAATGATTCCCCAAAGGCCATATTCTCATTGCTTGCTTATTTCTCTCCCTCCTTTTTTCATTCATTTATTCTCATGAGTCTTTAAAACATTTGCTGGAACATGAGCCCTTCTTGAAGCAATAGACACGGGTGCTGAGGAAGGAGAGAACGGAATCTCTGCCTTTCCGTAGCTCGCAGTCTTCTTGCTGAGGTTAGATACGAATGCAGGAAGCAAGGCGCGAACCAGAGCAAGTTGCAGCTACCAAAATACAGACAGTGCTGGATGACAAGCAGCCATGTGGCTGCATTTCCAGGCTCAGGGCACCTGGGAAAGGGGTGGGAAAATGGTAAGAGGTGCTCACGTACTCTGGGAAGGGGGGGCAGTGATACGATGAGGGGCAGCTGGCTTGAGAGGGGGAGGCTATCGAATGAAGAGTGGTCCACACGGGTCAGAGGGATCTGGGTCTGAGCAGGAGTCATACCCTACGGAACAGATGACGTCATGAAGCCAGGATTGGCAGGTGAATGGTCCTGGTACTGCGGGCCCCAGGAGACTGTTGGATTACCTCTGGACCCGGATTTCTGAAGTGGTTGCTCATTCCTCATCCCTTCCCCGGCTGCCTCATCTTGTGATCAGTGTAATGGGCTTTGAAGTAGCAAACAAAAGCTCACTGAACCAGTTCTGTTCGGAAGGGAAGAAAGCTGTTGAAACAAGGAAATGAAGGTTTTCCTGTACTGTTGGCTCAAATTTTAGAATTGAACTCTTACATCCACTTGCAAGATTTTCACTGCGGAGCTCTTAACATTTTTTTTTGCAAAAAGTCGAATATGACGGATTCCTCCATTACTTGTCTGCGAGCCCTCCTGGAAACAAAGAACATCCCCGTGCTGAGGTTCACAGCCGACACTTCTCCCCTCCGTGCAGTTGTCGTGGTGTGATTTGCACACTTGCTGCATTCGTGTATGCATTTATCTAATGGGCTTTGCATGGCTCCGCTCGGCCTGGACGCCAGCCTTGGTAAGCCGAACAAAGCCCCACATTTATCCACTCCTGCGTTTCTGATTGTGTTCCATAATGTGTTGACATTTCCAGGCTAATCTTGCACAACTACTGAGAGATTCTCAGGACCGAAATAAACATCTGGGAGAAGAAATTAAAGAACTTCAGCAAAGGCTTGCAGAAGTCCAGGGCGACAATAAGGTACTGCGACTATTTAAAGGGTAAAAGCTCTGCCATGTAATTGTGTGCTTACAGGTTTATGGATAGCACATCAGAAAAATGTAATGCCGCATTTGCTGAAAAATTTGTTATAGATTTTTACATTTGCAGTGAAAATTCGCAGTTTAGCATTTCTTATCTTTATGACATTCCCTTTGTGCGTGTGTGCACGCCTATGTGCGTGTTCCTGGGTTGCACTAAAATATTGCCACAACCCATTGTGGAAGTTTCATTATGTTCAGCTTGGTGGTGAATAACATTGTGGTTGAGGGCAAAATAAAACCCAAAATGCTATACTTTCCCCCTTCTCTACAAATAATGGATTTGTGGCTCAGATGATTTGGAATTATTCACATTCAGTTTTGAATTTTAAGTAGTCATCCTACTAATTATGTTCACATAACCAATTTATTTTATTGCTAAATTTGGCAATTTGTATGGAACATTGCTCAAAATCCACTGCGTGGTATTAATCAAACTCCCCTGTTGGCAACGTTAATTATAAAATATGAACTCATAAACTCCAAACTAAATGTGTGCTCTCTCTCTCCCAGCTGAAGCTATGAACACAAGTACAATTGAGAAAAGGAAGAAAAACTATCGAAGTTTAGTTCTGTCCCTCCACCCCCCGAAATTTTCTGTTTTGCCACAGTAGATGAATTTTCAACTCCTCGCCAGAGGCAGCTTTCCCGACAGAGATGGCCATTAGAGTTTGACTCAAGAAAACTCCATGGCAGGGAGGAGGGCCTTTCTTGGAAAACGTCTTTGAAATGTTACCAAATTTTCTTGATGCATGTTGACGGCGTTCACTGTTTCTGGGAGTTGTCGGTTATTGGAAGGCGCCATTTTGAAAGCTGCTGGCTCTTTAAAAAAATGCACACCAGAGTCTGGGTTATCCATAACAAAAGGTCAGAAAGGATTTTCTGCTACTGCTGATTTGAGGCTCAGTCTAAGGACCAACTGGAAGGTCTTCCTACGTAGCCTCTTCTCCACTTAATCTGCCTTTACATTTTTTTTAAACCTCCTGCATTTAACATGTATTTGAAAAATTAGGCTTGACTTTGACTATTCTGGGTCATGAAGTAGGGGGCAGAATGCCTAAGAAGGGTTCTAATTAACACTGGACAAGCTAATCAGGCCTCTGGTGTGGTTTTATGCACCATTACAAGGATTTAAGTTCTGTAACCTAGGTGTTTGGTCCATAATTAAAGGCCAGACCTTCTTAGTCACTTCCTCAAGGTTTTCTAGAGAATACAATGAGATGTGTGTAGTAGTTTCGTTTAAACTCACAAAAATACTACAGGAATTTTGGAAATATAATAAATCCACAGAATATCAGAACATTTTGAAGAAGACGTGATTTTTGGATTCATGGCTCTTGACTGATTTTTCTTTGCTTATGTCTTTTTTTCCCTCTTAACTGAGCTACCCTCCCTAGCTTTCCGAAATATACGTCTACCTCATCTTTTGGTCGCTTTTAATTTTGTCACCTTTTAGACATGGGGTATATTAGGACTCGACATTTGCAGCTGATATTTCAAGGAAAGAAAGGGAGGGCATGTGTGTATGTGAGTGAGTGTGTATGCATGTGTGAGTGTGTGCAGGACTGAGCGTGTGTATGTGTATGCACGTGTCACACTAAGCACCGGTCTGGGGCTTCTTGTGTGTTGGCACAGTCTGAACTTCTTGATTTGTTTATGCTCTGGGTTTTTATTCCAGTAGCTGGACACATTTATCAAACTTTGTTTTCTTGCCCAAGGTTTAGAATTTAGTGACTCACATTCATGGTCTGTGAAGTAATTTGCCCGCCAAAAGGTACAGGGAAGATGTTACGATGTTCAGCAGACCCCGTATCTCAGCATCCAGCCTCTCCTCAAAAAAAAACCAACTGCAGTGAGCCCCAGAGAATCCATTTATTCTCATTTGCATCTATAGTTATAGGGCTGATTTATTTTCAGATCCCTGTGAGTCATAGCCACCCTCCCCCCACCCCCATCCCCGGCTGTCAACATTAGGGCCAGATTACTCATTTGATAATGACACCAGGCATCTTGGGAAACTCAGAGGCCCCTGTTCCTTGGTGTTTAGTGAAGAATGGGTTAACCCTTCATTTTTTTTTTTTAAATTCATTATGTTGCTCGCTACTCCAACCTTTCTATCATCTTCCAAATCCAGTTCAACCTACTTGCCATGGTGGGCTAGGCCCTCCAGTATCTGGTCCCTTACTGATTTCTCCAGCCACGTCTCTTGCCACTAGTCACCTCATGCTTCAGCACAGCAGCACTAATTTCAGCCCCTTTGCTGAGCTATACTGCCTTGTGCCTCAGGGCCTTTGCACCTGCCATTAGCTCGTTAGCTCGGTCTGGGACACTCCTCCCCTTTCCTTCCCTCTCCAACTCCTGCTCATCTTTCAGGTCTTAGGTCAAATGTAGCCTCTTCAACTCTTAGGGGCAGGTCCTGTGCATGCCCGCAGTGCTCTGCTCTTTCCCTCTGCTTAAACTTACATGGCACCCGAGCCCCCAAGAGTAAGCTCTTCGCGGGCAGAATTCCTGACTGGTGTACTACTTTATTGCTAGGAATTAGCACTCTTAGTTCCTGGTACATAAACATTACTTAATAAATCTTTCTTGAAGGAATGGAATGGAATAAATGAGTGAATGAATAAACTGAGTGAATGAAGAGAAGGAAAAGAAGAGCAAAAAGGTTCAAGAAAGAGGAAGAGGAGAACAAAAAGGGCAAAGAATACAAAAAAATAAGCAGACTGAGAAAACAAGGTACGGTCGTCATCAGGAACTCCATTCACGGGCCGAGAAGTAGCTTAGAAATTTGGAGAAAGGAGCTAGAAAAGCAAACTTTCATCCAAGAAAAAGCAAAACCAAAGCCAACCCTAGGTATGAGACCTTGGGAAGCCCTTGGTGAAGAGAGCAGAGTGTCTGAGGCTGAGCCTTGCTGGACTCAGGGTAAAAGCCCTGCTCAGAAGCTGCCTCAAGCCTGTGAAATTCAAGAACACTTAGTAACTGCTGTTTTGGACTCCTGACTACCCTCCCCCCAATTCCAAATAGAAGGGCCGATGGCATCATTTTATGAGCGACTGTTAAAGCAGAAGCCATTTTAACTGATGACCCTTATCCATATTTTGGGAAGCCCAGATTCTAGATGTTAAGTTCATTTAAGAAACAAGGTGATAGGAAATTACTTGCCTTGGATATTTTAAGGTAGACTAATTTTTCCATTTGTTCAGCTAGAGCCTTGTAACCCTACGTGCCATAAAGCATTTTCAAACAGCCTCTTGAAAGATTTGTTGCCACCTTGGCTTACAAGCAGCTTAGCCCTCCCATGGGGTTGGGAGGGTGGGGGGTTTTCTGTGATAGGGTGGGGGTCTCATGATCAAACACCACCTGCATCTCTTTGAACTGTGCCCAAGAATTTCTCAGAGTTCTTGGGTAGACACAAACCCCCAGTCCAAGCTAGAAGAGAAGCATGAGAAGGGAAACTTACCAGACACCCTCCATTTCCTTGATAATTATAGTTCTGAAAGGTTAATGAGGAGAGAGGAGGCACATGGGGAAGGGAGGACTCATATCTCCACAAATCACCCTGGGAAAAGCTTTTCATGGGTGGTAGATTGCCCTGGGCTCTCAGGGTGTCAGTCTATGAGGAATAAGGACCAGTTATAGGGAAAGACCCAGACAACGTGGGGCCTCAAGTTTAAAAAGAGCCCGCTAAGAGAAGTACAGCTTTCCTTCCTGCCCTAGAGGATTGCCTGCTCCTTTTCTGGGCATTAAAAGAGTGGATTTTGGGAAAGAGGACCAGGAGAAAGAAGGGGTTCCCTGAGAATTTAAGGATTAGTAAGAGTCAATCAACAAAACTAGCAGAACGCACTTGGATCAGATAGCCAGAGGTGAGCTGGTAGACCAGCTCTCCGAAAGGGGAAGGCTGGCTAATGAAAGAGGAAGGCTGGCTGATAGTGCTTTGCTGATTTCCGTAACAAATCATGAGGGCACCAATGTGAAGGCATGGAGCTGGGAGCTGGAAAGATTGGCACTCCAGGAAAGGACAGCTCCAGCCTTGCCAATGTCAAGTGGTATAGAGAAATATAGTCCAAGAGGTCCAACTTTGGAAATTGTTAGACCCAGATTTATAGTCTAGCTCTGCCAGTGGTGGTTTTATGGCCTTGAGCAAGTCAGTTTTCTCTCCAGGCCTCCACTTCCTCATCTGGAAAATGGGAGCAATCATACCTCACATAGAATTGTTGTCAGGTTTTATCATTTATTCATCCACACAAAACTGGGGACTTGCTACATAGTGCTTAATGTTCCAGGAGCTGTGGATACACCGAGGAATAAGAAAGACAGGTTCCCATTCTCATAGAGCTAATTTTCTACCTGGGGAGACATACAGTAAGAAAATAAAATACATAAGATCATCAGACAGTGGTTAGTGCTGGGAAGAAAAGAAAGCGGGATAAGGAGATTTAACAATTGGGTGTGTGTTTGTGCAATACTCAGTGTTTGTAAAGGGTGTAGCATAATGCATGGCACCCAGTAAGTGTTCAATGAAGGGTAAGTGTTGCTTGTATCTTAGCATGACCTGGGGCCAGATTGGCTTAGAATTCTCTTGTGCAAGTATCCTACCAGGAAACTCAGTCTTCCTTTCTGTTGATCAACTGTTTTCCAGTGAACTGGGTATGTGCCTCCCACTAGAGACAGAAATTGTGGTGAGAAACCTGGCCTCTGGAAGATGGATCCCCCAAACTCAGCACTCCTTATAACCCCCCCCCCCAGACTTCACCAGCACCAAGCATGCTTGCTTTGGTACAGAGCTCGTGGAAGCTTCCTTGCACTTTGCATGCCCCTTGTAGAATAAGCACCTAATAGAGGATGCCAGGAACAGGAACTCATGTTCCGTCGAGACAGCCAGAACTTGGTTTTCTTGTCCGTTTGCTTTTGTTCTTTTTCATGGGACAGATTATGGCACTTTATTGCAGAAGGACAATAATGCAACACCAGGTATTCGAAAGCAAGGAAGCTCAGGTGGACAGCGGCTCCTCCCAGTGTCCCGCATCCGCATTTCCTGGGCCCCCGCTGGCCAATTTAAATGTAGCTGTGTGTGATGTTGCATAAACACGGGGTTTTGCCCTAAATAATGAGCTTTATGTTACACCAGCTGATGGTCTTTAAGCACCTCTGTTTTATCTGGCGTTGGCACCATAAAATGATAGAGCCCTTCTGTGAACATACCTCTATTGACATGGGACTTTTGGATGGATTCGGAGAGCAAACCAATTAAGTCAAAGCTGCGAGCCCATAAAGACAGATCAATGAGTATGCAGGTGACTAATTATTCTTTTTTTTTTTAAAATAAGAGTGCCCAGCTGTGGCTGTTTGTAATGGTCCAGGACGAGGTATCAGAAAGCTCTTTGTAAACCGTTCCTCTTTATGCTTCAAAGGAACAGAGAGATGTCCTCTGTAGGAAACCCAAATGAAGAGAGCGCTCTAATGAAAAGCGCTTACCTTGGGGCATTATAGAAATTAATTACAAAGAATTAAAACGAGTGATAAGGGCCCTTCGCCTGCTCCAGCCCCAGCGTATCTTGTTCTGACTGGGATGTTGATTATGAACTATGGACAACGCTCAGTTAGTTCAGCAAGCAGCCAGACTAGTTCAGTATTCCCTAGTGTTTTACTGTCAGATGAGTTAGACACTTTGGGTCTCAGAGACCATATAGGAGCCTGTCCCGCCCTCTATGAGCACATAGCTTGGGTGGCCCACGAGACCAGTGGTTTTGGACATTCATCCCATAGACCAGGCATTGTACTTACTTTTTAGTTTTTTGTTTTCTTAAGTAATATTTACTTTTTTTTAAATTTAAAATCAATTTAGGGGCGCCTGGGTGGCTCAGTCGTTAAGCATCTGCCTTCGGCTCAGGATGTGATCCCGGAGTCCTGGGATCGAGCCCCACATCAGACTCCTCTGCTAGGAGCCTGTTTCTTCCTCTCCTACTCCCCCTGCTTGCATTCCCTCTCTCGCTGGCTGTCTCTCTCTGTCAAATAAATAAATAAAATCTTAAAAAAAATCAATTAACATACATTGTATTATTAGTTTCAGGGTAGAGTTTAGTGATTCATAGAGAACTGGTTCTAAGAGATAGCTGCCCAAGACTCCTTTTACAGCACACCGTATCCAAATCACACTCAAGTACAGAGACACTGAAGCACCTTCCATCTGCTTGGTGGGTCCCTATAAAGAATGTGGCTCTGGGGGCGCCTGGGTGGCACAGCGGTTAAGCGTCTGCCTTCAGCTCAGGGCGTGATCCCGGCGTTATGGGATCGAGCCCCACGTCAGGCTCCTCAGCTATGAGCCTGCTTCTTCCTCTCCCACTCCCCCTGCTTGTGTTCCCTCTCTAGCTGGCTGTCTCTATCTCTGTCTAATAAATAAATAAAAAATCTTAAAAAAAAAAAAAAGAATGTGGCTCTGAGGTTAATGTGTACTGAATTGGCTGAAGGTAATTCAGGGGCTCCCTAACTGTGTGGTCTTGGGCCAGTTGCTTAACTTCTCTGTGCACAGTTGTTCTCTTTGGTACAATGGACATAACAGTAGTATTTGCCTTATAGTTCATGGTTCAGTGCAAATCATTTCAACAGGGCTTTATTGAAGACCCAACTATATGCTCTATGGATTGGGCAGTCAACAGTGAGTCCCTGATTTCATGGGGATTCCATTCTAGTAGGGATAGATGAACAGAAATCAACTAAACAAATAAATATATTCTATTTCACAGATTCTGAGATGTAGATTTTCACATCTGAACATCTCTGATATATAGTCAGTGGTATCGTGTTGCTCTGATGGACAATTTTTATTCTTTTTAGAAGTACGTAATAGTTGGTCTTGAAGTTGATGGAGTTTTTTTGTTTGTTTTAAGATTTTGCTTACTTATTTTAGAAAGAGTTAAAGAGTGTGAGCAGGGGGAGGGGCAGAGGGAGAGGGAGAGAGAGAATCCCAAGCAGACTCTGTGCTGAGCATAGAGCCCGGTGCGGGGCTCGATCCCACACCTCCGAGATCATGACCTGAGCTGAGGTTGAGAGTCAGACGCTCAACTGACTGAGCCACCCAGGCGCCCCTGGAGTTTTCTGTTGTACAAAATACAGTACGATATATCAGAGGGTATCTAACGCTAAGTGGAAACATGACTTAGAGCACTATGGGGTGTGGCCAGGGCAGAATGGGGACGTTATTTATATTGCGTGGTCGGGAAAGACATATCTGCTCACATGCCCTTTGCCGAGAAACCTGAAGGGCCTGTGGCAGGAGGTGGTCAGGTAACCGAGGGATAAGGTGCACAGCCCCGAGGCATGGACAAGCTTGGGATGATAAAGGCATGGAAGGGAGGCCAGTGCACCTTTTATGAGAATTAACTGTGAAAAGTTATGCAAAGCACTTGACACAGAACACGCTCCGCTGGGGGAACAGTGCGCAGTAGCTGTCGTAGTTGTTGTGGAGCTAGGGATCAACTCCAGGACCCTAGACTGCCAGGGTGGACCTCCCAGCCCTGCCATTTACCAGGTTTGTAACGTGGGCAGGTGACTTTAGCTCATTGGAAAACGGGGCTGCAACAGTACCTCACAGGGTGCCTTGGACTTCACCGGGTTCGGGTGTGTAAGCACTGGGACCAGGGTGTGGGGTGTGGGAAGACCCACGTATGTGTTTGCTGTAAGCGGTAGGAGATTGCAACCTTCACAGAGGGGGCGCTGTGGCTTACTGACCTCAGCGGGGACTCAGGGCAAGAGTCTTGGCTCCAGAGCCTGTGTCAGCCTCTCTGTGGGGTGGGGGGGTTTCTCCTGTAGAGGACGTGACAGTGTTTGCCTCCGGGAATTATGGCAAGCATCAAATGCGAGCCCTCCTATGTTTTAAGAAGCATTTAAGGACCTTTTAGCCAGACACTGCTATGGGTACCGGGGATTCCAGGGCACGTGATAAAGGAGGTTCCTGCTGTGGTGGACCTGATGGTAGGGAGGGCACGAGAGATGGCTGAGATCATTTCTGGTAAGATGAAGACAGTGGGCCCGGTGGTATGAGGGAGAGCTACTTTGGGGTGAATGGGTCTCTTGGTGGTATCCAGGGAAGACTTCACAGAGGAGGTGACATTAGATCTGAGACCTGAAGACAGGATGGAAGTGGGTTCTGGATAGACCAAGAGGATGTGCAAAGGCCCGGGGGCAGGCACAAGCATTTATGTGTGAGGCATTGAAAGGGAGCCAGCCATGCTAGAGAACAGAGAAAAGGCAAGTGGCTGAAGATAAAGTCAGGAGGCAGGTGGGGGGCAGCTCACGTCCTCATGCTGTGCCTTGTCAACCTGTCTAAAAACTTTGGCATTTGTTCTAATGCAGTGAAAAGCCACTGAAGATATGATGTGTCAGAAAAGCTTCTAGCACAATGTTTGGCTCAAACTGTGTGCTGGTTAACCGGGAGACGTTGATATACACACTAATGGGTGTGTGTGATGATCTCCAGAGCCTTGGGAAGAAGACAATGAAAACAACTATATATATATATATATATATATATATATATATATATTTGGTTTGTTTGGTTTGGTTTTTTTTTTTTTTTTAGTGACAAATTCTTTTGTTTAAAGCTAGAACTGGATTGTCCCATAGATCTAGGAATTTGGACTATGATATACATAATAGAGTTGCCCACTGGAGCCTTTTTAAGCAATTATGTCCTGTTTCATCGAGGATATTTCGTAAGGTCAGGGGGCAGTTGGACAGCATATGGAGAAAACCAAAAGGAAAAGTAAAGATAGGCAGGGCCTTGTTTATTAAGTTGACAGGCACGGCACTACGCTAGATGAATGTCTAATAAATGCCTTTTGATGCTGACCTCTCCCTAGGTGAGCTATGTGCAGCAGTACACAAGACCTGGGGTGAGGGAGGGCTAGCGTCCACTTCCTGTTAGCAATTCTTTCAGCTGATCTTCCCAGTAACCCCGACAAATAGAGTCCCTGCCTAAGAACGGTAACCATACCAACTGTACCCGGGGACTGCACTTTAAAACTCTTTGGAGAGTTACATCAATAGTGATCATGGCATTGTAGCTGCACTTCATGGGGATAAAGCCCTCCACCCAGAGCTGGCATTGTGCAGTGCACAGGCTGGGCAGCCATATGTGGCTGTCCTGTTTACAAAATAGCTTTTATCCTTCTTATAAACTGAAGGTGTCCCCCCAGATTCGTATGTTGAAACCTAACCCCTAGGGATGGTATCCGGAGGTGGGGCCTCTGGGAGGTGATCAGGTCATGACAGCACAGCCCTCATGAATGGGATTAGTGCCCTCATAAAAGAGACCCCAGAGAGCTCTTTTGCCTCTTCTGCCAAGTGTGGGTACAGCAAGAAGATGGATGTTTATGAATGACAAACCAGGGACTCATCAGAGATGAAATCCACCAGTGCCTTAAGCGTGGATTTCCTCACCCCCAGAACTATGAGAAGTGCATTTCTGTTGATCATTAGCTCCCCAGGGTATAGTGTCCTGTTTTTGCAGCCAAAACAGACTAAGGCAGGGGTTTGTCCTGAGAAGTGGGATATTGCTAGAACAAATAACAAATGTGGAAGTGAATTTGGACCTGGATAATGCATAGGGCTGGGGGAGTTTGGAGGTGCATGCTAGATAAAGCCTACATTGCTGTGATTGGACCATCAAGGGCGATTTTGGTGAGGGCTTAGGAAGAAAAGAGGAGAGTTGCAAAGAAAGCCTACATCTTCTTGAAGAATACCAAAGTAACCCTGAAGAGGATGTTGATAGAAATATGGACAGTGAAAGCCATGGAGGAGGCCCACTAGAGAAATGGGGACGTATTGGAATCTAAAGGGAGTGACTTCCTTGTTATGCGGTAGTCAAGAACTTGGCTGAATTGTGTTTGAGTCCGTTGTTTTATGGAGGGTAGAACTTGTGACCAATGAAAATTGATATTTAGCTGAGGAGATCTTGAAGCAAAGTGTTGGAGACATGGCTTGGTGTCTCCTGATTGCTTATGAAATATAAGAAAAATGATTTGCAGATGGAATTGTTAAGCAAAAAGGACCCAGAACATAAAGATTTGGACAGTCCTTAGTCTATCTGTAGTGTGGAACAAATGAGACCACCAAGGGCATGGCCGGGTGACCATTTGATAAGGAGATAAGTATTGACCAGGCAGCTCAGACAGAAGCCAGGTGTAGTTCTTACAGACAATGAAAGAATGAATATGAAGGCAAATCTGAGATAACCCAGTCTGGTGATCATGGGCCTGGGGTCACGGCGGCCTGGTTACAAAGGATGGGGCCACCCAGACCCGCAGGGCCAGCAGAGAGCCCCTATGGGGTTGTCCTACCGAGTCACAAGAGTGAGATTGCCAGCTGTAGTGGGTCTGAAGGCAGAACATCGAGCCAGAGAGGTTGAGTTTTGAGCCTTAAGGCTTAACGTTGTTCTGTTTGGTTTTGAACTAACCTAGGACCCATCACCCCTTCCTTCTTCCCTGTTTCCCCCTTTCGGAATGGAAGTGTCCATCCTCTGCCTGTCCGCCTTTGTATTGTGGAAGCACACAGCTCGTCTGGTTTCACAGGCTCACACCTAGGGAGGTTTCCCTCAGGACACTCATAGCTGGAGTCTCACCCGTATCTGATCTCCATGCTATTTCAGTGAGGCACTGGACTTTGGAGTCAATGCTGGCCTGAGTGAAGGCTTTGGGGGCTGGCGAGATGGACTGGATATACTATGTATGTGAGAAGAGCATGAATTTTAGGGGGCTGGGGGTGGACTGTTAGAGACTGAATATTTGGGTCCTCCCACAAATTTATATGTTGAGATCCTAACGTGCAATGGGATGGTAGCAGGAGGTGGGGCTTTTGCAAAGTGATTGGGTCAGGAGAGGGGGCGCTCTGATGAATGGGATCGGGGTCCTTATAAAAGAGGCCGCGCCATCTCTGTCATCTCCTGAGCCAGCAAGAAGATGGCCGTCTCTGAAGCAGGAGGCCGACACCACGTCTGCCAGCACCTCGATCTAGGGCTCGCAGCCCCCAGAACTGCGAGAAATAAATGCTGCTTTCTTCTAAGCCACTCGGTCGGTGACGGTCTGTTTCAGCGGCCTGGATGGATGAAGACAATCCCCATTTTCAGAAAAACAGATGGCACCTGGGGCCCAACAAGGTTAGATGACGTGCCAAGGTGGCACGACGGGAAGGAGCAGCATCGGGATCCGAACACAGGTAACACCTGTGGGTAGCAGCTGCTCCTGCCCCTGGCTACCTGTCACCGTTGATGGGGGAAGACGGGTCCAGGCAAGCGAAGACAGATGAGGAGAGGATGTGGAGGGCCGAGGAGCAAAGCCTGCGACGAGATCGTGGCAGGGAGCGAGTCATTCCGATGGGGGGCCCCCAACGAGGACCAGAGTTTGCACTGGGCCTCGGCAGAGCCATCGGACTCCATCCGCGGGGTGGGGGAAGGGCACCCCAGAGCCGTTTTGCCACATGGTTTTGTGGCCGTGTCCCTCAGCCACATCCCAGCTGCAGCTGCACCACAGCCATCAGCCGACGACTCACACCCATAATTCATTCATAAACGTTTATTTCCATCTAAATCAGCAAATGAATACATCTATTGGAGGCAGGCGTGCGCCTTGCAGGGCAATGATCTGCTTCTCGGGCTGGCACGGGGAGGCTGGCCCTGGAGTTCTGATGGCCCCGTTTGGGGGAATTAAGTGCCCCGAGCAGTCGCTTCATAGCCACTTCCAAGGTGGGAAGTCAACATCATCGCCTGCGGTCTACAGATAAGGTTGGATTCCGAGCTCTGCTTCCGCCAGCCTGGAGGACGGGACCGCCCCAGTGGACGTATGTATGGGGACACTCACGTGGAGGATGACAGTGATGACAGTCATAATAATTGTAACAGCAGCTTACAGTGCACACTTTTTGTGTTTCGGGGGCTGTACTCAGTATTGCAGAAAAATCCCTTCCTCTCTTAGGATTAGGTCCTGAACTCAGCACGAGAGGCAAACACTTGCGTCTAGCCACCGTTCTCCCCATGGTCACTTAAATTGTCCGTAAAGTTCAGGACACGTGGCATTTAGGTTCCCGAACCGGGTAGTATGGACAAATATGAACAAATGTGAGTGTGTCTAAATGCACTAGTAGTCGTTCTCCCACGCCCCTCTGTCCAGGACCCTGAGAGCAGGGGTGCGTAGACACTCAAAGCACTCTGCTTGTTCATCCTCTCTTCTCCATCGCTCTCTTCCTCCTCTTTTTACTTTCCTGCACCTCTCTGCCAAGCACAGAAATTTGAACCCCAAGTTAAATGCTCACTTAAAGCAACTCCACTCCTTCTCAGTTCATGCTTATAGCAGCCCTCCCGACCCCCACCCCCTGGGAGCTATACTCTTCCTGCTTCAGTGGAAGATACTGCAGCTCAGGGAAGGCCAGGCCGGTGCACAGTTGCACAGCCAGCAGACCGTGGAGCCAGGACCCAGACCCCAACCAAGACAGACTCCAGAGCCTGTGAGGCTGTCGCCCTGGAAGGCAGGGGAACTCTTCCTGCTGCATCCCTACCGCAACCCCCTCCTTGGGCCCCTTCAGCTGGTTGCACTTGAGTTTCAGACCAACTAACGATCCAGCTATTACCAGTTTGGGCCTCACTTTTAAAAATAAATGTTTCAACCAGTCCAGTCCTGCAATTTAATAGGCAATATTGTATGCATATTAAACACCAAATGATTGTTAACATATTTATTGAAGCTTAACAGGCATGGGGCATATAAAAGATGACTCTCTTATATGGCTGTCTGACCTCAATAAACATGTTTAATAATTAATTGGCGTTAAGCAAACATAATTGTGTGATTCTAAATTAGGTGTTCGGTGAAGCGTTCTATGCATGGAAAACCGCAGTAGTGTTTTATTCCTCCAAGTTCAGGCTGTCAGTCTGGCTTTTCACATATCAAGAGAAGTGCCCCCCGTTCCACGCCGTGTCCAAGGCCTCCTGTGGCCTCATGCCAAAAAAGGCCTGAGCCCTCTTGTTCCTAGACCCTTTGATCTGAGAAACTTTTCTCATTTGGTTAGCTGCTCGTCTTTCTGCATATCCCCTTGGGGTTCTGAAAGTTCTGAGCCAAGAGATTGTGTGACGTAGAAAATATGTTCACATATCAGCTTTCAGTTGAACGAACCAGTTCTGCCATAATCTCCACTTCCCCCCCACGCAGGTGATTCACATTAGTCACGATAGCTCTGCTCTTTGAATTCTGTGCGAACAGCACATTAGCAAATACCAAACCATTGCTCCTAGGGGAAATGCAAGACTAGGTTCCTCTGAGCCTCTGGTCACAATATCTTTTTTATCAATTCACAAAAGAACTTTGTTTTATGTGTGCTTCTGTGTAAGGCCATCTTACCCTGTACGGTTGATTCCTTCACGTTGAACTCAGGGCCCATAGCACCATAACTCACACCTGACGAGTATTCTCCGTCAGACACCTCACAGCTTTCACGTGCTGGGAACACGAGACATCGCTTCAGCAGCGTGCATTTTAAACAGCAAAACACCAAACAAAAAGCACAAAAGCATGAACAAACAGGGCAGGGAATAGACCGTGAAAGGGACACTTGTTAGCAGTATGAGAACGGAAACAAGACGGTAGAGCGTTGCCTTGTGATACCTCAGCTGGGAACGCTCCTGTCGGATGAGTTACATTTTTTGCAACTCCATACTTAACCTGTACATGTCTGCCTGTGATGCAAAAGTGCCATGAATGTTGATTTTGAGATTACAGATAAATGTGCAGGTAGGTAAAGTCACACAGACAGGATCCTTGAGTAATGAGAATCAGCTATGATCAGATTCCATGAAGCACGGCTGTCTGTATACCTCAGTATCCTCCGTCCTCTGCCGGCCCTTTGTACGAGCTGCCCAGAGCATTGTCTGCTCAGTATCAGCGATGCTTTGGTGCATAGTAGGTGCACAGTAAATATTGGTCACATTCAATTGGGTGGTTTTCAAATAAGGACCCAAAATCGATGTCGTTTGAAAATGCTCTTTGCTTTTCTTTAGGCGCCATTGTTTCCAGTATTCGTTGCTATTTATTGTCCCAATCTAGTTAATCTTCTACCTTGGCTTTTAACTTTCTCTCACCTGCCCCTAAATATTTTAGAGACTCGAAAATCCATTTTCTTGGCTAGCCACGAACCCCATGCTGGAATGAGGAAGAGCTTTCCCCAAGCAGGCATTGCTGGCTGGGTCATACAAATCTATCTCCAGGATGTCCTCCATCTACAAAGCCCATCCACACACACCCTACGGGGAGGTGGGGGAATCAGGCTTACAACCTTTTCAGAAGCAGCTCAGGAAGCAGGGCCATAACTTGAAAAAGTCGGTCTCGTGGCCACCCATTTGGCACTGAGCTGCGCACTTAAGGGCTCTTCTGGCCCCATCAGATCTTCTGGAGATCACAGTTTCCATGATGACCCTACCGCAAGGTTTGCAGTTGTGTGTGGGGCTAGGCGCCAGAGTCTGGGGCAGCTCTGGGTTCTGCAGGAATCCTTTGGAAAATTACTTTTTGAAGACTGGAATTTTATCCATAGGCATTTAAAAACCTATAAATACAAGTCTGTTATGAAAATTGTGTGTTCTTATTTGAAAAGTTAGAACATAGAGCACAGAGAACACACATGGTCTCACCATGACCGAAACACACACACTTAAAAATTTTGGTGTATTGGGTCATTTTTTCTTTTGTGCACGGGTTCTTTATATAATTTCAATTTTACTGCAAATGAAAGTTAGTCTTCTGCTTTTTGTTCCCCGCTTAGCATGCTATCATAAGCATGTCCTGTGTTATTACACAGTTCATCACCCTTATTTCCAACAGCTGCAAACTAGCCCATTGATTGATTGCACTACACTTTGCTAGCCATCCCGCTCTCGTTAGACGTTCTTTCTCATTCTTTAGCTCTTTCTGGAAATGAGAGTACAATCCACTTTTTCTTTTTTCCTAAAGCTAGGGCATGTCTGGGATTGTTGTTAGCCCAGGTTGTCAGAAGCAGGGTCACTGGATCATTGGTGGGGACATTTTTAAGGCCCTGGATGACGTAGTCTCATCGTTATGATGTGGGAGCACACACCCGTCTTACTAGATGCTTCCAAAAATTGCTTCCATTTTGTTATCTTTGCTAAGTGTAGAAGAGACCCAGAGTTTTTTCTTCACTGTGGCAATGCTGCAAAGGACCTCCACCTTCAGATGCCCAGGCCTACGTTCCTGTTAGACTTTTACTGTGTATGCATGCAGATGTGGATATATACATGTGTGTACAAACTACAATATATATTGTGTGTTGTTTTTTTAATTCATGATATTGGCAAGGAATTTCTTTGTCTTGTGCCTTTCCTTAGTATTACTTGAAAAGTCTTACCTTCCAAAAATTTCTGCCTAAAATGCTTGGGTTTTTGTTTGGATCTATTCATTTTAACACACACACACACACAGATTCTCTCTCTTCCTTCTCCTACTAATGGAAAATGCAGCTCTTGAGGATGACAATTGCCAAACAGAGGCTCGGAGACGAAGAAATTGGAGTGCGGCACTTTGCAGCTCATGAGCGTGAAGACTTGGTTCAGCAGCTGGAGAGAGCTAAGGAACAGGTTATTGCTAACATCTGTTAAGGGTGGGGGATAGGTTTGTACCGTTGGACTGGGCCCCCTGTTTCTCAGGGAAGGGGGGCAAGGTGCCTGGGATGCCAGTCGGAGGCCGAAGGAGGGTGTGAGTTGAATGCTTTTACTTTTTCTCCCTACTCTGCTAGTTCACCATCTGCCTCATGTGGTTCTTGGTTCCAGCAGGTCTGTTCTCCTAGTTTGGGGTACCACTGCTCTGAACGCAGGAAACCTCCCCCCTACTCAGGATAGACAGGGAAAGAACAAGATGTGACAAACTGGCCTTAATTTGCAAGTTTCCTGAAGTGCTGAGTGATGCTTTTTAGGCAAAATCTCAACGGGTACAGAGCCCTAGTTAGGGAACAGGGAGGAGAGCCTAGACTTCATTTCCCTTCTCTCACTAATTGGTTTTGAAGAGCGGAACAAGATTTCTGGGTCTGGAGTAGCTGGAGAAAATGTGCACGTGCAAGACCCCAGCTGCTGTCGCCAGAGTCTGGATTTGCCATCCCCGAGCCTCTGGCCTTGGGGCACGCGGCCATGGGGAAGGGTTGGGGGTCTGCTCCCGAGCTGCTGTCCCCCACCCTATCTTAGACATAACGAGCGTCTGGCTGGGAGTTGCTCCCTTCCCTTAAGCTTTTATCCAGCGCGGGGTGCTTGTGGTTTTATAGCGTACTCGGGGGTCATGAATATGCCCTGTCGGGGTCGGTCAGCCAAGCGGAAGGCCCCATCTCTGGCCCTAAGACGACATCTGAAGAACTTCTTCAGTAAGGACACTTCCTCGGTTTCAGATCGAGTCTCTGGAGCATGACCTGCAGGCCTCCGTGGATGAGCTTCAGGACGTTAAGGAAGAACGGTCTTCCTACCAGGACAAGGTGGAGAGGCTCAACCAGGAGCTGAACCACATCCTCGGTGGGCACGAGAACCGCATCATTGACGTGGACGCCCTCTGTATGGAAAACAGGCAAGTGGCCAGGCCCGGGCGCACTCAGGCAGGACGCTGGCCGCGAGTTCTCTGGAGCCCGAGCTACGTCTGCCTTGCAATGAAAGGATGGTCCCACCGCCAAAACGGTGATAGTAATGCCACGCGTTAGCTGTGAAAGTCAGAAAAGAAGCAGCACACCCCTACGTGCGTGCATCACCGACCCCTTTCGCTCTCCCCCTACCCTCCCCACTCCCCAGCTGGGCAAGAAGGGTAGGGAGACAGCGAAAGCTGCTTGGTATTGCTATCAAGGAGAGGGAAAAGAATAAGAAAATAAATGGAGAAATTCCCTTAGCTGTTTCTTTTCCCGGAGGCAAATTTCAGGGTGTGTGTGTGCATGTGAGTGTGTGTCTAATTTAATGTTATGTCTGGTGTCGCCTCTTCCTGCCTGCCTTCCCAGTGGAATCATCTTAATGAGAATTATGTGAAAACTGTGTTGATATCCCTTAGGGGCTCTCTGCAGAAGGCTGTTCTAAAGTGGGGTTTCTGTGATTTGGGCATATTTGACCTTGATCGCATCCATTTAAGAAGAGGTCACCAAGATGTACTTTTCTCCTCCTTTTGGTGGTGAAAAGGCGTTGTATGTACACGATGGCCCTGGGGGTGGGTTGTTTTCTTTTTTTCTTCTCCTACTTGCATGTGTGTTTTTTATTTTGCCTCCAAACACTTCCTGGTTGCGTGTTTTCTTTCCTAGGTACCTTCAAGAGCGATTAAAGCAACTCCATGAAGAGGTCAACCTCTTGAAATCAAACATCGCCAAGTACAAGGTAGAGAATCGTGATGATGCCGGTAATGATTCACTATTAGACATCTAAATGCCATTCTATTTTAATTCCCTCTGATGTGCCAAAGACATTTGTGTGCTCGCCTGCCCTCCCAGATAGACTTAGAGCTTTCACTGAGGTAACCAGGAAGAATTAAGCCCAAAACAACAAACACAACAAAAATAGCTTTTGCGAGAACATCTTCGTTGCTGTCGCCTGGACAGGGCACATGGAGCCTGCCCGGATCTGGACGTGGCCACTTCACAGCTTCGGTCCACATAGAATTAGGTTTCTTATCAGCTTTTCTAAAAAATGTTCCATCATCAGACGCTATTTGTCTCATAATCATCCATAAGAAAATGGTTTCCGAGCGACAGGAGGAAATCGAGATGGGGAAATCACAGTCTAGGGGAGAATGTTCACATCACACTGAAAGGACAGAATGTTTAAATTCTTCCACTGTTGTTTAGACTCATTCCAGCCCCATTAGTTTGATAATATCTATTTCTGCAGATGTTCGTTGTAAGCGTTATAATTAGAAACATCTCCTGGGTTTCTCTGCTTTGAAAATAGATTGATTTCTCTTCCTGAGGGGTAAAGTTTTACAGCAGTCTAGATGCTTGGGAGAACTTTCTCGTTTTCCTGGCTTCTGATGTTAGCTTTTTTCCTCCGAAGTCTCTATGCTCTTCTTCTTTTTCCATGTTGTGGGGGCCACACTTTACGCCAGTCTATATATACGCACACGGAGTCAAAGAAGAATGCAGCTTTTGAAGTTGTATAATTAATACATACATTTAAAAAATGTGTGTATGCATTCACTTAACAGCCTTTATTTGGTTCTTCAATGTGCCAAGCACTGGCTACACAGTGCATATCAGTTGTAATGTAAGGGTCTGAGATAGGAATGGCACTTTGGGGGGCACCCGTGCACCTCCTAACCTTGTGTCCGTGGCACACGTCATTCATCGGTCGTGGCTTTTTCCAGTCCAGCCACGGAAGCCTTCCAAAGACCAATAGCGATCTTTTGGCATCGGCAAATGCAAGTAAACCTGTTCTCCATCTCATGTCTATTCAGAAGGGGTTTCCATAACTAGTGACTTCACACATTTGACGGAGTTCTTGCTTTCAGATTTGATTTAATTTAATGAATACACATTGAGTGCCTTTTATATATAGGAGAAAGTAATTGCTATCATTCTACTGGGCACTAACTTAAAAAAAAAAACAAACAAACAAAACAACTCTCAACCATGCCTATAAATTTCATAACTCTTTGGCAGGGACTCCGAATTGTACAAGTTGGGTCAGCGTTTGGGGTTTGCCAAGGGTTCTTGTGTGCCTGATGGGAGATGCATCTACTCTAAGTAGGTATTTTTCTTTCTTTCTTTCTTTTTTTTTTTGGCTTTTTTGATAGAGATTTGTATTTTCTCCCAATGCTGCTTTAGAATGCTCTTGAGAGACGGAAAAACTCGAAAGGCCAGAGTAAATCTAGCAGCAGTGCGCTGACTGGAGTCCTCTCTGCAAAGCAAGGTAGGATTTGTTCTCTGGAGGGACCTCTTAGGACCACAAAATGCCGGAGCTTGGGGTCCGCATCTCCGTTTGTGGATGGGGAACCAAGGTGGTTCATAGAACAGCCCTTCCCAGACCTCCAGCTGCATCAGCATTGGCTGGAGGGCTTATTTGAAAACACAGATTATTCCCCCACACACATAGTATTTTTTATCTAGTAGGTCCAGTGGGGCGCCAGAGAATATGCATGTCTAAAAAGTTCCCGGGTGTTGCTGATGCCGGTTCTGGAATCCTGCTTCAAGAACCGCCACAATAGACGTCTTTCTAATAACGGGACCCCCTTCACATCTGGTCCCCTATCCTGTGCTCTTCCTTCAAGAAGGCTTTCCCTCCTCTGATCACCCGTATAGCATCCCCCTGAGTCCGTATTCCAACCTCGCCGAGTTTTTCCTTTTTCTGGCCTCTGTGACCAGAATAGAAAAGTCTCACAGCTGCTGAAATCATTTTATCATGGAACATGTGCCTTTTTCAAAGAAACTTTTATTGATTGCAATTCTGTTCCTCCTCCTTGTCGATCCTGATGAAAAATAATGATCTTCCAGGAACAGTCCAGGGGAATAAATAGCAGAGAGCTTGCTTCTGACACTTAATATTTGGGAATTCAGTTCTCAGCGTAAGCCGCGGGTGGAACATGCTCGCCTGGCCCACTTTCGGGTTGTGGGCTGTGTAGACCAGCGGCCATCACGCTGGAGCAGTCATCGGAGCTGGAGTGGCTTGCAAGGGGGGGGGGTTGCTGAATCTCCAACCGGCCTCATAACCAAGGCACTTTCCCGAGCAACTTCTGTTTTTCCACTCAACTAAAAAAAGGATACCCTAGAATTGTTTTTAGACAGAAAACCACACTACTCCACGGAATGTGAAGCAGCCCATGTAAGTTTAGTTCTGGATACGCTTGACAGCCAAACCGCTTTGAATGGAGAGACCCAGTCTTATCACTGATGTGGGGCATGCCAGCCACACTCAAACGCCACGGCAGAGCCGTAAGCCCAGCACAGCCTCTCTGGATAACCCTGCGGCAACTTATTTTTTAAAACCTTGAACTTATCCCCTTTGAGCAGCAAGAAATAATTACTGTTGTATGAAAACATATTGCTTGAGGAAAGTGTTTCCTACGTTAGTTATAAGAAAAAAAACATAGGAAGTAACCTAAATGTCCAGCAGGAATTAAAGAAAGTATTCTGTGTCTATCTGTGGGCTCCCAAGCTGCCTTTACATTTTATGTTTTAGGAGATATTGATGATGAGGAATGGGGTTAAGTGAAAAAAGAAGAGCTTTTTCTCATTTCAGAAGGAAAATGTATGAATCTGTATATCTATGTATAGGCATATAGAAAGTGATGTTCAAAGATCTAGTGAGAGATTTATTTTTTTTCTGTCTGATAAGAGTACAAATGGTGTCTTTTTTGTGGTAACTCTTGGTTTCTAAAAACATGCAGACACAAAATATATTTTGTATTTTAAATGATGTCCTATATGATCTTGCCACCCACCGAGCATAGCTCTCCATAGGAAACTCTGCCACAGAGCGAGGAGCTCGGGACCAGAGTCATTGCCATTTGCACGACTGTGTGCCCTTCAGCTGTTGTGTTTCATTCATCAGCACCTTGCTTTCCTGTCCATGAAATGGGAATAAATAATACTCCCCAGGTGGGGTGTTGTTTTTTTAATTTGGGGACTTACATGAGTTAATACAAAAGTGTTTCGAAAGGGTAAAATACTGGACAGATGCAAAAGATTATTATCCCTTTAAAAAAATTGGCAGTAAAAGTCCACAAGACTTTCTTGTTTCTGCTCAACCCTCACACTGAATTTTATTTTGTTTTACTTTTGACACCTGGAGTGGATTCTTCAACACAACCTCGTAGCATTTAGAAGCGGGGAACCTATCCCAGCTTCATTTTCCAGGAAAAACAGACATTGGTTTGCATTCCAGGGTTCTAGAAGGACTTAAGACTGAGTTGTAAACTTTATATCCCACCTAGTTCAGGATCTGTTATCTGAAGATCACGGGTGCAGTCTCCCAGCCACTCCACAGTCCATTTCTGATCTGAAATCTCTGGCAACGGCCCTGCTGGAGACAATCCACGAGAAAAACATGGTCATCCAGCACCAGAGGCAGACCAACAAGTAGGTGGCCGGACCCTCGGGTGGGTGGTGCATGGGAGAGACATGGGATGCTGGCTACCAGAGGTGGGTGGCAGCCAGGAGGGACAGCAGGCCTTTGGGGAGCCGGGGAGGGGGCCCTTAAGTCTGGAAGGACACCTCCTAAACAAGAATGGGGTGTATGCATTATGACGGCCTCTTAGCCATTGGCCAGAGTGGGGGAGGGGGCGTACTACCCGCCATGACGTACTGAACGCCTACCCTGATCCACCCGCTGCGGAAGACAGACGTCATGCGCAGTGTTGACAGTACAATTGCCTGGGTAACTTAACCTCCCTCTCCTGTGGGTCTCCTTCAGGGGAGGCCCCTCCTCAGTGCCATCTTAACCTCCAGCATGACAATGAGGGGCTCTGGCCAGCAGGAACACCAAGCATCAGCTTCCACGGGGAGCTAGCTGGGCCTGGGAGGGAGTGCCATGCCACTCTTCCAGAGAGGCAAAAAAGGTGGCGGGACGGAACAATTAAAATAGGGTGTCTTCCTTGGTTTTTATAAACGTATTGACCAGGTGGGGCAAAATCAAGTTAAAGTAGCCATTAGGGACACATGCAGAATTGGAGGTGTTCAGAGAATGGTGAAGAAACCGTAAGCTAAAGCCGCAGACATGGCCAACAGGGCTGGCTTTGAGGGCAAGCAGCTGTGGAAGGGCCCTGCCCTTGGTTTGGAACTCCCCAGTTGCCCTCTGGAGATTCTTAATCATTTTTGAATGAGGAGGCCTGCATCTGCCTTTTGCGGTGGGCCCCCAAATTATGGAGCTGGTCCTGCTTATACACCTACATGTAGCACCAAAACGAAGGCATAGAAGTGAGCGGGCTCCGAAAAGCTGGGCTTCCAGCAAGGACGGGAGGGGTGACGGACTCGGGGGCCTGGTGAGGGGGAGGGGCCCAGGGAGAGAGGCAACTGGAAAATGATGGAGAGTATTGTAAAAACAAAATAGAAAAAAGAGAAGCTGGGAGTGACGGGAAGATCGTGCAGGAGATTAAGATACATATAAAAGAAGCCAGGGAGCAGTGGAGGGAGTCCGGGCAATCTCGGAGGGATGACAAGGGTCATTTATTGACAGAAGAAGTTTTTTAAATTCTTTTAAAAGAAATCTTAGCCAAGGAATGAAACAGTCAGGTGCTAAAATGCAGATACTTCTCAGGGGAGGGAGGAGAAATGGAAATCTCCCCAGAATAGGTACGAGGTCTATTTTATCCAGGCAGAATCCCCTGTAGCCGAGAGTGTTCCGCACGAGCCTTCTTTGTCCTCACTGACTCCGTATAAAGACCCCACTGGGGCTCTTTCAAACCTCCTCAGGTCTTCTAAACCCTGGTCTGTTCTCAGCAGGTAACCTCAGCTGCTCTTTCACTGAGAAAATAGATGTTCCTCGCCAGGAACCCCAAGACTTTCTCTCCCCTGGAGCCAGTGCCTTCCACCCTCTCCCTCCTGGCTCTGCGAAACACACCGGCCCACCATCCTGTGGGTCCACACCATCTCCCCTCCTCTGGCCCTGGCTCCCCTGTGAGCAACGCTTCCCACCTGTTCCACTCCTGCCCCACCCCATCCCCGGCTGCAGTCTCTTCACCCAGAAGCCACACGGAGCTCCTTGAACCCCCAAAGCCTTTCCCCAGCTCTGCAGCGCCCCTGAATTCCACTCACCCAGCATCTTTGTGAATAAGAAGACCACCTTTTCTTCTTCAGCAGCCACCCCCTCAAAGTGTGTTCTGGGGACACCCATGTCAGAACTACTCGGAGGCACTGGTTTTGAAATGCAGAATCAGGGGGGTTTTCTGGAGGGTTCTGGATCTGAACCAGCCCCAGGGGATACTGTGCACAGGGAAGAAAGCCCACCTCGGCTTCAACACCTCCTGAGACCTCCTCCCCGATCTTCTACAGCTGTCTTCCTTTGAGGATCTCCAGGACCCCCAAGCCCCTCTTTGTGAGTCCGTTTCTGTTATCATTCCGCTGCATCCCAATTCCCACCCTGCACTCATCTCCTTGGGTTCCTCTGACTTTCTCCTCATTCCCCCAATTCCCTCCATGCCCCTCATTTCCAGCCCAGGTCTCCGCCAGCCTCCTGCTCTCCTTCCCCAGCCCTGGGGGACTTCATCTCCCCCCGATCTCTGCCTCTCACTCTCTGCAGGGGCTTCTCAGAACTCTTATCCCCAACTCATCATCCAGAGAGGACCCACATTTCCAACTGCGAGGTTGGCGGTTTCCCTCACATCCCTTCAACTCTTCACATGCAAGGACTCTAGACTGTGGGCTACCCGCTCCTTAATACGTTTTAAAACCCTTGAAAATGCTTGTGCCCTTTGACCCACATGGTCTGCATCTAGGAATTTATCCTAAAGAAAAAAAATCAGTATGATGCCCTCAGGTTCACATAAACGGATTCATTTATAATGGGGAGAAAACAGAAACAACCCAAATGTTTTTATTTATATTGTATTGTGTTGTGTTGTATTTTGAGAGGGAGAGAGTGCACAAGTGCAGAGGGAGAGAATCTCAAGCAGACTCCGTGCTGAGCATAGAGCCTGACGCGGGCCTTGATCTCACAAACCTGAGATCATGACCTGAGCCGAAATCAAGAGTCAGAAGCTTAACCAGCTAAGCCACCCAGGTGCCCCCTCCAAAATGTTCTTAAGTTGGAGGCTGGTTAGATTATAGTAAATCCATAAGATAGAATATTATGCAGCCATTTAAGGCATGACTTGAAGAATATTTAATGGGCTCTGCCCACCATCCTCATACTGAGATTCAACAAAGCTCAACGTCATGCGGCTTGAAGCTGTCCCATTAGAATCGCTGTTCTCTCCCAGGACAGAGGACAGTGCTGGGCCGACAGTAGGTGCTCATGCTTATTTAATGAATGGATGATGGAATCATCTTCTGATCCTTTTTCTTGTTCCCTAGTACTCTTTACAGCTTTCATGGATTCAGTACATATGTCAGGCCCTTGTCATGGGCCTTCCATGTACACTTCCAGGCTGCCCCCTCTGCTTTGTTCCCACCAGACTATCACCTCTTCCTTAGGAAGACCCTCCCATCTATCCTCTAACCACAGACCCCAGACCCTCCGCCACCACCAACTCCCGAACGCTCACGCCTGCCCACCAGCTACAGTTCTGATCACGTCACAAGCATCCGTTAAACAGCTGGACTTTTCTTTTTGTGTTTGTTGCAAGTTTTTATTTAAATTCTAGTTAGCTAACATATAGTATAATATGGGTTTCCGGAAAAACCAGGACCATTAAAGCAGAGACATGCTGCCCGTAGAGCTCAGTAACCCCAGGTCAACAGCCTGACACTCTCACCTCTCAGGACAGATTCATTTCTGAATGTGTTCCTACCATAACCCTACTGCGACCAGCATGCCCCAAGGCTCCATGGGCTCTCACCCTCCATTGAGAAACAGACATGTCTGTTTTGCCAGGTTTAATTTTGGGTTTTTTTGTTTGTTTTTGTTTTTTCAAGTGTAATTTTATTTTAATGCACCTTGTCATCTGTAACTATTATTTAATAATTTTGTACCATCTCATGGTTCAGATTTTTAAAGGTTAAACAACAATGTGTCTCTAAACTACTACCACCTCTCAGCCACATCTCTCCTTCCTGGAAGGAACCACTGTTCCTTATTTCTTACGTATCCTTTTCCAAAGATGCAAATGTAAATAAACGTATGACACATTTCCACAGACACATAAATGTACTCGTGTATACTTGTATAAATATAGTCTTTTCTCTCTTCCTTCCTTCCTTTCTTCTTACAAACGGTAGCTCGTATTCACCAAAAAAAGGGTTCTTTTTCACTGTTCTGCACCTTGCTTTTCCCCCCCATAACAATAGATCTTAAAGATTGCTTCATATCAGTACATAAAGTACTTAATGTGCCATTTTTAAAACTTAGAAGGTGCTTGGTTTCATACTTTCAGTGATAGTTTTATTTGGGGGGGGTGTTAAAAAAACTAATTATACAAAACCATGTGGGGCTAGCAATAAAATCTGAATTCGGTCGGCTTGCTGTGACCCCCCCCCCTTGACTTAACCTTTTGTAACTAAAATAACACAATAGTTTTGTGTTGGTGAAGCATGATGAATGAGAACAAAGGTATTCTGTTCTATAAGCCTATGCTCCCCCTACTGGCTTTCCACCGCCTGACACCTCCCCCCCTTGAGAAGACCCAATGGGAGCCATCTTGAAGAACTGAGGAATCCACTTAGGACTTTATTTTTTGAGAGGCTTTTCAATCAGTGGGCATTTTGCTTGAGGTGCTCAATGCCAAAGAGTTGGCATTTGTCTGACTGTTGCTAAAGAAGGGGTGAGCTTCATGTGACTTACCAACAGGAAGCAAAGCAGTAACAGAAGAGGCAGGTGTTGAAATCCCGTTTTACTGGACAGCCCTGTTTAGTTCTCCAGTCAACACTTTGCTGGTGGGAGGGTGCTGGTGCTGGTGCTGGTGGTGGGTACATGAAGACATACTGGCCTTTCACTGCCCTTCATGCCATGCTAACACTGTTACTGCCCTCCCCCGCCTCTGGCCAATGGTAAATAACTTGGAAGTTCAAGATATTGGGAGCAGCATGAGCTGGCATGGATGAGAGTAGAGAGTCAAAAGGCCACTGAGGGTGGAGGTGGGGGCAGGGTAAAGCCACAGTGACTTCTTGATGACCGGGTTTTCCCCAAGGACCCTCACTTAGGGATTTCTGCTTCTGCGTGGTCTGGAGAACAGGAGCGGACACACAGTGGTGGCTGGCTCCCAAATCAGGTCTGTGTTTGCAGATCCCCTTTGGCGTTGTTACTATCAGAAACCACTACTGAAAATCTATCTGGAGGCCTGACATCCTAAGGATTTTCCTAGACTGCTAGGTAGACATATGCAATCCTTCCTATAGCAAACTGTAGCTAAATAAAAACCTTATTTTAAAATCTCCCCCCTCCTACCAAAAAAAACCCAAAAACCTCTCTCAAACCTGTTTATGCCTCAAGCTACTGCCCTAGCTGTCTCCTTCGATTCCCTGCTAAACTACTTGAAGAGTCATCTGTATTCACCTCTTACGGTTGCCCCGAGTCTGCTTCTCCCAACCCTGTCGCTTGGATTCTGTGTTTACCCCCTCCACTGTCCTGAAACATTCCTCTCAAGGGTCAGGCATGTCTTCGAGGTGGACTTTTTCATCCAATGTGACCAACCTTCCAGAGTAAGACAATATTGACCCCACCGTCCACCTGGGTCTCTCTCTCCCCTTGGCTTCCTGGCCGTACGTGGCCTGGCGCCTGGCTCTCCTTTTCCCTCTCCAGCTGCACCTCTGGGGCAAGGGGGTACTCTAGGCTCCTGTTCTTCTGACTTCTCATACTCTGCTGGTGAGTGGACCTATTCCCCAGCCTCCAGGCTCATCTCTGCACTCCCAGACGTTCCTTCTCCCACATGGTCAGCTGTCTCCACGGTTATCCCACAGGCACCTCGAATTTCTCACCTACCTCCGTATTATTACTCCATTCGGTTGACTTCCCACATCACCCCTTCCCCCCAGCTTGTTGGGGGCCACCACCATCACTGACTTGGACATCACCCTTCTGACTGGTCTTTCTGCTTCTACTCATACTCGTTCCAGTCCATTCTCCACTCTGCATCAAGAATACTTTTCCTAAATGGCGTTAGGCTGCTTCTCTGCTTAAAACCTTCCAGTATCCCCTACAGCTTCAATAATTGTGTATTGAATTGGTCAAATTGAATTCAGCGGACCCTGTACCTCTGTTTCCTGCCTTCCTCAATGCCTACTGCCCTCTCTCCCTGGGCTGCACCACCCCGTGTTCCGTGGACCACCTGCCATATTTGTTCAGCGTGAAACCCATCAGAAAGTGTCTTTTTGTCATTTGAAGAATCTTGGGTCCTAGCGTAGAGGTAGGTCATCACCAGCTGAGTCCTGCTTGTGGTTCTGGTCAAGTTAACTAATTTCCGTGTCTCTGTTTCCCAATGGGAGGAGTAGAGTGGGCTGGATGAGAGCACGGGGGTTCGCAAAAGACACAGCTTGGAGATAAACTGTGTGCCCTTGGGCAGGTTGCTTAATGCTTCCTTTCCTTGGGGTCCACATTTGTAAAAGGAGGATAATAATACACTGCAGGGTTTTTGTCAGGTCAGATGAGATCAGGTTAGCTCAGTAGGTGTTGAGCAGGGGCTCTCGCTGTTCCTGTGAACGGTGTTTCCCATTTCTGGGAGACAGGGCTCTGTTATCCGGGAACATCAGGAGGAAAAAAAAAAAAAGGCAGCCAAATGTCTCTTCACCACGCCTTCAAACGTTGCCCTGATGGCATCCTTCAGCATACACAGAACGTTAAGCCTTATCTTTTGTTTCCAAGAGGCAGCCACACACAGATGATCTGATCTCGTTAAGAAACAGGCATCAACTTGAACTCTGCTGTGATTGCATCTCAAACCCATCAGCTGGTGAAAAGGGAGCTCGGATCAGAAGGTCTGAGCAAAATATTGAAAGCGAGATTACGACGAACGGTGTTTATTAAAGGGTCAGGGACATGAAAGCAGAATAGACCCAACAAATAGGGTGAAAATTGAAAGTAATTGATAAAGACTATGCAGAATTTAAGACTTAAAGAAAAGAAAAACAGCTCACAGTACCTAGGTGAAGAAAACCACATATAGTAACGTCAGACTTGTCTGGGAGCTCAAAGAGAATATTAATTAAGATGCTGCGAGTCAATTCAGGTAAAATAAGGATGAATCCAAAGCCATATATATATGTGTGTGTGTGCAGATACATACATATTCATGCCTCTGTGTGTACGTGGGTGTACGCCGCTATCTCTGGAATATAAAGAGAGGTAGGAGAACAATTCTAGCATTCTGATTTCTCCTGCTGAAAGGAATTGAAACTTTGCTATTAAGGTGATTTCCGCATCATTTTAGCACAGCAGCACCAGGAAAATCCCCCAAATAATATAAAGCCTGGTTTTTCAATTTCCAAGCCAATGGAAAGTGATTCAAGTTTGAGATGACTATGAAATCATTTCCCAACTATGTTTAATTTTGTGTAGAGTGGAAGAGGGGTAATACATGCCCACATTTATGTCTTTCCATGCATACAAAGTTTGGCTTCCACGTAAATGGTATAATCTTTTCAGATACACGTTCCAGAAATTATATGTCCCAGTGCATCAGAATGGTCACCTTGGAAAGCAATATAATTCTTCTAGTGATTCTGCAATGGCTGGAAGTTCTTGTGAAAGACCTGTTTCTTCATTCTGTCCATAGATAATTGCAAGCCTGGAAAAAAAAGGAAAGCATTTTCTTTAACCAAATATGTTTATTGAATATCTACAATCAACCAGGTGTTCTGCTGGGTATCAAGGATATATGGATACCAGTTAGACATAGGTTAGGTCGAAGAAGGTAGCTTTTATTATTTTATTGACTCAAAACAACTTTACCACGCATGTTCACCCATCTTATTGGTTAGACTTGGTGGTTTCCAGAACTGAGGTCCACCCTCAAAGAATCAGGTTGATACTACTAAAGGTATTCAAAATGAATTCTAATCTTTAGCAATGAGCAGTGCCCAAATAGAAACTGTGTAAGACGTTTGGGCAATGGTGGAATAATTGTTTAGCTCTCCCACCTTTATGGGAGAGGACTCACTTGAATGGCAACATTTAATATTTTTTTTATCATTCCCTTTATATTTTCATGTGTACATTCATTAAAGTGTGTATAATATATATATACATGTATATTCTTTGTGCGTGCACACACACTAGGTTTCCCGCATATACTTTAAATCTCAAAACATTTTCTATCCAGGCACTCTAGGGGGTTTCCCCAAGTAGCTTGTTCATAGCCCCAAAAGCTGATGAGATGCTCATTAATTTGTCTGTTGTCATTTTCTTCCATTTTCTAGAATCCTAGGGAATCGAGTGGCTGAACTAGAGAAAAAATTAAGAACTCTGGAAGTTTCTGGTTTGTGGAGTCTTCCAGGTAAGCAGAACTTCATGAAAGTTATTTTCCTTTTTTTAAAAAAGGCAGCCCTCAAATCATTTGCAAAGAAGATTCTACTTTTTAAATATCCTTTTATTTGAAGATCATTGTTAAAAAACCTATAAGGGCTTTAAACTTAGAAGCCATCAATTTTGAGGAAATCAGAAAAATGCATATAAATATGCAAGTTCCCATCTGTGGAACTATGAAGTTTTGTTAGCCTAAATTCAGAAATTGTCAGTGTATGTGTCTGTGTGCGCTTTATTTTTCACCTTTGTGAATATAGTAAATTGTTTCATTTTTTTTTACCCCTAGGTATCTTACAAAGATTTGCTCATTTTAACTATAATCCCTAAAAATGAATATAAGAATGTACAAAGATTTGTTCAATTTACTCCTCGATCCTAAAAATGAATATAAGAACTGACAAAAATTTGTTCTAGTGAATTATCATTCCTAAAAAAATGAATGAATCATACCTAAAAATAAATATACTGACAAAAATTTGTTCTATTTAGTTACCATTCCTAAAAATGAATAGAAAAATGAGTATAAGAACCTTCTTTCCCTCTCTTCCCCATCCCATTTTATGCAGCTTAATAATCAAAATTTCCTTCGGAGATTTTTTTCCCCCACAATTGTACATGTTGTGAGGAAACTCTGATGTTTCACTTTAATTAGCTATATTTAGCCTGTTTGTCTTGGTAAAATACCCCCTTCGTGAGACCCCCATCAGCTATTCCCCTTGTCTTTGCTCTCCGGAAACTTGTATGTATCATTTCCCACCCCCACCTCTTTCCCTGGGAGCAACATTGTATATATATTTTTAGTTACTTAACCTTTCTGCACAAACCAGCCTCTTCTACCCTTGAATCGTATCTGTTGCTGCCCTGTAATGTTCAAGAAATGAAACTTGCCATAGGGACATGGACAACAACACGTTTTCTTAATGTAAATTTGAATAGCTGCCTTAGGTTGCCTGCAAGTGCGTTTCATAAATTGGTAGTTTTAGCAGAGATTCCTTGAACTTGATGTCAAAAGTCCTAACAGAACTAATTAGTGGCAAGTGCCATTCTGGGGATTTGAATGATCCATTTTGCACAAGAACCTTTTGATGCAGTTAAAACCTTATCTTCTTTGAAGGCGTTTCTTGTATTGCATTGAATTTCAACACAGTCAGGCAAGTTTATCATTTATTTGTGCAGTCAGATTGCTATTTCTGGGCATGTACTAGAGTTTTGATTTTTTTTTTTCCCTCCAAATGACTTAGTGAAATTTCACGATGTTTTATTTCTCCAATTTACGTAAAAAAAAGATGGAAGTTGAATAAAGACAGGAATGCTGAGAATTTTCTCTCTCTGGTGCTGTTTGGTCTGGGCTGGAATGGCTATTATGCATTAACAATTCTTTCTTTCCTCCTTTTTGCTGCCTGAAGGCCTGAGCTACAATGTTTCAGTAGGATTCGGGAGTATGTTCTATTTAAAATATCTGTGTTTGTGACTAGTATCAGCATTAATTTCACCCCTGCATGTAAATAAATAGAAATGCATTCTCTATGTATCATTGCACTTTTCTGATTAGAACAGTCCATTGAAATAGGGAATTCAATTAGTACCAAGCAAATATTAAATGGTAAAATGCGCTTTGAGGGACCCGGCTAAATGGATTTTATGCCATGGCTATGTTTGTTCTGGTGTCTGGCCTCCACACACACACACACACACACAGAGTGGGAGCACAGGAAAACGGTGGGCTCCCCAGATCTGCTACAGTTGATGTAAGAGAAAAAGCATTGCTTTGCTGCAGTTGTGAAGGATGTCACGACAAGGCATCGCCTTGTGATCGTTTTTAAACCACGGTGAGAAATAACTAAGGGAAGGGCCTCTTGCAGTATCAATCCAATCAGCCCTTGCATCCGCTCATTGTTTTGCTGTCCCCATTTAACCTACCGAATAGTGGAGCAAGGGGCAGTGTGCTCTTTTCCTCCTCCCTCCCTCCCTTTCTCCCCTTCCTCCACCCCCCACCTCCTTCTCGTCCTTTCTTCTTCTTCACCTCTTCCTCTTTCTTTTCCACTTTTTGCCCTCTTCCTCTTCTTCTCCCCAGGTAGAAGCCTGGTGGGGGCTGAGTCCCAATAGTTTCAGAGAGCTGCTAGCTGTCTCTTATTTACTAACATCTTAAAAGATCCGTGTCTTCTTCAATAAATCAGTCCATCGGTGTGTTGATTCCTTTTCGAGCATCCACTTTGTGAATTCAGTTCTGTACCAGGCATTCTAGTCATGCCCCTCGCCCCCTCCAAGAATCCGTAGTCCCATTAGGGAAGCAAGATGCATACACCTCTAGCAGTGAGAAGAAAGCACAAAATGATATATAATTAGGTGCCGAGTGATAAAGGGGTTGGGGTGTAAGTGAAGAGTGTGAAGAGTCATCAAATGTCAGACCTGGAAGATCAGTTGAGAGTGAAGAGTTCAAGGATGGCGAATACTTGGTGTGTATTACAAAACACCCATTCCCACGCCAGTGGCAGACATTACTAATCCATCCCATGGCTCTTGCATGCTGCTCTCACCGGTCGCCCTCAGAACAGACGTCCACACTGGCTTTCCAGGAAGCCCCTTCCTGGGTAGAGTTGACATCTGAGAGAAAACATTTTCCCTTCCCTGATCTAGTCTAATCCCCTCATTTCAGATGGAAAAAACAAAGGGTTAGGAAATGAGAGGATACTGAAGGAACAGAGGCTGGTATTAGAACTCAGGTGTTTCCACCCGTGCTGGGGAGCTGTCATTCAGAGAAGAGAGGACTTGGCGGGGGTGGGGGGGTTAGATCAGCTGGGGAGTGGAGAAGAAGGACGCAGAAGCCAGACAGTCTCCTCTGAGACTCCGAAGCGCAGGGGTAAATTTTGCTTTATTGCAAGACAGAACTGTTGTTAGACTTCAAGCACGTGATGAGGATTCTTTGAGTCTTTTCTCCCTCCCTCCTCACTCTCTCAGCCAACAAATATGCAGTTCTTCACGCTGTTTGATAGAGCTGGGGAGAATTTGTGATCTTGCTGGGAAGTAGGCCAGTCTGACAAATGCCACAGTCCACGTGGAGAAATCATCTGGACAGCAGAACATATTCCAAACTGTTTCATTGGCTCCAGAGAGGTGGGAAGGCATGGGGCTCCCGCGAGAAAGTTGGGGGGGGCAACAGACCCGGTCCCCCGGGAGGGAATGACACCATCCCCCCCACCAGCCTCAGTCCCCAGCCCTTTGCTGGCCTCTGCAGGAAGAGTGGTGCCTGGGGGCTCTGAGGGGAGATTTCCTGGATGTGCTTCTGCTCTAAAAAGAAACACTGAAAGACAGAAAAAAACCTGGCAAGAGCAGAGCCTGGCTCTTTGAGTTTTTCATTTTGATTCTCTCTTCTCCACTTGGAGCATCAGCCTGAGGAAGAAAATGTGCATTTTCAAAGTACTTGGTACATTTGGGAGAAGGGAGGAGGGATGCCATGTCCCAGGGAATCAGGAAAGTTTCCAGGCACTCACATGCCCAGCAAGTGGAGGGGCCTGTGTGGCTTTCCACACCGGCTGCTGCTGGACTCTTCACGGGTCACCTTACCCCACCCTTTTTCCTCCAGGCAGAGGCACCAAAATGAAACAGCGAGACAGCCGACTATCGGATTAGAGCTCACATTCATCAGCGTAGATGGAATTCAGACTTAGAAACAATAGCACAAGCTTCTAAGGAGGCCTTTGAATCCCTCAATGAACACTTTGCAAGAGTGACCAAATCTTGCCATTTTACCTTCAGATTAGGGCATGATCTCTCCAGGCAGGAATTTCAGGAAGTGTTCAACCTCTCCCCAGCCCCCACCTTGATGGGCCACGGACGAATCATGGCTTTGGTTTTCCTTCGCTAATGCTTGTTGCTCAGATTCTGGGAGAGGTTTTGTGGTGCCGGCTCTGGCGTTTTTGCGGAGCTACTATGGAACAGATGATGCTTTGTGGCCGGAGAGGACCAGGGACGCCTTGCCACCTAGAGAATCCCTCGTGACAGGAGCGGCTGAGGGCCTCCCTCAGGCCACCTTTGTCCCTTGGCCGAGGCCAGCTCCCAGCTCTGCCCATAGTTCTGATTCTTCAGCCACGAGGGCACAAGGGGCTTAGGAGGCTGCTTGGGACACAGAGGGCAGAGTGTGCCTCTTCCTGCAAGAGCAGCCTGTCTACCTGCTAGAGAAAGATGGCTCACAAAACACAGTCTCTCCTGACTTGAGAACAGTAGCTGTTGCCTTGATCTGAGAGAAACAAAAGAAGTCCACACTGAGGCGTCTGCTCTGGGTTCACAGGAACCATTAATCCCTCAAAGTGTCTCCAGATTGTATCTTTACAGTCCAGAGGGAGACCCTATTGTGTTTTTTTCTTTCTGAGAGCCTCTTAACCATATCGCCACCTACAGATCTACAGTTCTCTTTGGGACACCTCTCCAGACTGTGTCCCTGAAGATTGGGGGATTTTTTCCGTGTGAGGCAATAGCCCTGCTGGTGGAGAGCTTGAGGATGGGCTCCTATCAGATTTCTGTTCTTCCGGAATGACCCTCAGCAGAAACCAGAGGCCTGCTTCTGCCAACAACATATCCCACCTGCCGGAGGCAGCAGCGAGCACCTGTGCCCACCAGACGTCAGGGGTCCCAAGAATCCTTCACCCATGTATTCAGATACTCGTTGGCTATTTATTAAGCACCTACTGTATGCCAGACTCTCCCCTACAGTCCTGGAAACAAAGCTCCCTGTTGGCAAGACAGTATTGTGAACAAACGGAGGGCTCAGAGGCGCAGTCCAGGGTTCACCTGGTTCTCTAAAGGCGGGAGCATCTTTACAGAAATACCATTCTGTGCCACTGAACCTGAAACCGAGTAAAATCACAGAGCTTTGGGGCCCCTGATCTGAGCCCCAGAGAGATTAGGGGCTTGGCTTTAGAAAAGGTCTTACTCAAAGTTAGACGGCTAAGGCTGGAAATAGGCTGGGCCCACAGCCCGGGCTTTTCATTTTGGGCACGGCGGCTCCTACCGAGGAAATCCCAAGGCCTCATGGACAGAAGTCAGCGATCAAATGCTGCTTGTTGTTCTCCCCTTGACCACTGGGCAGCAGCCCTTTCTGTCCACCTGTTTTGTGTCCGTGTGTCTGTGTTCACCATGCTCGCATATCAGAGCCACACTTCCTGCTCCTGACTTTCAGAACTTGCCGTTTCCTCCACAATAGAGTTGTAATGGTCTTCTTTCCCTCAACCTCTCTATCCACTGGGAAAGTTCATACAACGAGATACAAGGGTTTGGTTGGCATGGGACTATATGTTCTAAGTGAAAGTTTAGCTGTGACAATTTGGGGGACCTGATACTACCTGCCTTATGACAGAGTCATTAGTCAGTCTAAATGACCGCATTGAATGAAATCAAAGATAGCGTATATGGCAGTGCTGTCTACACCATAAGATAAGAATTTTGATATATGACATTTATTGAGTGTTAGTGAAATGCTTACTGGCTTTACATGAAATCGGTTCATTTCATCACCACCGCCCAATGAGGTGGGTGCTGTCCTTCTTCCTCATTTTACAGACAAGGGTTCCAAGGCTAAGTGATTTGCCTGAGCTCAGCCCGCTACCAAGGGACAGAGTCCAGAACACAACCCCGTAGTGTGGCTCCAAAGCCCACACTCCTCAACCCTCTGCTTGTGGGTGTGCCTGTTACCATCTCACCAGATCAAAGCCATTTGGTTTTTGGCCAGTATACCAGGCTGCTCCCTCATGGTGGCATTTTTGGACAGCCACGTCCTGAGCAGACTCACAGACTGGCCCTGGACCTCACTGCCTGGTCCTCATGCTACAGAAGGGGCCGGCTAGCCATTGCCCTTCCACAGCATTCCCTATGATTAAAGAAAGTGCCTCGTTCACCCAAACAGCCAGTCCATTGTGTGGGGAGAACGTAACCACAACTCCACTGGTGACATACTGCGTCCATTTTCCCCTTTTCCATGACAGGGGGCAAGGACACCATACTGTTCGGTGACCCTGCTCTTCCCACCATACAGAGATCAAGATCCCCAGTGCTGAAGTTCATCGAGCAGCCCACTGAGAAGAAAGCAAATTTCAAGGATGGTAAGCACACCTTGATTTCTCTGTCTCTGCCTGACCTGTACCTGGCGGGGCTGTCCACAGAGGCGGGGCTCAGTGGACATCAGTTCTTCCCTTCCTGTAGCTTCTGGGGCACTGTGGGGTCATTGCTTGCATTTCCTCCTGTTGCTTATATGGGTTTGTCTTATTTGGAGCTTCCAGCAGAAGAACACAGGCCTCTGTACTCAGCACATTGGCACAGAGGGTAAGAGAAAGGGGCTCAGGGTTTGAACAGCTCAGGTTCATAGTCTACACCCACATTGTGTTGACTCTGAGAATTTGGACTAGTACCTTTTGCCTGTCTCCTTACCTATAAACTGGCGAGATGGTGGTGCCAACCTCGGGGAGATCTTGGGACGTTGCCGGGCGTAGGGGAAGTGGTCTGGGAATCAGTTGAAAGGGGAATAAAAGCTTCTCTGCTACCAGGCCCACTTCCTGGAGGCAGAGTGTTTTGAAGATCACAGGCCCATTTAGGTGCCAGAGGAGCCCACAAGCATGAGAGGCAGCTGTCTTCCCATGTGACAGTCTTGTTTCCCCAGCTAAACCATCCCTCCCATCCTTCTGAGTTTTGTTTGTCTTTGTTGTCTACCCCCAGTGTGATTGCCAGCTTCCAATATGGCCTCAAATGATCGCCACTTCCTGGTATTCATGCCCTTGCATATTCCTCTCGACATTGTATCAGGGCTCAACTGTGTGACTAAGAGAATACAGCACAAGTGATGTTATGTGACTTCCTGGGCTTCCTTGCTCTCTCTCTGTCTTGGGTCATTCTGTCTGGAGGAAGCTGGCTGCCATTCCTGGAGGATACCCAAGCAGACCCACATGCTGTTCATGTGGTCTGGGACTGAGGCCTTCTAGCCGCCAGCTGTTTGGGTGCGCCATCTTGGAAGCAGACGCTCCAGCCCCAGTCAAGCCTTCAGATGACAGCAGCCCTAGTTAACACTTTGATGGCAATTTCATGAGTGAGCACTAGTGAGAACCACCCAGGTAAACTGCTCCCAGGCTCCTGAGTCTCCACTTGCTGAGTTTTGACGTAATCTGTGGCACAGCAGTAGGTGACTAATATACCCAGCATGCAGGTGCCAAGGTTCTTTCCTTAGTTTCTGTATTTTCTCTCCATTTTCTCTTGCTCTGAGTCATGCCTGCAACCACCACCTCTATGAAAATATTCTCGAAACATTTTTCCCCCATTGGGTGCCATCTGCAGAGCGACAGTCCCTGATTTCCCAAAGGGCAAACTTTATCACCTGAATATTCTGTGGACTTCTCAAGTATGACATCACCAACTCACCATGCTTCCTCCCTTTTCTGTCACTCTCTCAGCTACCTCTGGAGTCATCATCGACCACTGTCAACTTCCCATCCCCATCCATATCTGTCTGTGGCCACTCTTTCTTCAGAGTTTCTCACACCTCTATTCCTACCACGTTTGGCTTTGGTTGAACTGTCTTTACTTCCTCTGCACGGCTTCCGTCCCAGTTTCCCTGTCTTCTAGACTTTCCCTGATTCATTCCCATCTTCCCCCTGCTGCTGTAGGATAACGCTTCTGGAGAACTGCTCTCCAATATGTGTGTACCCTGCTCAGAAATTTCTAGTGGCCCCGGACTGCCTTCCACTTAAAATCGCAACCTTGCAACCTGGCCTACCCTATCTTTCTAACCTGATGATTATCTGACATAAAAACTGTGCTTGTATCAAACTATACTAACTAGTTGAATCAGTTGCTACCATTGTGTAACAAACCACCCCAAAACTTAGAACTGAAAGCAGCTGCTATGCATTATTTATCATGAGTCTTGGGATCCGACGAGCAATTCTGCTGATCTGAGCTGGGCTCAGCAAGGCTCACTCGTGCACCTGTACACCTGTTTTGAAACTTGTCTCAATCACTCACAATAGTACGTAGAATGGTAAGAATAGCACAGATCTGGGATTTCAAAAGAGAGGATCCCCAAGCATATGCAGGGAGAATTCTTAGAGAGAGCCCCTGACTCAGGTGGGTTTCACACTGGCCAGAAGGCAAGGCTGGGTCTTTACAGACAGCAGCATGTGGCGCTTTGCAAGCCTGGCCTGTAACACGCCATGGCCCACCATGCAGTCTGGAACGTGCCTTGGCCGATGGTCACCCCGTGCCAGCATCCAGTGTCCACGCGGAGACCCGAAGCCCTCTGTCTGCTCTGAGCGTATTTAGCCCCTGGGTGGACCCGGGGCCCCCTGAGCTGAAACGGAACAGGACCCTGGCTTGATTTTTACAAGGGTTGCATAAGTAATGGCCTGATTCAAAATGATAGCTTCCAGAGTTCCATCATTAGCTCTCATTGTTCCAACCCTGTCCTTCGCCAGTTCGGGTGGGAACAAGGAAGCGTTTATGTAGCGGCTGGCAGAGGCTGGGATGGTCTCATCACCGCCACATCTCTGATTAATTCCAACTGAAAGAAGCTCACACTTGGGAGGACAAAGCCTGTCAGAGATCAGTTAACAAAAGAAGACGAATGTCCTCTTTGGGCCAATGTGGGAGGGTGACACATTTTTAGGAGACTGTCTTTCTACAAAGAGCTACTTTTTCTTCATCTTTTCGAGAAAATATTTCTTCTTTCCGTACTATTTGTGTCACAATGTGTTTGTATCAGTTGATTGCCTCATCATTGTTGATATGTGTTTTGTTATTAATATGTATTAATGACACTAATTCTGTTTGTACAACAGTACAGAATAATTGCTATTATTTTCTAATAATATTTTCCCATGCTGAGCTAAAAAATCCTTCTTTTTTCGGAAATGGCAATGCCACGCGTCTGTTCTCAAAGGAGAATGAAAACTCCTGCAGCTAAAGAGTTAACATTCCAGAATCACAGAGTTAAAGGAAGAGTTTTGTCCCCCAGCAAGTATCAGGGGCCCTCGGTATACAGATCAACAGTTGTGGCATTTTCAGTAACTTTCCTGATAATGACTTGAATATCTTTTTTAGGTATCTTTTGGATAACAAAAGGGGGGAGAGGATTGATAAATCTTGCTGTTGACCCGTAATCTAATCTAATCCCAGATGGAGCCTTGCCCCTATATCTTTATGGTTCCGAGGCTCTGAAAATCCAGACTTTCTCGAAAAAAAATAAATCCCTGATAGGACCAAACAATAGAACTACAGCCTTGCCCATTCCCTGTTTGCTGCTGGGTGTTGACCTCTAAGGATGGCAGCAGTGTTGCTCCCCACCCCGCACCTCCCCAAAAAAGGTTGAAAAGTTCTCCCTGGTAATCTCAGAGGTTTGCCATTTTAAAAAAGATTCATGTGTCTGGACATGAGCAGAATGTCATCTAAAGAAATGGCACAAGGCAAAGTACCAGCGACCAAAAGGCCCCAGTGTGATTTAGACCACCCTTACTTAGTTGTAAATTAAGGTAGAGAAGATTAACCTGACCCACAGTAAAAACACCGCAAATGGTTTAAGGGTTAGGTTGTTACAGGTAAGGTTAATTAATTTTTCAGGGGCACCAGAATATACTATTAAGTGTCCTGGAAGAAGTAATTTCATGAGAGTAATTTCCAGAAGGAGTTTATTCATCTCACGTTGCTGAAAAATTTTAACTGCCGAAAGGACCATAATTTACTCCTTTTGAATAAAGCTGCTCGCACTCTGCTGGAAACTTGCTCCTTTTGATTCAGTGTTTCCCATATCCCCTGTACAACTACCATAAAAATTTTCCTTTGTTAGTATGAAAATGACGTTATTGCTTCCCTGAGCTACCTCGGATGTAGCTAAATGTTTGTGTGAGTTAGAAATCTTTTTTTTTCCCCAGATTTGCCCTTTCAAGAACTTTCAGGGTAGCAACCTGAATGCAACCTAGAACAAATACCATAAATTCAAGGAGTGCTTTCATTTTTTGATGCATGGCATTTACATATATGTACTAAAATATTTGTTCATGTATTCGTTGTCCTTAGAGCCAAGCATTTAATAAGCTATTTATTGAGTCCCCGCTATAGAACATTGGCAAAGTGTATCAGGTAAGATTTTATACTTCAGGTGATTTTTATAAGCTAATTTTACATAAGGAACAAGGATTAAAAAAGTAAAAAAAAAAAAAATACCCAGTTTCCTTGGCAGTCTAGACACAGCTTTGTGGAGATGACAGCACTGTGGAGATTCCTTCTGTCTGGATTTCATCAAACAGGCTTTGTAGTGGGGATGGAGGGAGAGTTGACTGTCGAAGCTGACCATCTGGATACATAAAGGAATCATAGCCATGGCTGTAGCATCCACCAAAGGCTCAGAGGGCATGGCTGGGATGCCATGAAGGGTTAGGGGTGGCTGGCGTGTAGGGTTACGAGAGCAAGAGTTGGGATGTCAGGTGGAAAGATAGGTGGAGGTTGCAACATTGAAGGCCTTGAATGTCAGGCCAAGAGCTCGGTCAGTGTACCGGACACAGTAGCAGCCTTTGAAGGGTTTACAGCTGAGGAAAGGCATAGCCGATTTGTGTTAAAGCCCCCAGTGCTGCTTACACTGTCACGTGCACCCAAATCGCCTGGAATCTTGTTAAAATGCAGGCTCTGAATCAGTAGGTGTGGGGCAAGTCCTGAGATCCTACACGTCTAACAAGCCCCCAGGTGATGGTGCCAGCACTCTCCAGGGACCCCACCTTGAGTAGCAAAACTTGAGGCAAGGTCCCTCTCCAGGCCATCTGGACTGGAGCAGGGGGAGACTAGAAGCAAAGAAACTTGTTAGGTACGAACGTACATTATCCTGGCTGAACTGATCTGAATAGTTATTTTCTCCAAAATCAAGGCTTGCTTCATTCACTCTTTTATGTGTTCGTGAATTTCATTGTGAGCACAAGTCATGGCCTCATTTTCAGTTATAGTACTTCCCAAAGTCAGTGAGTTCTTACGACAGTAATACGTAGCTGTCCGTAACTACGTACAGGCTTTAGAAAGCATAAAGTAGATTTGGTCGAACTTCTGTCCCTGGGACTTTGTCTGTGGACATCAGAAAGGCTAAAGAGAAAGCAAATGGCTTTTTTTGAATGTGAGAGGCCAATTTGTTCCAGAGGAACTGGAGTTATGGGGCCTGGGGTGTGGGGACAGTGGTCAAGGTTGAGTTGAGCGCCCCCGTGATTCCTGTGTACCAAGTTATTACGTCTACCACGTCTACATTCTACCACCATCTCCTCCTGCATCCCTTCTTCTCAGTCTCATTTCCGACTTATGGTGCATCTAAGATCACTAATATTTCATTCCTTCTGGAGTTTCTCAGAGTTTTTACCGGGGTTCAGCGCTTGCAAACTCTTGATTAGGTTAATAAAGCCTCAAAATCACATGCAGTTATTTAATTAAATAAATCGATGTTCAAAACACATACTTCTCTCTTTTTTAAGATTTTATTTATTTATTTGAGAGAGAGAGAAGGAGCAGGGGGAGGGGCAGGGGGAGAAGCAGACTCCCCACTGAGCAGGGAGCCCGATGTGGGGCTCGATCCCGGGACTCCAGGATCATGACCTGAGCCGAAGGCAGACGCTTAGCCAACGAGCCCCCCAGGCAGCCGCACATACTATTCTTATTAGCAAGTACCTTTATGCACTAGCGCACAGTTAGAATGGAGTGCACAGAAGTAATGCTGTTATGTGCTGCAGAAATTCTAGGCTGCATTTTAATTCAGACTTTTGAGGTCTTATGGACTTATTAGGCTACCTGTAGTTAGATGTATGTACTTTTGAATACTCAGTCTTTCTAAATGATATAAATAATCCTCAAAAATTCATATGAATCTTATAAATAGTCACCATGTAGCTATTGCCTGCCAGGGTGTGGGTTTATGAACTCTCAGGAGTGGTTTGCACTCGCTTTCTGAATGCTTACCTGCTCATTGGCTGAGGTGATGTTAAGTCAAATCCAGCTGAAATTTTGGGGAAATGCCCCTTCCCTTCTATAGAAGGGAGGTCCTCAATAGAAGCTCATGTCTTCTTTTAAGAGGGAGGCAGAAGGAGAGTTGACAGTGAAGAGAAGGCAGTGCGACCACAGGGGCAGACATTGGGCGGATGCTGTTGCAAGCTAAGGAGTGCTGGCAGCCACCAGAAGCTGTAAGAGGCAGGGAACAGATCTTCCCCTGGAGCCTCCACGGCCATGCGGCTTTGGTTCTGGCCCAGGGAAATCCATTTTGGACTTCTGACCTCCAGAGCTACAAGAGATAAATGCGCGTTCTTTTGAGCTACTGAATTTGTGGCAATTTGTTACAACTGCTGTGGGAAACTAATACACCATGCTCACTGACCTAGATTGGGAGAAACAGAAGAACATGGTGTTTTGGACACCAAAAGGAGGGAGAGCTTGGGAAGAGGATGTGGCATCAGAAACATGCTACAGAGGAGGCAGGAGGGGACTGAGAAAAGGGCGTTGGGTGTAGAGCTTGCTCACTGGTAGGGAGGATACAAGGCAGACTGAAGGATCTGAGTTGTGAATCAGCACTGGAACTGGAAGCAGTGGATTTAGGCTCATAGGTCTACAATTTAGTGCAGAAAAGGAAAGATGCGATGGTAATTGGTGAAAAAATCTTGGGGGTTGCGTATGTTACCTTTTTAAACTAGTAATATAAGCACATGTTTAAAATGTAAATGACACAGAGGGGCGCCTGGGTGGCTCAGTCTGTGACACGTCCAACTCTTGATCTCAGCTCAGGTCTTGATCTCAGGGTCTTGAGTTCAAGCCCCAAGTTGGGCTCTACATTCAGTGGGAGTCTGCTTGAAGCTTCTCTTCCTCTGCCCCTCCCTTCACTCAAGCACTCTCTCTCCCCCCGCCCCAAATAAATAAATAAATAAATAAATAAATAAATAAATAAATCTTTAAAACAACAACAACAACGTCATAGTGAGCCTCCAGGTACATATATCTTGAAATATTTGGGATAATATCCTTAGGTTCCTAATCATGAAAATACTGAGTCAAAGGGTAAATGTATTTAGGATTGGGATAGATATTGCCTGAATGCCCTGTCAAAGAGTTTTGCTCATTTTTATTCTCTTCACTAATGTATGATTGTACCTATTTCCCCACATCCTCAGGAACACTGAGCTTTATCAAACCTTTTCATTTTTGCCAGTCTGGTGGATGAGAAATTGCATCTCTTTGCAATTTAGAAATCTTTGGTTAGAGTGATGTCATCGTTTCCCATGCTTGCCATCCATTCGTATTTCCTTGTGAATTGCCTGTTTTCATTCCATACTTAAATATTTGTTGAATACCGGGGTACCGTCAAATGAACCAACTCCACAGACAGTAACATGGATCGATCTCATAAACACAAAATAATCCCACACAAACCAGCATATGCTGTGTGATTCTGGTAAACGAGCTCCAAAGACCAGGCAAATCTCAGCTTTGGTGTCTGAAGTAGGATAGAGGTCACTCTTGGTAGGAAAGTGACGAGGAAGGAGCCTAGGGGAGTAGACTGGGAAGTGTGTTGAGCGGGTTGGATATTTTGCTGCTTGTCCTGGCTGCTGGTTCCATGGGTGTGTCCATGCTGTAAAAATTCAGTGAGTCGTAGACATAACGATCAACGCACTTTTATGTATGTTATACTCCCATCAAGAGGAAAAAAGAAAGCAAAGGCTTTTTATAAACATTCTTGAATCCTTAGAATGTGCCAAGCACTGTGAAAAAGTCAGGTGAGGCCCCCGCTTACCTTCTAGAATAAGATAAATGTGTAAAATGCTGAGCACCGAGCCCAGCACAGAAAAGCACCTAAAAAGCATTAGCTGGCATGACTCACTTTAGAGAGGGAGAAACCACAGGTGGCTACGGAGACTGAAAGATAGCATAGAATGGACAGAAGGACACACAAACATGAGAGAACCATAGGAAATGAGGCTGTGGGCTGAAGCAGGAGCAGATCGGGTAGGACCTTGTCAGAGACCTAAGTGAAAGGAATTAAAATTTATCCTGGAAGCAGCTAGGCTCCGGCGAAAAATCCAGCAGGAAAATGCATGGTCAGAACAGGTCAAGTTCTTCTAACTGTCCTGAGTTCTCCCTCAGCTTCCCCAAGTCCCAGCTGTCCGCCTGAAGCCATTGCATGTATCTGGCACCAGCCCGATCATATGGGACTCTACCCTGGTCCCATTGGGGGTACCTGGAAGTGTTCCCCAGACCCCTCGCCCCTGAAATCAGCCCTGTGAGGCTCTTCCATGCGTGTCACCACCGTTTGGCCTGAGGACCAAGAAAATCTGGACTTCTGGGAACCTCAGAGTCTAGTGTTGAATGCACATGACTGGGTGCTGAGAGGTGGCTCCCCGAGTATGTGTCCGTCCTGCAGAACCACCGGCGCTTAGGTCTGGAAGGGACATCAGAGAGTCCTGCCCCTCGTTTTGTGTCTGAGGAAAGGAGGCCAGACAGGTTCTTCTGATCACAAAGCAATGAGTAAGTAGGAAAATGGGGCTAGACGCCAGTTCTCAGGACCCCATTCTCTCCCATTCCCCTCCACCCGAGCTGGGCAGAACGATTTAGTTCAGAGGGGTGGGGAGCTTAACACTTCTTCTGCATATAACATTTTATTGAAACTGAGGAAACATTAGCAGTCTGCATCGAAGAATGGGGTGCTATTGGAGAATGAATGGGGAGGAATGGGGGACCCTAAATCCCTCCCACGCTGTTCTTCTCTTACCCACGCGGGAGGCCGCCAGCACCTCTTTTCATGACTAAAGATCCCAAGCCTTTCCTGAGCTGCCGAATCTACAGAACGCTTGCCCTCAGTTTAGATGCTTACCGGGCACGAGGAAGCATGGTTAGAGCTGGAAGCAGGAGATAACTAGGCCCCCGGAAGGGATGGGTGATGACCGTGGCCACGCGCTCCCTTTCCCTCTGTGAATGACACTGCGGTCACCAGGCTACCTGCTTTCTTTGTTAACGTGGGGCCCGTGCTCGCCTTCAGCAGCATCGTCTCTGAGCCCCTGTGACGGGGGCCTGAGGTTGGGAGGAGAGAGGACCTGAGGGCTGACTTCCCGCCGGGGGTCTGACGCTGTCCTGGGTCTGTTTCAGGGGAGGTCCAGAAGCCAGAACGGGATGAAAGGCGGGCCGTCACCGAGGCGTTGACAGCACGGGAGGACGCTGGAAGGCCTGCCGTCCGCTCCCCAGCAAATCAGAGCCACGGGAGCCAGCGCAACCCCTTTCATCCTTCATCACCTCAGGCAGTGTCCGAGGAAGAAGGAATAAACAGGCTTGGAGGGGAAATCGTGACACTGACAGAGGCAGAGCCAGAAGGGGTCAGAAGAGCGAGTCCCGGGGAGGCTTGGAGGAACGACATGGGGACAGCCCCGCCGGGCCCGGCCTCCAACGGGGAGGCCCCCAAATCTTGCCCGGGCTCCTTGGAGTCCAGCCAGGCGGCAGCCGAAGCCTCCACCCCGGAGGATGGCAAGGAGACCCCAGAGGGTGGCGGCACGAGGAGCGCCGTGAAAACCTGAAGGGGAAAGGGATCCGCGTGGTGACACGTCTAAGGCACAGAGGACGGTAAAGAATGAAGCATCAGAGCCCCTCTCAGAAGCTGCTTTCTCCAAACACACTTCCAAGCCTGCACGTGAGAAGAGACACAGGTCCTGGGGCAAACTGTGAATATCCTGATGGCGTCAGCACAGTTTGATTGATTAAATGCGGGTCCTCAGCTTCTCGGTGTCATCTCTTTCTGCCGGGGACGCGCTGCTGTGAACATGGCCGGGCACAGAATCGTGTCCGCCATATGGCTGGTTTTCGGCATCCGCCTTTCTGTCAGCATTTGTTTTATTAGAGAGAAGATGTTTTCCTATTAGCGTTTAATGTTGTCGATCAAAATTATGGGAAGAACTTGAAACCAATGGGGTTTTTAATCAGGTCCCCGTCTTTGTAATGGTGAGGCGGCTGGAGAGAAAGGTGTAATGGAGCATAATGGGTCCAGAGGGCCCAGGGCTCCGCTTCATCATGTCTGGACCCAGGAGCACCTCCCGGCGTGGGTGTTCTTGGCACCCTGCCCACGGCACTGTCTGTCATGCCACCGACTGGCAGGTGGAGGGGGCTTAAGCGGGCTCAGAAGGTTGGGTTTCCAGTTTGAAATCCACAGCCCCTGTGGAGACCCGTTTGCTGGCGGCTAGAGCCAAGTTTTCCAGCCTGCAATTCTGAAGGATTAATCGACCTGGAGTGACGGGACGGAGAAGAAGGGAGAAAGGGGACTCCAATGGTAGTGTGATTTTTCCTTTCCGAGATAAGAGCCAGAGCCTGGGAATGCTGGGTCACTGTGCATTCAACCCATGCTGCATGTTTACGGCCGTGGGGGTTTGGGACAAGATAAGCAGTTGGGGCAGGAAACTCTAAGGGCCGATCCAGTTTCCTGTGCCACATGAAACCTTGAACCCCTCGCTCTTCCTGCAGGGTGTTAAGGCCGCCTCCCCTGTGCCGCCAGGTACTGGGATCTTAAGAGATGAGACACAGAGCGCGGGGCCTGGTAGTGGAAAGAGAGAGGAAAACAAAATAACTTCATTACAGCCTGTTTCGGGGGACTGTGGAACCAAGTACCAAGGGTGGGAAAGGAGGGGATATTAACCCTCCTGGTTCTTTCCTTAGGGATAAAATTAGCTCTTCTGGGTGGCCTCTGGAGCTGCAGAAAATTGAAGGGTCATCAAACAGCAGACTTTTCTTTGAGCGAAACTCAGTTCATTAGCCCAGAAAGCCCTGATACCAGATCCCAATGCTCAAAACACTCCTGAGAACCAGAATCGCTCCTTGGAGAGGCTCTGCTGCAGGAAAAAGAGAGGCTCCCGATGTGGGAAAGTTGAAAATTCGTCTGAAACACCAGATGCATAGAGCAGGCGTGTGATCCCAGGTGTGAAGCCTGCACGGGGCCGGCCAGCCCACCCCGACACTCCCCTGCCGCATTTTCTCTCTGCCGTTACTCTGGGAGCCGAGAAGGAGCTCGGTCCGATTTTGTGCTCGCTCACCCTGAAGGAGACCGAGGTGTAGCAGGAAGGTCCAGTTTGGGGCCTGGGTGGGCCTCCAGCTGCTTTCTCCCCACTCACCAGAGGTCACCCCAATAGTGGAAGAGGGGACATGTCCGTATCAGTGCTCTGTTGCTCCCAGACCTAGGAGCTGGGATCTGGACACACCATCTGCCCCTTGCACGTCAGGCCCCGATGCCCCATCCAGCCCTCTGTGCTTCAGCCTCTCCCTGCTCCCCAGACCCGCCGCCTCGACTTCCTCCCCGGGGGACGTGGCTCCTGCAGCTGCCGCGGAGCTGGCACAGGCCAGCAGCCACAGAAATCATGTTCCTGCAGCACGAGGCCTTAACTGTCTGCACATGTTCAGTGCTACTGCATAGCACACCAGGGCCACCAAAGGAAATTCCAGCTGGATTTAATACAATAATACCAAAAAGAAAAACCTCTCCCCACGGAAGCTCTGGTTTTGACACACAGTCGGCCAGGTGCACATCTTTAGGGCCCATTCCATCACCTTCTGGAATGCAGCGCTTATAATAAACGCCACCATATTCCATCAGGGGCAGGGAAACTACTGTGAGTCCCAGATAGCGTGGGGTTCAGGGTGGGGAGGTCAGAGGGAGTGATGATCCAAACCGTGCCTGCAGTCCGCCTCGGAGGGTTCTGTGTTGTAAGATGGAATTGGAGCCAATGAGTTGATCTGTCTCATGAGTAACCTTGACAATGCCCCATACACACACGTGACACCGTCCCACCCCTGCTGTTCCAGCCCAACGTGGTTCCTCTGTTCTGCAGACGTTAAAGGGAATTTCAGCGATTACTTACGGCTGTCTTTTGTCTTTTTGAGAGTCATCGTGAAAGTGCACAACATTCTTTCCCCTGCTCCACCAGCTAGCCTTGCATCAGTCCGATCACTCTCAGCTACATTTCACACTTTGAGAAACTTAAACGATAGGAAAATGAATTATATTGCATAACAAGAACTTCATAAGTAGGGTATTCCAGGGCTGGTTTGTTCAAGAAGTCATCAAGGATATGGGTTTCCATCTTTCTCCTCTGCCTGCCTCGGTGTCAGCTACTCCCTCAAGCTGCCAAGATGGCTGCCACAGCTCCAGCATCAGTCACTTGTTTTCACATTTGTGTCCAAGGCAGGAAGGAAGTCTATCCCTGTTTGTGTGCGTGTGTGTGTGTGTGTGTGTGTGTTTGCATGTGCATAAGAGTAAGAAACCTAGTTCTTGTCACATTTCACTGGTCAGAATTATCGCATGCCGACGTCTAAACCAACCCCTGGCAAGGGAGATGGAATTGTTGAGAAGGGTTCAGGCTCACCAGGATCACCGTGTGAGCTGCGGAGGGCCCGTCCCCGGACAGGCAGGGTCTAAAAGGGTGAACAGCAAAACAAAATCGAGCAGTTATAGGAAAGTTCAGAATAGATTTAAATAGGCCACCGGCAGCACTGTCTCTGAACCCCACATCTGATTTTGTTTCATTTTCTTCCCTTAAAAAGCCAGAATGTTGTGTTACTCGTGAGTTTTGAGTATTGAGTTACCCCTGGGTGGGGGCGGGGCGGTGGCAGTTTGTTAAGAAGAATGCCATCTCGACTCCGCTCTCTCCTGGCTGCTTGATCATCTGCTCTGTTTTGTAGCTGGGACGTTCCCACCTTTGTTTGCTTCTTCGAGTGTGTCTGTCCTTCCATTATTTTTCCAGCTCGGTTGCCAGCACAATGCAGAGCAGTCTGGGTAAATGAAACAGAGACGACAGGTCTCTTAATGAAAGCTTGCTTGCACACACTGCATTTCTTGTGACCGCTCTGTACCCGAGAGCCTTTAGGTGTAGATTTTTACGTATGAGCGGGTGTCGTTCTCTCAATTAAGGCTCCTGGAAATGGATTGGCTTTTTTAAACCAGGCATTTCTCATCCCTAACGCCTCTTTCCAAGTCTCCTCTGCCCACCTTCCTCTCCCCTCCCTCCGTCTTCTTCATCTCACACAGCTATTCCAGAAGCCACTCTAGCTAGGAGGCTCCTAGCTGGAGCCGCCTTCCACTTGGCAATCTTAAACTAAATGCGTTTTCCCGTCGTCGTGCCTCTTGTGCCCTCAAACCCCAGCACGCACCGCCATCACAACAGGGAATTCCAAAAAGGGGTTCTGGCATCAGTCATTCACGTGCTGGGGTGAGTCTTTGCATGTGTTAGTCCCACTGGAGCATTTACACCCCGACTCACCATGTGACATAAAAGGTTCAATCTCTTCTTTAAGGAATTTCAAAGACCGGCTACCTGCTCATTGGGGTTACCTTCCTTGTTTCTTAAAAATTACAGCATGACTTTGCCCCTCTTGGTTTTCTGCTCCTCCAAAAAACAGGGCCTCTTCTGGCTCCATTGCTTTGCTGCAGCCCTTTGGACGGCTTGGTATCCTACTTCTCCTTCAGGAAGTCCTCTCTTGGGCGCCTGGGGGGCTCAGTCGGTTAAGCATCTGCCTTGGGCTCAGGTCATCATCCCAGGTCCTGGGGCCTGGCATCAAGTCCCATGTTGGTCTCCCTGCTCAGCGGGGTCTGCTGCTCCCATTCCCTCTGCCCCGGCTTGTTCTATCAAATAAATAAAATCTTAAAAAAAAAAATCCTCTCTTTGAGTATCTTCTCCATCTGCCCTTTGCTTTCATTCTGAAAGCTTCCATTTGGAAAAATCTCTTTAATAAATATTGAGGGTACCATGACACGGCTCAGTTAGGATGTCGAGAATCCAAAAGATTCCCCTTAACTCGCTACTTTAATATATTCCTTTTTTTTTCCCAGATGTCTTTCTGAACAGAGAAAAATTTGAAAATCAGAGATGCAATAGAGAGCTTAGTAGTGAATCTAATTAGAAATGAGAAGCAGAAAAAAAAAAGAAGGACCTGTCTCTCGATATTATGATTTCTCACAAAAACAAAACAAAACAAGTTGATACAGCATGAAGGGAATTTAAAATGATAGATACAGATGTGTTGCGTTACATTTCGTATCACCTCTTGACTGAGTGGGGTTTTTTTTAATAGGGAAAGTTTGTGCAATACGGACAAGTTTGACTTTCTGGAATCTATGTGAGCCCAGAAATATATTTTGGATCTTAGCCGAGGCCAGTGATAGCCTATTAAATTTAAAACAATTGGCTTTAAAAAAAAAAAAAAAGCAAACCAGCTGCTCTCTTAGAGTTTAATTTAAAAAAAGAAGTAACTTCTGTTCATTTGCACACCCTGTGTTATTGATGTCTACGGTCATCATGTAATGGAACTGTATCTTTTTTTTTGTTACCTGAAATAAACATGGGATAATTTTCCTGATATAGATGATTATCTTTATTATTTGCACCATTTTCCCTCTCCACCCTCGCTGCAAGCCAACGATATAGGCTGAGCGAGCGTTCCTTCTAGCATATTGTAACAACTTACCAGTTACAATCTGTCACCTAAAATTATTAGATCATACGGCAGTCGTGAAAATTATGGAGAATGTAAAGATTTTATGCATTCAGTCAAAAATGCCAGATCTAAAATCAGTTGGTTTATTTCCTGCAGTCTTTCAAGTTGACCAAAGCACTCACTGATTTGCTCTATTTTCTTACGTTTTTAGTATTTCTGTATACTCACTGAAAAGCCCCACTCAGAAAAAAATTCACTGCAATTCTGAGAAAAAGCTTATCCTAAACATCTAAAGATAGCATTTCTAATTATTGTCTACATTGTGTTTAAACTGTGCAAACTTGAGCATTATTCTCACTTTACCAGCTGTGTCTAGGTAGAGTCATTACATCAAACGCTTCTAATTTTACAAAAAGAAATCAAAACAAGTGTGTGTTTAAGTCTCAGTGACAAATGCAAACCCTGTGAGTCAAACAGGCAAACTGATTAGCAAGCTGGCTGGGAAGTCAAAACAGCGAATATAAGGAGATTAACGAAACAGATCTGTAAGATGAGAGGAGTAAAAATAGCCTCCAGGGGCCAAGCGGGGTCCAGTGGGCGGGTTTGGTGGCACACATCAGGTTCTGTCCCCAAAGCCAGATGCTTGCCTGGACTGCTCACCATCTTCCTTTGTCTCAGAACTCCCCCCCGCCTCCGCCCCGCCACCGCCACCCCCAAGAGCTGGGGTCAAAGTGCATCCCAGCCAGCCTCTTCACGGAGGCAGAAACTTTCTTACAAACCTAAGTGGAAGCAACCTTTCTTTTACTTGAATCCTTCTAGTTGCAGGAGCCTCATTACCTTACAAGGTAGTCCAATCCATTCGTAGGTAGCTCTTTTTCTGACCTTAGCCATTGTTAATAGTTAGACACGCACTAGATACTTAGGTCTTCACACTATGCTATACAGCTGTCACAAATAACACTTGATGTAATCCTCACAACAACATAATGATCTTATTTTACAGATGGGAAAACCCAGGCCCAGAGAGGTGAAGTGACTTACCCAGGTCACACAGCTTCTAACTGTGGCAGAGCGGGGGTTCCAAACAGGCCTTTCTCCTTGAGCCTGAGCTGTCAACCGCTCTGCGAGATGTAGTCCCTTGCCCTTACGGTGAACTGTAATTTACCCTTCTATTACTTCCTGTCTTTGCTTCTTGTCTCTGGAACCCCTCAGAATATTTTATTAATCCAATTCCCCTTAATGGACAGAAAGGAAATGGAACAGGTCTGCTAGGGTATCTCTTTAGTCTTGGGGGGGCCAAGGGTAGTGAAGAGTGAAACTAAGAACAGAAGGTACTAAGATCTGAATGTTTGTGTCCCCCAAAAATTCATACATTGAAATCCTATCCCCCAAAGGTGATGGTAACAGGAGGTGACACGTTGGGGAGGTCCCAAAGTCATGACGGGGGGAGCCTTATAGAAGAGGGTCCAGAGCGATCTCTAATCCCTTCCTCCATGTGAGGACACAGCGAACGTCAATGGTTGTGAAGCCCAAAGAGAGCTCTCACCCGACCATGCTGTTCCTGTGATCTTGGACTTCCAGTCTTTAGTGCTGTGAGAAACAAATTTCTGTTGTTTATAGGCCACTCGGTCTGTGATGTTTTGTGATAGCCCAAATGGACTATGACAGAAGGTTAGTGATGACAAGTACCAGTCTCCTTCTAAAATAAGTCCAAATATCCCTTGCCGATCCTGAATTAACCTATAATTGGGGCAACAGAGTCGAAGATGGGGTGTTGGGCATCCATCCATGGGGTGTTTATGCCTCCACTGTATGTCCTAGTGATTCCTGCCTCGTTTTCACAACTTTTAATTGTGGGGATAGGCACACACATCTGTTGAGATCAGGATATTTAAAGCCTCCGTTTGCTAGTTCACTTTCAGTGCTGATCTGCACAGTTCAAGTTCATGCTTCAAACCAGTGAGAACCAGCTGGTGGAGCAAAGTCACCAGGCAAAAACCTTTCTCTCTGGTTGTCACTTGGGTTCAAAGAAAGATTTTTAAATAACAAGTTAGTCCTAGTAAGGAGCAAAAAATAACCACTGGGGATGGGTTTCTGGCTAAGGTTCCATTTGACTCACAGCCTTTGAGAGTCTGGGAGAAATGGAAGCTGCCTCTGAGTAACAGGGAGGAAAAGCTACAGCTACAGAGTGGGTCTACCCCAGGAGCTTGAAAAGTTATTATGAGTGCTTGTATTCAATCAATGAACGTGGATAGGGGCTGCTGGGTGGCTCAGTCAGTTACATGACTGACTCTTGATTTCGGCTCAGGTCATGATCTCAGGGACCTGGGATCGAGCCCCACGTCAGGCTCCATGCTCAGTGGGGAGTCTGCTTGGGATTCTCTTTCTCCTTCTCCCTCTGCCCCTCCCCCTACTCGCACGTACATGCTCTCAAAATAAAATAAAATAAAATAAAATAAAATAAAATAAAATAAAATAAATGAAGGAGGATACACTGATCTAGTCTGTGTATAGATTATAATTTTCAAAAAGAGAGGCTGAACCTTCAAGTCTTAATCAAAATCAGCCTGTCATTGGGCTCCATGGTTCCAACTGCCTTTGTGTCAAGAAGTTAAGAAGAACAATGTCCTTGTCCGGGTCATGGAGAAGGCCAGCAACTTCAGATAGCAATGTCAACCTCCCTGTGAACTACACACTCGACTGCTTCACAGGCCCTCTCTCCACCATCTGGGAGATGGACCTCAGGCTGCACTTAGAGGCACATGCCAGGAGACACAAGGCCCAGTGAGGTGGCATGAGCCATGTGCCAGGCCCGTGGCTCAATCTTGGGAATCACCAGGAAGCTTGTTGCAAATAGATGTCCATCTCTCCCTTTGGATAGCAGCCCAGGAAGCCGTCTTCCACCCCCCCCTTTCCTGAGTGATCCCGGTGCCCTCCATCTTGGGGACAAACAGAAGAACATGACAACCAGAGACTGAACACCGTGGTTAGCGACTTGGAGAGAGGAGGATAACGAGAAATCCTGCAGGGATTTGGGAAATATCTTTGCTATTTCCAAAGAGGAGCTGAGCCTGGGAGCAGAGCCTCAGACAAACAAAATAAGTAACCAAGGCCCCAGCGCAAGTCTGAATTGCTGAGTTTTAATGTGCAACACAAAGACTGCCAAACAGCCCCCCAAAGGAGCAGCTCTCTGCGGGGTGGCAGTGGGCGAGCGACAGCTGAGGACACTGGGCAGGGGTGCCTAACTGCAGGCTGCGTGTGCTGGCACCGTGCATGAGCGATGACAGGGCGGGCGTGGGGGCTGGGTAACCTCAGGAGGGGTCTCAGAACTCCTAGAAGGAATCTAAGGGGTGGGAGGAGCTGAGTCCTTAGGGAAAGNCGGGCGCTGCCTTCTGGAGGCAGAAGGCTGTCTCAGCATACGTGGTTGGAGGCCTCGGGGTGGAGGGGATTTTCGGGGGGGCCTCAGCCACGGCAGCCCTGGGACCCCGGGGCAGTGGGTGTCTCCGGGAGCAGCGGGAGAGGCTGGACGCAGGCAGGGGGCAGGTCTCTGGTGCGCACGGAAGGGAAGGGCCTCGGGGCCCCGCAGTGGGGGGGGGGTTGTCCCCCGTGACCCCGGCGGGTGGAGGGGCGCGCTCAGGCGGCCTTGCACTCGCTCTCCCGCCGCCGCTTCCTGCGCTCGGCCTGCTCCTGCGCCAGGCGCGCCCAGGGCAGCGGCCCGCAGACGCCCACTACGCAGCAGGCCAGCCGGCGGCCCGCGTTGCCGTTCTCCACGCTGGCCGGGTTGCCGCCGCGGCCCAGGTCGTCCTCGCCCGCGTGCACCACCACGGCGCGGCCCACGATCGAGTGCGGGCCGGTGAGCGAGGCGGCGAGGGCGCCGCGGTACTTGAAGAGGCGGCCGTCGCGCACGGCGAAGTTGCCGAAGTCGCCCGGGTGCTGCGGGTGCGGCACGGCCAGCGGGTTGTAGTGCGCGCCGGTGGACTCGCAGCCCTGGCTCAGGTCCCCGAACTGGTGCACGTGGATGGCGCGGCTGGAGCTGTTGGCCTCGGCCGGGAAGCCCTCCAGGTCGAAGAAGGCCTCGAGCCGGGCGCCGGGCGCCAGCTGCCGGAAGAGCACGAGGCCGCTGACCCGGGGCTGCGCGGTGTCCAGCGTGGCCGACTTTTTTTTTTTTTTTTTTTTTTTTTTTTTTGACCGT